>NC_029775.3:59918723-59924840 GCF_000817695.3 Arachis duranensis | reverse complement strand
TTTGATCTTCTCTAATTTTATGGAGGAGGATGGAATGCTCTTGGTGCTCCACCCTTAGTTGTCCTATACTTGAACTTAATTCTCCTAGGGAGGTATTGATTTGCTCCCAATAGTTTTGTGGAGGAAAGTGCATCCCTTGAGGCATCTCAGGAATTTCATGATGAGGAATTTCCTCATGTCTATGAGTGGGATCTCTTGTTTTCTCCATCCTCTTCTTAGTGATGGGCTTGTCCTCATCAATGAGGATGTCTCCCTCTATGTTAATTCCAACTGAATTACAGAGGTGACAAATGAGATGAGGGAAGGCTAGCCTTGCCAAGGTAGAGGACTTGTCCGCCACCTTATAAAGTTCTTGGGATATAACCTCATGAACTTCTACTTCCTCTCTAATCATGATTCTATGAATCAAGATAGCCCGGTCTATAGTAACTTCGGACCGGTTGCTAGTGGGAATGATTGAGCGTTGGATAAACTCCAACCATCCCCTAGCCACGGGCTTGAGGTCATGCCTTCTCAGTTGAACCGGCTTCCCTCTTGAATCTCTCTTCCATTGAGCACCCTCTTCACAAATGTCTATGAGGATTTGGTCCAACCTTTGATCAAAGTTGACCCTTCTAGTGTAGGGGTGTTCATCTTCTTGCATCATAGGCAAGTTGAATGCCAACCTTACATTTTTCGGACTAAAATCAAAGCATTTCCCCCGAACCATTGTAAGCCAGTTCTTTGGGTCCGGGTTCACACGTTGATCATGGTTCTTGTTGATCCATGCATTGGCATAGAACTCTTGAACCATTAAGATTCCAACTTGTTGAATGGGGTTGGTAAGAACTTCCCAACCTCTTCTTCAGATCTCATGTTGGATCTCCGGATATTCACTCTTTTTGATTTTGAAAGGGACCTCGGGGATCACCTTCTTCATGGCCACAACTTCATAGAAGTGGTCTTGATGCACCCTTGAAATGAATCTCTCCATCTCTCATGACTCGGAGGTGGAAGCTTTTGCCTTCCCTTTCCTCTTTCTGGAGGTTTCTCCAGCCTAAAGTGCCATAAATGGTTATGGAAAAACAAAAAGCAACGCTTTTACCACACCAAACTTAGAAAGTTTGCTCGTCCTTGAGCAAAAAAAGAAAGAAGAGAGTAGAAGAAGAAGAAATAGAAGAGATAGAAAGGGGCTTTGTGTTTCGGCCAAGGGGGGGAAGTAGTGTTTAGGTTGTGTGAAAATGAAGGAGTGAAGATGGGTTTATATAGGGGTGGAGAGAGGGGTAGGGTTCGGCCATTATGGATGGGTTTAAGGGGGAAAGTGGTTTGAATTTGAATGGTGAGGTAGGTGGGGTTTTATGAACCATGGATGTGAGTGGTGAAGAGAATGGTGGGATTTGATAGGTGAGGGGTTTTTGGGGAAGAGGTGTTGAGGTGATTGGTAAATGGGTGAAGAAGAGAGAGGGGTTGGGTAGGTGGGGATCTTGTGTGGTCCACAGATCTTGAGGTGTCAAGGATATCTCATCCCTGCACCAAGTGGCGTGTAAAACGCCCTTTCTGCCAATCCTGGCGTTAAACGCTGGGCTGCTGCCCTTTTCTGGCGTTAAACGCCAGTCTGGTGCCCCTTTCTGGCGTTAAACACCCAGAATGGTGCCAGACTGGGCGTTAAACGCCCATTTGCTGCCCTTACTGGCGTTTAAACGCCAGCAAGTTTTTCCTCCAGGGTGTGCTATTTTTCTTTTTATTTTTCATTCTGTTTTTGCTTTTTCAATTGTTTTTGTGACTTCACATGAGCATCAACCTATACAAAACATAAAATAACAACGAAAAATAGATAAATATAATATTGGGTTGCCTCTCAACAAGCACTTCTTTAATGTCAGTAGCTTGACAGTGGGCCCTCATGGAGCCTCACAGATGTTCAAAGTAATGTTGGAACCTCCCAACACCAAACTTAGAGTTTGAATGTGGGGGTTCAACACTAAACTTAGAATTTGGTTGTGGCCTCCCAACACCAAACTTAGAGTTTGACTGTGGGGGCTCTGTTTGACTCTGTTTTGAGAGAAGCTCTTCATGCTTCCTCTCCATGGTTACAGAGGGATATCCTTGAGCCTTAAACACAAAGGATTCTTCATTCACTTGAATGATCAATTCTCCTCTGTCAACATCAATCACAGCCTTTGCTATGGCTAGGAAGGGTCTGCCAAGGATGATGGATTCATTCATACACTTCCCAGTCTCTAGGACTATGAAATCAGCAGGGATGTAATGGTATTCAACCTTTACCAGAACATCCTCTACAAGTCTATAAGCTTGTTTTCTTGAATTGTCTGCCATCTCTAGTGAGATTCTTGCAGCTTGCACCTCAAAGATCCCTAACTTCTCCATTACAGAGAGAGGCATGAGGTTTATGCTTGACCCTAGGTCACACAGAGCCTTCTTGAAGGTCATGGTGCCTAATGTACAAGGTATTGAGAACTTCCCAGGGTCCTGTCTCTTTTGAGGTAATCTCTGTCTAGTCAAGTCATCCAGTTCTTTGGTGAGCAAAGGGGGTTCATCCTCCCAAGTCTCATTACCAAATAACTTGTCATTTAGCTTCATGATTGCTCCAAGGTACTTGGCAACTTGCTTTTCAGTGACATCTTCGTCCTCTTCAGAGGAAGAATACTCGTCAGAACTCATGAATGGCAGAAGTAAAGCAAATGGAATCTCTATGGTCTCAGTGTGAGCCTCAGATTCCCATGGTTCCTTTTAGGGAACTCATTAGAGGCCAGTGGACGTCCATTGAGGTCTTCCTCAGTGGCGATCACTGCCTCTTCCTCCTCTTCAAATTCGGCCATGTTGATGGCCTTACACTCTCCTTCTGGATTCTCTTCTGTATTCATAGGATTCCTTTCAGAAGTGTACATGAATTGGTTATTTGCAACCATTTCAATGAGTTCCTGAGATTCCGCAGGCATCTTCTTCAGATGAAGAGATCCTCCAGCAGAGTTCTCCAATGACATCTTGGACAGTTCAGACAGACCATCATAGAAGATACCTATGATGCTCCATTCAGAAAGCATGTCAGAAGGACACCTTCTGATCAATTGTTTGTATCTTTCCTAAGCTTCACAGAGGGATTCACCTTCCTTCTGTCTGAAGGTTTGGACTTCCACTCTAAGCTTACTCAATTTTTGAGGTCGAAAGAACTTTGCCAAGAAGGCATTGACTAGCTTTTCCCAAGAGTTCAGGCTTTTTTTAGGTTATGAGTCCAACCATGTCCTAGCTCTGTCTCTTACAGCAAAAGGGAAGAGCATAAGTCTGTAGACCTCAGGGTTAACCCCATTGGTCTTAACAGTGTCACAGATTTGCAAGAATTCAGCTAAAAACTGATGAGGATCTTCTAATGGAAGTCCATGGAACTTGCAATTCTATTGCATTAGAGAAACTAATTGAGGCTTAAGCTCAAAGTTGTTTGCTCCAATGGCAGGGATAGAGATGCTTCTCCCATAGAAGTTGGGAGTAGGTGCAGTAAAGTCACCCAGCACCTTCCTTGTATTGTTGGCATCGTTGTTGTTTTTGGCTGCCATGTCTTCTTCTTGTTTGAAGATTTCTGTTAGGTCCTCTACAGAGAGTAGTGCCTTAGCTTCTCTTAGCTTTCGCTTCAAGGTTCTTTCAGGTTCAGGGTCAGCCTCAACAAGAATGCTTTTGTCTTTGCTCCTGCTCATATGAAAGAGAAGAGAACAAGAAAATATGGAATCCTCTATGTCACAGTATAGAGATTCCTTGAGATGTCAAAGGAAAAGAAGAATAGAAGGAGGAGGTAGAAGAAGAAGAATTCAAACTTATCAAGAGAGATAGAGTTTGAATTGTTGATAGTGGACGAGTGTTAGTCCTTAAATTGAAGGATGTGAGAAGAAGGGAAGAATTTTCGAAAATAAATTAAAAGATTTTGAAGAAATTTTGAAAAATTGAAGAATGATTTTCGAAAATTAAAGTTGGGAAAGAAATAAAGTGATTTTTGAAAAAGATTTTGAAATTAGAAATCACAAAGATTGAAAATTATTTGGAAAAAGATGTGATTAAGAAGATATGATTGAAGAGTTATGGTTTTAAGAAGATATGATAGAAAAGATATGTGATGTGTGGAAAACGATCCAACACAAAACTCACCGGCAAGTGTACCGGGTCGCATCAAGTAATAAAAACTCACGGGAGTGAGGTCGATCCCACAGGGATTGAAGGATTGAGCAATTTTAGTTTAGTGGTTGATTTAGTCAAGCGAATCAAGTATTGGTTGAGTGGTTTATCTTTAACAGAAGCTAAATTGCTTGGGATGTAAAGGGAGAGGGGAGAATTGCAGTAAATTAAAGAGCAGGAAAGTAAATTTGCTGAATCTTAAAGAACAAGAAATTAAATGACTGAAACTTAAAGGGCAAGAAATGTAAATTGCAGTAACTTAAAATGCAAGAAATATAAATTGCTTGAATGGAAATGGGATTTAAGGACTGGGAATTCAGAATTTCAGCAAGGGAAAGTAAATTGCAACAATTAATAAATCAGAAGATGAATTGTAAGTACTAAAATTCAAACAGGAAACTGAAATTAAATTGCAGCAAGGGTTCACAGAAGAACCAAAAAGGAAAATGGGATCTCAGGACTCAAGAGACTAGATAGCAAAGTCTAGATCTCAATTGCCTTCCCAGATCCAAGTCCACAAAGCAATTAACAAGAAATTGAAGAAGAAGCAGTAAAGGAAATGAAATTCAACTCAATTATGCAGAAGAGGAATTAAAGAGATTTTGAATGGAGATTGAGACAGAATTTCCTCAATTCTTCACACCCAAAACTCAAAACAAGAAAAGTAAAAATTTCCCAAGCAAGAACGAGGAAGAAGAGAGATCAATTCTCCTCCCTAATTCTCTGAAATCTCTAAGAGAAGGTTCAGAAGTCAAAAATAAAAGAAAAGGATTCAAAGCTCAAAAGGAAAGTTCAAAACTCCAAAGTCAAGAAAAAGGTCCTAATTACATCAAACTATCTCCTATTTATACACTTTCTATTCTTGATCTTGGGATTTGGATGGGCTTTTGATTTGGTGAAGAAATGAATTAAATTGGATTTTTAATTCAATTTTCAGCCCATGAAGAATTGGCTTCCAGGAGGCTGCCCTGCCCTTGTGGAGGGCAGGGCAGAAAATGGTGCGTGTGGCCCTCGTGCATGCGTGCTTGGTGTGTGATGCTACAGGATGCTGCCCTGCCCTTGGGGAGGCCAGGGCAGAGTTTTTTGGTGCGCCAGATTTTGCTGCCCGTGCGTACCGTTGCTGCCGAGAGTCCTTGGTGCGTGCCAATCTGGTGCGCTGGCTGTGCACCACAAAATGCTGCCCTGCCCTTGTGGAGGGTAGGGCAATGTTTCCAAAAGTGAAGTTCCAAGTTCTAAACTTGGTGGAGGCGCACGCTGCTTCTTTTCCTTGGTTTTCTTAGCATCAAAGTCATGCTTAGTTCCTTACTTCCTCATGGTGCCGTGTTCGATTCTTGGAGTTTGAAAGCAAGCTTTTTTTCTTTTTGTTTGAACGCTACTCCTTCCTTCCTTGTCCTTGGGTTCGAAACCCATAGGAAGCACTAGGAAGCAATTTCCTTTGAATTATTCTAGATTGAAGCCCGATATTGCTCTTGAGGAGGACAGGGCAGAGTTTTTGCTCTCCTTGATCCTTGGCATCAAATTGTGCTCCGCCCTTGTTGTGGGCAGGGCAGTGTTGCTTCTCAAAGCTTGTTTCATTATGTTGCCCTCCTGGAGGGCAGTATGCCCTTGTGGAGGGCAATGTTTGCTTCCTCCCTTCCATGCGCCACATTTCTTACCTCTTGGGCCACGCTTTCTTAAGCCACGTTTTTCCTTTTTTTTTCTTTCTTTCTTCACCTACAAGAAACCAAAACAACCACTCAAAGTATCTCTAAATTCACAAGGTTTATAATTCATTAAAAATCAATCAATTCTTGCTCAAACCTCATGATTTAGCATCAATTTAATAGTAGTTGCTTGCTTTAAAGAAGTTATGCATTTTCATTCCAAATCACTTACTTAGGATGCAAGAAAGTGCATAAAGACTAATAAAACAAGTGAAATTAGCTTGAAAAATGGGTATATGATGACTTGTCATCA
>NC_029775.3:59916659-59918243 GCF_000817695.3 Arachis duranensis | reverse complement strand
CAAGCTAGCTCACACTTCAATGAAAATGATACTATGCAGCAATTATTTCATGAGTTATGCATTTAATCAAACACATATACCACCATTAACTTCCATTCTAACTTATGCAACATTGGATATTTACTTTCCAATTCAAACAATTCTCTTTTATTCAAGCAAATGGGAAACAAAACAAAATTTAAAGCTAAGTGATGAATGACAAGCACTTATGCAAATAAGCATTCTTAATAAACAATTCCACTTGCAACTAGATACATACTTTAGCAGGACAAACAATGGTTTCCAGATTCAACACTTCACAGCAACAAGGATTAAGTTTAGATACAACCTTTGAAGTTGCAGCCCTTTGATTCTTCCTTCTGTTGTGTTTTCTTTGAGTTAAGATGCATAATATCTTCAATTGTTGATTCATGTCCTGCATAATTCTCAAAGTTGCTTGCTTCTCAAGCCCTTAATTGCATGGTTAGTATGCGTAAACTGAGCATGGCTCTCAGATTTATTTAGGTGTGGGAACACCAAACTTAATTGTTTGCCACAGCCTCTGATGCAACAAATTAACCATATGTGAAACATTGTGTCCTTGCTAAAGGTTATGGAATTAAAGCTAAAAAGCAGTTAAATAGTTGGATAAGTTGTTTGATTGCTTGGAGCTAGCATTATGCAGGAGGTGAGAATGTTCTTTTAAGTGAGATTTTGGTGGAACACCAAACTTAGAATCTTTCATTCTCCCTTAAATTTTTTTGGTGTGTAACACCAAACATAGCTCCTTGCAATGCATACCAATTATTCAACATTTTTATTGAAAAAGCTATGAAAAGAAAACTACCTCAAGTTGGGTTGCCTCCCAACAAGTGCTTCTTTATTGTCATTAGCTTGACATCTTCCATTCTTTGATCATGGGGGTTGAAAATCATAGTGCCTCAGCTTTTCTCCTCTTACTGTGAACTTCCTTCCAGTCTCTTCTTTGATGATCTCTAGGTGTTCAAGTGAAAGGATCCGGTTCACAGTATAGCACTCAGATGATTGTGGAGACACCTTCATTGGTTGGGTGTTTAACATCACTTTATCCCCTGGTGAGAAGCCTTCAGTAAGAATTTTGTTATTTCTCCACCCTTTTGGCCTCTTCTTCTTTTCTTCTTTCTCAGAGAATTTTGTTATTTCTCCACCCTTTTGGCCTCTTCTTCTTTTCTTCTTTCTCAGGAGATAATTCATGCCTTGGTGGTTCTTTATCTGGAGTGTTGAGGCTCCCATATGGGGGTTTTGGATCTAGTTCCTCCTTGATTTCTTTGGTCTGTTGCACCATCTCTACTTCTTTGAAGCATGGATTTGGAAGTCTTGGAGTTAACTCATTGATTGCCTCTTTCAAGCTTTGATCCCTGGCTTTATTCTCTGTACAATCTTCTTCTTTAGTGGGTTCATGCAGGGTTTTAAAAACATGGAATGCTAGGTGCTCATCATGCACTCTCAACAACAATTCCCCTTTTTCAACATCTATCAATGCTTTGCCTGTAGCTAGGAAAGGCCTCCCCAGAATGATGGGAGTGTTAGGGTCCTCCTCCATATCCAGGATGATAAAATCAGCTG
>NC_029775.3:59912266-59916497 GCF_000817695.3 Arachis duranensis | reverse complement strand
GAGTTTCCTCATTAGAGACAAAGGCATCAAGTTTATGCTTGCACCAAGGTCACAGAATGACTTCTCAATTGTTATGTCTCCTATGGTGCAAGGTATGTAAAAACTCCCAGGATCATCTTTCTTCTCTGGCAACTCTCTTTGGAGGATAGCACTACATTCCTTTGTCATCTCAATAATTTGTCCTTCCTTCAAGGGTCTTTTCTTTGTTAGCACTTCTTTCATAAATTTGGCATATAATGGCATCTGTTCAAGTGCTTCTAAGAAAGGAATATTGATGCTGAGTGTCTTGAATATGTCTAGGAACTTTGAATATTGCTTATCCTCGTTTTCCTTTTTGAACCTCTGAGGGTATGGAAGTTTGGGGATATCTGGCTTCACCCCTTCCTTCTTCTCTTGTAGCTGTGTGTCAAGGATGTCCTCATCTTTCTTTGAGCTTTTTGCATTCTTGGTCTTTCTCTCCTCTTTACTTCTTTCTTCTGTCTCTTCTTGTGGAACTTTTTGTTGTGTTCTTCCTGATTGATGGCTTCCTTCTTCATAGTCTTCTCACTTCCCACTGTGATTACTTTGCACTCCTCCCATTTTATGGCTTTTTCTTTGTCCCTTGGGTGTTCTTCAGTGACATTGGGGAAGGCATTTGCTCTCTTCTCATCCATTTCTGAAATTTGCTTAGCCATTTGCCCCATGTGTCTCTCAAGGTTTCTGATTAAGGTTTCTTGGTTTTTGAATGCCAGGGTCTGATCTTTCCTTGCAGCTTCCTGATCTTGTCTTGCAATCTCTTGATTTTTCATGAGTTTCTCCATCATTTTCTTTAGACTTGAGATTCTTTAAGAGTCTGAATTTGATTGTGGTTGTGTGAAATGAGATGGTTGTTGTTGGAAGTTGTTTGAATTAATTGTGGGGGTACTTTGTGGTTGGGATGTGGATGTGGAAAAGTTATTCTGGTGGTTTTGTGAGTTATTATGAGGTTGGTGATATGTGTTTTGTGAATTTTTGAATTGGTTAGTATTATTGGATGAATAGTTATGGTTGCTTGTGTTGCTGAGGCTGCCAGAGTTGCAGTCCCTTTGTCCTTGATTCTGATGCTCACCCCACCTTGAATTAGAATGAGTCTTCCAAGGTGTCTTGTGTGCATCACCATGAAAATTGTGTTGAAATGAACTTGAAGTATTATTCATGCATTGCACCTGCTCAGGGCTTTGTTGCTCAAAATTGAATGTCCCAAAACTTTCTTTAGATTGATTCCACCCATGTGAGGTTTGAAATTGGTATTGTGTGTTTACTGCAACACCTTGCAGTCCATCAATTTTCTTGGCCATCATTTCTATTTGTTGCTGAAGCTGTTGATGCATCTGTCTATTTTGTGCCAAGAGAACGTCAACACCTTCAAGCTCCAGCACGTCCCTTCTCTAGGTTGGTTGGCGTTGTCTTTGATGAGCAAAGAAATATTGATTGTTTGCCACCATCTCTATGAGGTTTTGGGCTTCCTCTGCTGTCTTCATTAGCTGCAATGAGCCTCTTGCTGAATGATCTAATGCTTCTTGAGCTTTCTGAGTCAACCCTTCATAGAAGTTTTGGAGTCTATCCCACTCACTAAACATTTCTGGGGGACATTTCCTGATTAAGGCCTTGTATCTCTCCCAGGCATCATACAGCGACTCTCTATCCATTTGAATGAATGTTTGCACCTCTATTTTCAGCTTGATAATCCTTTGGGGAGGATAGAACTTGGCTAGGAATTTGCTCACTAAGTCTTCCCAATTATTGATGCTTTCTTTGGGAAATGTCTCTAGCCATTGAGTGGCCTTATCCTTCAGAGAGAATGGAAACAGCAGTAGCTTGTAGATGTCTGTATGCACACCACTTGTTTTGACACTTTTACAAATCCTGAGGAAGATGGATAAGTGTTGGTTTGGATCTTCAAGTGGACTTCCTCCATAGGAGCAATTGTTCTGCACCAGAGTGATAAGTTGAGGCTTCAACTCAAAATTATTTGCATGAACATTGGGAGTGAGTATGCTACTCCCGCAGTTTCTTGCATTGGGGATAGTGTAAGAGGCCAACACCCTTCTTCCAGGCTGGGTATTGTTGCTCACTCCCTCTTCACGCACCTCAGCCTCCATGACTTGTAAGAATCACAAACAAACCAAATGAAACATGGACATTCTAATGCTAGAATGTGGTTAGAGGGTTAGGTGACACAATGTGTCAAACAGTTAATGTGCTTAGTTAAAAAGAAAAAAATGCTTAATCTAGACCACCACCTTACTTAATCATTGTCAATCTATTTCAATCCCCGGCAACGGCACCAAAAACTTGATGTGTGGAAAACGATCCAACACAAAACTCACCGGCAAGTGTACCGGGTCGCATCAAGTAATAAAAACTCACGGGAGTGAGGTCGATCCCACAGGGATTGAAGGATTGAGCAATTTTAGTTTAGTGGTTGATTTAGTCAAGTGAATCAAATATTGGTTCAGTGGTTTATCATTAACAGAAACTAAATTACTTGAAATGTAAAGGGGGAGGGGAGAATTGCAGAAATTAAAGAGAATGGAAAGTAAAGGTGCTGAATCTTAAAGAACAAGAAATTAAATGACTGAAACTTAAAGGGCAAGAAATGTAAATTGCAGTAACTTAAAATTCAAGAAATATAAATTGCTTGAATGGAAAAGGGATTTAAGGACTGGGAATTCAGAATTTCAGCAAGGGAAAGTAAATTGCAACAATTAATAAATCAGAAGATGAATTGTAAAGAACTAGAGTCTAAACAGAAATGAAAATTTACTTGCAGCAGAGGTTCACAGAAGAACCAAAAGGAAAAATGGGATCTCAAGACTCAAGAGACTAGATAGCAAAGTCTAGATCTCAATTGCCTTCCCAGATCCAAGTCCACAAAGCAATTAACAAGAAATTGAAGAAGAAGCAGTAAAGGAAATGAAATTCAACACAATTATGCAGAAGAGGAATTAAAGAGATTTTGAATGGAGATTGAGACAGAATTTTCTCAATTCTTCACACCCAAAACTCAAAACAAGAAAAGTAAAAATTTCCCAAGCAAGAACGAGGAAGAAGAGAGATCAATTCTCCTCCCTAATTCTCTAAAATCTCTAAGAGAAGGTTCAGAAGTCAAAAATAAAAGAAAAGGATTCAAAGCTCAAAAGGAAAGTTCAAAACTCCAAAGTCAAGAAAAAGGTCCTAATTACATCAAACTATCTCCTATTTATACACTTTCTATTCTTGGATCTTGGGATTTGGATGGGCTTTTGATTTGGTGAAGAAATGAATTAAATTGGATTTTTAATTCAATTTTCAGCCCATGAAGAATTGGCTTCCAGGAGGCTGCCCTGCCCTTGTGGAGGTGGTGCACGAAATTGTGATCACTACAACTCAAATAATCCATAAACTTGGTGTTCAACACCATGGCATAAACACAACTTCGCACAACTAACCAGCAAGTGTACTGGGTCGTCCAAGTAATAAACCTTACGCGAGTAAGGGTCGATCCCATAGAGATTGTTGGTATGAAGCAAGCTATGGTCACCTTGTAAATCTTAGTCAGGCAAACTCAAATGGGTATGGTGATAAACGCATAAAACATAAAGATAAAGATAGAGATACTTATGTAATTCATTGGTGGGAATTTCAGATAAGCGCATGAAGATGCTGGTCCCTTCCGTCTCTCTGCTTTCCTACTGTCTTCATCCAATCCTTCTTACTCCTTTCCATGGCAAGCTCAAGCAAGGGTTTCACCGTTGTCAATGGCTACCTCCCATCCTCTCAGTGGAAATGTTCAACGCACCCTGTCACGGCACGGCTTTTGTCAAGCGAGCACTCGGTTGTCAGGCGATCAACCATGCATCGTGTATCAGGAATCCAAGAGATATTCACCCAATCTAAGGTAGAACGGAGGTGGTTGTCAGTCTCACGTTCATAGGTGAGAATGATGATGAGTGTCACGGGTCATCACATTCATCAAGTTGAAGAACAAGTGATATCTTAGAACAAGAACAAGCGGGATTGAATAGAAGAACAATAGTAATTGCATTAATACTCGAGGTACAGCAGAGCTCCACACCTTAATCTATGGTGTGTAGAAACTCCACCGTTGAAAATACATAAGAACAAGAGTGATCATTGGCTTCGGTCCCAAAAAGGGAACCAGAAGAACCAAGATGAAAATACAATAGTAAAAGGTCCTACTTATAGAAAACTAGTAGCCTAAGGTTTACAG
>NC_029775.3:59911902-59912106 GCF_000817695.3 Arachis duranensis | reverse complement strand
TGCCAGTTTGGGCGTTTAACTCCCATTCTTGTGCCAGTTCCGGCGTTTAACGCTGGAATTCCTGAGGGTGACTTTAAACGCCAGTTTGGGCCATCAAATCTTGATCACAGTATGGACTATCATATATTGCTGGAAAGCCCAGGATGTCTACTTTCCAACGCCGTTGAGAGCGCGCCAATTGGGCTTCTGTAGCTCCAGAAAATC
>NC_029775.3:59911239-59911675 GCF_000817695.3 Arachis duranensis | reverse complement strand
AAAATATACTAAAAACTAACTAGATCATACTAATAACATACTAAAAACAATGCCAAAAAGCGTATAAATTATCCGCTCATCACAACATCAAACTTAAGTTGTTGCTTGTCCTCAAGCAACTGAAAATCAAATAGGATAAAAAGAAGAGAATATACAATGAATTCCAAAAACATCTATGAAGATTAGTATTAATTAGATGAGCGGGGCTTTTAGCTTTCTGCCTCTGAATAGTTTTGGCATCTCACTCTATCCTTTGAAATTCAGAATGATTGGCTTCTTTAGGAACTCAGAATCCAGATAGTGTTATTGATTCTCCTAGTTAAGTATGATGATTCTTGAACATAGCTATTTATTTAGTCTTGGCCGTGGCCCAAAACACTCTGTCTTCCAGTATTACCACCGGATACATACATGCCACAGACACATAATTGGGTGA
>NC_029775.3:59910875-59911169 GCF_000817695.3 Arachis duranensis | reverse complement strand
TTGCTAGAGTCCCTAATTAGAGGTGTCCAGGGTTCTTAAGCACACTCTTTTTGCCTTGGATCACAACTTTATTTCTTTCTTTTTCTCTCTTTTTTTCCGTTTTTCTCTCTTTTTTTTTCGTTTTTCTCTCTCTCTTTTTTTTTTGTATTCACTGCTTTTTCTTGCTTCAAGAATCATTTTAATGATTTTTCAGATCCTCAGTAACATCTCTCCTTTTTCATCATTCTTTCAAGAGCCAAGATTCATGAACCAAAAATTCAAAAGACATATGCACTGTTTAAGCATACATTCAGA
>NC_029775.3:59909438-59910524 GCF_000817695.3 Arachis duranensis | reverse complement strand
TCATCAATGGGGATGTCTCCCTCTATGTCAACTCCAACTGAATAACAGAGGTGACAAATGAGATGAGGAAAGGCTAACCTTGCCAAGGTAGAGGACTTGTCCGCCACCTTATAAAGTTCTTGAGCTATAACCTCATGAACTTCTATTTCTTCTCCAATCATGATGCTATGAATCATGATAGCTCGGTCTATAGTAACTTCAGACCGGTTGCTAGTGGGAATGATTGAGCGTTGGATGAACTCCAACCATCCCCTAGCCATAGGTTTGAGGTCATGCCTTCTCAATTGAACTGGCTTCCCTCTTGAATCTCTCTTCCATTGGGCGCCCTCTTCACATATGACTATGAGGACTTGGTCCAACCTTTGATCAAAGTTGACCATTCTAGTGTAAGGATGTTCATCTCCTTGCATCATGGGCAAGTTGAATGCCAAACCTTACATTTTCCGGACTAAAATCTAAGTATTTCCCCCGAACCATAGTAAGCCAATTCTTAGGATCCAGGTTCATACTTTGATCATGGTTCTTAGTGATCCATGCATTGGCATAGAACTCTTGAACCATTAAGATTCCGACTTGTTGAATGGGGTTGGTAAGAACTTCCCAACCTCTTCTTCGGATCTCATGTCGGATCTCCGGATATTCACTCTTTTTGAGTGAAAAAGGGACCTCGGGGATCACCTTCTTCAAGGCCACAACTTCATAGAAATGGTCTTGATGCACCCTTGAGAGGAATCTATCCATCTCCCATGACTCGGAGGTGGAAGCCTTTGCCTTCCCTTTCCTCTTTTTAGAGGTTTCTCCGGCCTTGGATGCCATAATGGTTATGGAAAAACGAAAAAGCAACGCTTTTACCACACCAAACTTAAAATGTTTGCTCGTCCTCGAGCAAAAGAAGAAAGAAGAGAGTAGAAGAAGAAATGAGTGGGAAAGTGGTTTGAATTTGAATGGTGAGGTAGGTGGGGTTTTATGAAGGATGGATGTGAGTGGTGAAGAGAAAGATGGGATTTGATAGGTGAAGGGTTTTTGGGGAAGAGGTGTTGAGGTGATTGGTGAATGGGGGAAGAAGAGAGAGAGTGATGGTAGGGT
>NC_029775.3:59907413-59908611 GCF_000817695.3 Arachis duranensis | reverse complement strand
GCCTTTGCTGTGGCTAGGAAGGGTCTGCCAAGGATGATGTTTTCATCCATGCACTTCCCAGTCTCTAGGACTATGAAATCAGTAGGGATGTAATGGTCCTCAATTTTTACCAGAACATCCTCTACAAGTTCATGAGCTTGTTTTCTTGTGTTGTCTGCCATCTTTAGTGATATTTTTGCAGCTTGCACCTCAAAGATCCCTAACTTCTCCATTACAGAGAGAGGCATGAGGTTTACACTTGACCCTAAGTCACACAAGGCCTTCTTGAAGGTCATGGTGCCTATGGTACAAGGTATTGAAAACTTCCCAGGATCCTGTCTCTTTTGAGGCAGTTTCTGCCTAGACAAGTCATCCAGTTCTTTGGTGAGCAAAGTGGGTGCATCCTCCCAAGTCTCATTTCCAAATAACTTGTCATTTAGCTTCATGATTGCTCCAAGGTATTTAGCAACTTGCTCTTCAGTGACATACTCATCCTCTTCAGAGGAAGAATACTCATCAGAGCTCATGAATGGCAGAAATAAATTCAATGGAATCTCTATGGTCTCATTTTGAGCCTCAGATTCCCATGGTTCCTCATTGGGGAACTCATTGGAGGCTAGTGGACGTCCATTGAGGTCTTCCTCAGTGGCGTTCACTGCCTCTCCTTCCTCCCAAAATTCGGCCATGTTGATGGCCTTGCATTCTCCCTTTGGATTTTCTTCTGTATTGCTTAGGAGAGTACTAGGAGGGAGTTCAGTAATTTTCTTGCTCATCTGACCCACTTGTGCCTCCAAATTTATAATGGAGGACCTTGTTTCAGTCATGAAACTTTGAGTGGTTTTGATTAGATCAGAGACCATGGTTGCTAAGTCAGAGGTGTAGATAGATCAGAGACTATATTTGCTAAGCTAAATGGGCTCTTCTCAGAGTTCTCTGTCTGTTGTTGAGAAGATGATGGAAAAGGCTTGCAATTGCTAAACCTGTTTCTTCCACCATTATTATTGTTGAAACCTTGTTGAGGTCTCTGATCCTTCCATGAGAGATTTGGATGATTTCTCCATGAAGGATTATAGGTGTTTCCATAGGATTCTCCCATGTAATTCACCTCTTCCATTGAAGGGTTCTCAGGATCATAAGCTTCTTCCTCAGATGAAGCCTCCTTAGTACTGCTTGGTGCATTTTGCATCCCAGACAGACTTTGAGAAATCATATTGACTTG
>NC_029775.3:59906254-59906635 GCF_000817695.3 Arachis duranensis | reverse complement strand
ATGTGGAATCCTCTATGTCACAGTATAGAGATTCCCTGAGGTGTCAGAGGAAAAGAAAAATAGAAGACAGAAGTAGAAAATTTGAACTTATCAAAGAAGATGGAGTTTGAATTTTGCATTAAGGAATAATGTTAGTTCATAAATAGAAGGATGTGAGAAGAAGGGAAGTAATTTTCGAAAATTAAGTAAAATATTTTGAAAACATTTTTGAAAAACACTAATTAATTTTCGAAAACCAAGAGTAGGAAAGAGATCAAGTGATTTTTGAAAAAGATTTTGAAATTAGAAATTAAAAAGATATGATTGAAAACTATTTTGAAGAAGATGTGGTTAAGAAGATATGATTAGTTTTAAAAAGATGTGATTGAGAAGATATGATTT
>NC_029775.3:59905464-59906176 GCF_000817695.3 Arachis duranensis | reverse complement strand
GGCTAACAAGAAAAGATATGATTCAAACATTAAACCTTTCTCAACAGAAAAGGCAACATACTTGAAATGTTGAACCAAATCATTAATTGATAGCAAGTATCTTTGAAAGTGGAAAGAAATTGATTTTGAAAACATATGATTGAAAAGATATGATTTGAAAAAGATTTGATTTAGAAAAACTTTGAAAATTTGAAAAAAAATTGCATTGAAAACAGAATCTTCCCTCTTGTGCCATCCTGGCGTTAAACGCCCAACCAGGTACCCTGGCTGGCGTTTAAACGCCAGTCTGTCCTTCTTCACTGGGCGTTTTGAACGCCCAGCCTTTTTTGTGCAGTTCCTCTGCTGTATGTTCTGAATCTTCAATTCTCTGTATTATTGACTTGATGTATGTTCTGAATCTTCAATTCTCTGTATTATTGACTTGAAAAGACACAAATTAAAAATATTTTTGGATTTTTAATAATAAGGAAAAATCAAAATGCAACAAGAATCAAATAACAATGCATGTAAGACACCAAACTTAGCAGTTTGTATACTACTGACACTAATAAAATGAGAATGCATATGAGACACACAAACACTCAAGTCAAGAGAATATAAAGATTAGAGTAAGAAATCATCAAGAACATCTTGAAGATCACTAAGACACATGAATGAATGCATGCAATTGACACCAAACTTAACATGAGACACTAGACTCAAACAAGAGATA
>NC_029775.3:59905097-59905404 GCF_000817695.3 Arachis duranensis | reverse complement strand
CTTTGTAAATTTTTTTGTGCTTTTTTCGAAAATTAAGTGGAAAAAGAAAATAAAGGTATCAAAATTCTTAATGAGAATTCCAGGAATAAGTGCAAAGCTAGTCTAAGACTCCGGTCCAGGAATTAGACATGGCTTCACAGCCAGCCAAGCTTTCAAGGAAAGCTTCGGTCCAAAACACTAGACATGGCCAATGGCCAGCCAAGCCTTAGCAGATCACTGCTCCAACAGCAAGATTGATAAAAATCAACAAGCTTTTGTGATGATAAGTTGAAACCTCGGTCCAATGAAATTAGACATGGCTTCACAG
>NC_029775.3:59903872-59904240 GCF_000817695.3 Arachis duranensis | reverse complement strand
ATGACATAAAAATCCACTTCCGGGCCCACTTGGTGTGTGCTTGGGCTGAGCAATGAAGCATTTTCGTGTAGAGCCTCTTCTTGGAGTTAAACGCCAGCTTTTGTGCCATTTTGGGCGTTTAACTCCCATCCTTGTGCCAGTTCTGGCGTTTAACGCTGGGATTTCTGAGGGTGACTTTATACGCCGGTTTGGGCCATCAAATCTTGGGCAAAGTATGGACTATCATATATTGCTGGAAAGCCCAGGATGTCTACTTTCCAACGTCGTTAAGAGCGCGCCAATTGGGGTTCTGTAGCTCCAGAAAATCGACTTCGAGTGCAGGGAGGTCAGAATCCAACAGCATCTGCAGTCCTTTTTGGTCTCTGAAT
>NC_029775.3:59901815-59903805 GCF_000817695.3 Arachis duranensis | reverse complement strand
TTTTTGCTCAGGTCCCTCAATTTCAGCCAGAAAATACCTGAAATCACAGAAAAACACACAAACTCATAGTAAAGTCCAGAAAAGTGAATTTTAACTAAAAACTAATAAAAATATACTAAAAACTAACTAGATCATACTAAAAACATACTAAAAATAATGCCAAAAAGCGTACAAATTATCCGCTCATTAGGAGGGCAGGGCAGAAAATGGTGCGTGTGGCCCTCGTGCATGCGTGCTTGGTGTGTGATGCTACAGGATGCTGCCCTGCCCTTGTGGAGGGCAGGGCAGAGTTTTTTGGTGCGCCAGATTTTGCTGCCCGTGCGTACCGTTGCTGCCGAGAGTCCTTGGTGCGTGCCAATCTGGTGCGCTGGCTGTGCACCACAAAATGCTGCCCTGCCCTTGCGGAGGGCAGGTTAATGTTTCCAAAAGTGAAGTTCCAAGTTCGAAACTTGGTGGAGGTGCACGCTGCTTCTTTTCCTTGGTTTTCTTGGCATCAAAGTCATGCTTAGTTCCTTACTTCCTCATGGTGCCATGTTCGATTCTTGGAGTTTGAAAGCAAGCTTGTTTTCTTTTTGTTTGAACGCTACTCCTTCCTTCCTTGTCCTTGGGTTCGAAACCCATAGGAAGCACTAGGAAGCAATTTCCTTTGAATTATTCTAGATTGAAGCCCGATATTGCTCTTGAGGAGGGCAGGGCAGAGTTTTTGCTCTCCTTGATCCTTGGCATCAAATTGTGCTCCGCCCTTGTTGTGGGCAAGGCAGTGTTGCTTCTCAAAGCTTGTTTCATTATGTTGCCCTCCTGGAAGGCAGTGTTCCCTTGTGGAGGGCAATGTTTGCTTCCTCCCTTCCATGCGCCACATTTCTTACCTCTTGGGCCACGCTTTCTTAAGCCACGTTTTTCCTTTTTTTTCTTTCTTTCTTCACCTACAAGAAACCAAAACAACCACTCAAAGTATCTCTAAATTCACAAGGTTTATAATTCATTAAAAATCAATTAATTCTTGCTCAAACCTCATGATTTAGCATCAATTTAATGGTAGTTGCTTGCTTTAAAGAAGTTATGCATTTTCATTCCAAATCACTTACTTAGGATGCAAGAAAGTGCATAAAGACTAATAAAACTAGTGAAATTAGCTTGAAAAATGGGTATATGATGACTTGTCATCAATATGATTGAGAAACAATTTAAAAAGATTTGATTTTTAAAAATTATGAAAACTTGAAAAAAATTTGAATTAAAAATAAAATCTTCCCTCTTGTATCATCCTGGCGTTAAACGCCCAGAATGGTATCCATTCTGGCATTTAACGCCCAAAATGCTACCCTTTTGGGCGTTAAATGCCCAGCCAGGTACCCTGGCTGGCGTTTAAATGCCAGTTTTCCTTCTTCACTGGGCGTTTTGAATGCCCAGCTTTTTCTGTGTAATTCCACTGCTGCATGTTCTGAATCTTCAATTCTCTGTATTATTGACTTGAAAAGACACAAATTTAAAAAAAAATTTTGAATTTTTAATGATGAGGAATAATCAAAATGCAACTAAAATCAAATAAACAATGCATGCAAGACACCAAACTTAGAAGTTTGTATACTACTGACACTAACAAATTGAGAATGCATATGAGAAACAACAAAACACTCAAGACAAGAGAATTTAAAGATCAGAGCAAGGAAATCATCAAGAACTACTTGGAGATCAATGAAGAACATAATGCATGTAATTTTTGAAAATTAGAAGAATAAAGACATGCAATTGACACCAAACTTAAAACTGGACACTAGACTCAAACAAGAAACATAAAAATATTTTTTATTTTAAGATTTTATAAAAAAATTTTGTGATTTTTCGAAAATTATATGGAAAAGAAAATAAAGAGATTCAAAATTATTAATAAGAATTCCAGGAATCATGCAATGTTAGTCTAAAGCTTTACTCTAAAGAAATTAGACATGGCTAGCCAAGGTTCAGCAGGACATTACATTCAACAGCTAAA
>NC_029775.3:59877912-59901688 GCF_000817695.3 Arachis duranensis | reverse complement strand
CCTAATCTAAGCAACAAGATGAACCGTCAGTTGTCCAAACTCGAACAATCCCCGGCAACGGCGCCAAAAACTTGGTGCACGAAATTGTGATCATCAATGGCGCCATCAACATGGTACGCTCAATTGCAATCTCAACTCTTTATCACAACTTCGCACAACTAACCAGCAAATGCACTGGGTCGTCCAAGTAATAAACCTTACGCGAGTAAGGGTCGATCCCACGAAGATTGTTGGTATGTGATGGAATGTAGTGATTGTTGTTACCATAATGGTGTTTTTGCTGGTTTGTGAAGTTGGGGTTGTTGTAATTGAAGTCCCTTGGTTCGTGATTTTGGTACTCGGTCTTTCTCCAGTTGGGATGAGTCTGGAAGTGTATGTTTTGTAAGTATTGGCTTTGATTGGCATTAGTGAATGAGTGATGTTGGTTGTTTGTGGTCATGGATTTGCCCTGGTTGAAACTTCCTTGTTCTTGATGTTGAGACTCCCCCATTCTCAGATAAGAATGGGGCCTCCATGGTGGAAGTTGGGCATTCACTGCAGCAGACTGCAGGTAATCAACTTTTCTATCTCTCAGCTCCATGTGTTGCTGTGTTTGATGGTGCATTTGTTTTTTCAGGTTCATAAATGCATTCATTCCCTTAGAATTCATCACTTCTTTTTCTGAAATTGCATTTTGTGGTTTCTCAAATGAGTGTTGGTTGTTGACTCCTTTGTCATTGAAATTTGCAATTCCTTGGGCAGTTGTTGTTGCTTTGAGTAGGCCATCTGAGAAGTAGTCCACTGCTTTTCTTGTTTCTGGGGTTAATCCTTCATAGAAAGCTCGGAAACCCACTTTATCAGTTGCTTTCTTGTATCTTTCCCATGCCTTGAAGAGTGGTTCTTCTTCTCCTTGTGTGAATGGATATTCCCCCTCTTTCAGCTTGATGATCTGTCGGGATGAGGAGAATTTGGCCAGAAATTTGGTGACTAAATCATCCTAACTAGTGATACTTCCTTGGGGAAAAGTTTCAAACCATTGTGCAGCTTCACCCCTTAATGAGAAAGGGAATAACAAGATTTTATAAGTATCATGATCTAGACCATCAATTTTGACAGCACCACAAGTCCTCAGAAAAGTGGATATGTGCTGTTGAGGATCCTCCAATGGATTTCCGTCATAGGAACAATTGTTCTTGATTAGTGTAATGAGTGGTGGCTTCATGTCATGATATTCTTCGTCTGTAGAGACTTCTTTTCCAATGATAGTATTTCCTCTGACTTCTCTTCTTTCCTGTGGCACGCAAACAGTTAGGAGGAACAAATAGCAGCACTCTTGAGAATTGAGTGCAGTTAGTTGAGACAAATTCTCAAACAGTTAGTGAGTTGATAGAGGCAAATTTTCAAACAGTTAGTGTGTTAGTTAAAAATAAAGAAAAAGTGCTTGATCTAGACCTCCACTTCACTTAATCATTGTCAATCTATTTCAATCCCCGGCAACGGCGCCAAAAACTTAATGTGTGGAAAACGATCCAACACAAAACTCACCGGCAAGTGTACCGGGTCGCATCAAGTAATAAAACTCAAGGGAGTGAGGTCGATCCCACAGGGATTGAAGGATTGAGCAATTTTAGTTCAGTGGTTGATTTAGTCAAGTGAATCAAGTATTGGTTGAGTGATTTTGTATCCAACAGTAAGTAAATAGCAGGAAATGTAAAGGGAGAGGGATGAATTGCAGAAATTAAAAAGAACTGAAAGTAAAAGAGCTGAATCTTAAAGAACAAGAAATTAAATGACTGAAACTTAAAATGCAAGAAATATAAATTACAGTAACTTAAAGTGCAAGAAATATAAATTACTTGAATGGAAAAGGGATTTGAGGACTGGGATTTCAGAATTCAAGCAAGGGAAATTAAATTGCAACAATTATCAAAGCGAGAGATGATTTGAATTCTGTTAGATCTCAAACAGAAAGGGAAATTAAATTGCAGCAGGGGTTCACAGAAGAACCAAAAGGAAAATGGAATCTCATGACTCCAGAGACTAGATAGCAAAGTCTAGATCTCAATTGCCTTCCCAGATCTAAGTTCACAAAGTAATTAACGAGAAATTAAAGAGGAA
Organism: Arachis duranensis; assembly: GCF_000817695.3. NCBI lineage: Eukaryota > Viridiplantae > Streptophyta > Magnoliopsida > Fabales > Fabaceae > Arachis > Arachis duranensis. The sequence continues at coordinate 59,899,591 of NC_029775.3, read as the reverse complement.
GCAGTAAAGGAAATGTAATTGAACTCAATTATGCAGAAGAGAAATTAAAGAGATCTTGAATGGAGATTGAGACAGAAATTCTTCAATTCTTCACACCCAAGACTCAAACAAGAAAAATAAAAATTTCTCAAGCAAGAACGAGGAAGAAGAGAGATCAATTCTCCTTCCCAATTCTCTCAATTCTCAGTTCAAAGCTCTCAGAGAAAATGAAGTTTCAAAATGTAAAAATTCTAAAATCAAAAGAAGGTTCCAAAAGTCCCTAATTACATCAAACTATCTCCTATTTTATATACTTTCTATTCTTGGATTTTGGAATTTGGATGGGCTTTTGATTTGGTGAAGAAATGAATTAAATTGGATTTTTAATCCAATTTTCAGCCCAAGAGAAAGTAGCTTCCAGGAGGCTGCCCTGCCCTTGTGGAGGGCAGAGCAAGAAATGGTGCATGCGGCCTCGTGCGTGTGATGGGCGTTCAAGATGCTGCCCTGCCCTTGTGGAGGGCAGGGCAGAGTTGCATGGTGCGCCAAGTGTTGCCCGTGCGTGCGTGCTTGCTGGCCGAGTGCTCAAGTCCTGGCCGTGCCAAAATGCTGCGCCATGCACCAAGAAATGCTGCCCTACCCTTGTGGAGGGCAGGGCAGTGTGCCAATGGTGAAGTCCTCTTTCTTCCTTGTTCTTGGGTTCGAAACCCATAGGAGACACTAGGAAGCAATTTCCTTTGAATTATTCTTGGATGAAGCCCGATATTGCTCTTGAGGAGGGCAGGGCAGAGTTTTTGTTTCCTTTGGTCATTGGCATCAAATTGTGCTCCACCCTTGTTGTGGGCAGGGCAGTGATGCTTATCAAGGCTTGGTTCAACATGCTGCTCTCCTGGAGGGCAGTGTGCTCTTGTGGAGAGCAGTGTTTGCCTCCTCCTTCTATGTTGCACCACATTTCTCATTTCTTGGCCATACTTCTTAAGCTACGTTTTTCTTCTTTTCTTCCTTTCTTCACCTACAAGAAACCAAAACAACCAATCAAAGTATCTCTAAACTCATAAGGTTTATAATTCATTAAAAATCAATTAATTCTTGCTCAAACCTCATGATTTAGCATCAATTTAATGGTGGTTATTTGATTTAAAGAAGTCATGCATTTTCATTCCAAATTACTTACTTAGGATGCAAGAAAGTGTATAAAGACTAGTAAAACAAGTGAAATTAGCTTGAAAAATGGGTATATGATGACCTGTCATCAGTATGAAGCAAGCTATGGTCATCTTGTAAATCTCAGTCAGGTGGATTCAAATGGTTATGGAGGATTGATAATTAAAAGATGAATAAAACATAAAATAAAGACAAAGATACTTATGTAATTCATTGGTGAGAATTTCAAATAAGCGTATAGAGATGCTTTGTCCCTTCCGTCTCTCTGCTTTCCTACTGTCTTCATCCAATCCTTCTTACTCCTTTCCATGGCAAGCTGTATGTTGGGCATCACCATTGTCAATGGCTATAGTCCCGTCCTCTCAGTGAAAATGTTCAACGCACTCTGTCACAGCACGGCTATTCATCTGTCGGTTCTCGATCATGTCAGAATAGAATCCAATGATTCTTTTACGTCTGTCACTAACGCCCCACAATCGCGAGTTTGAAGCTCGTCACAGTCATTCAATCCCTGAATCCTACTCAGAATACCACAGACAAGGTTTATACCTTTTGGATTCTCAAGAATGGCCGCCAATGGATTCTAGCTTATACCACGAAGATTCTGATTAAGGAATCCAAGAGATACACATTCAAGCGTTGTTTGCATGTAGAACAGAAGTGGTTGTCAGGCACGCGTTCATAAGTGAGAATGATGATGAGCATCACATAATCATCACATTCATCAAGTTCTTGAGTGCGAATGAATATCTTAGAACAAGAATAAGCTGAATTGAATAGAAGAACAATAGTAATTGCATTAATACTCGAGGTACAGCAAAGCTCCACACCTTAATCTATGGTGTGTAGAAACTCTACCATTGAAAATATATAAGAACAAGGTCTAGGCATGGCCGAGAGGCCAGCCCCCATGATCTAAGAACTAGACGTCCAAAGATGAAAATACAATAGCAAAAGGTCCTATTTATAGAGAACTAGTAACTTAGGGTTTACAAAAATGAGTAAATGACGTAAAAATCCACTTTCGGGCCCACTTGGTGTGTGCTTGGGCTGAGCATTGAAGCTTTCATGTGTAGAGACTTTTCTTGGGGTTAAACGCTAGTTTTTGTGCCAGTTTGGGCGTTTAACTCCAGCTTTTGTGCCAGTTCCGGTGTTAAACGCCAGAATTCTTGAGCTGACTTGGAACGCCTGTTTGGGCCATCAAATCTCAAGCAAAGTATAGACTATTATATATTGCTGGAAAGCCCTGGATGTCTTCGTTCCAACGCAATTAAGAGCGCACTAATTGGGATTCTGTAGCTCTAGAAAATCCACTTCGAGTGTAGGGAGGTCAAATCCAACAGCATCTGCAGCCCTTTTCAGCCTCTGAATCAGATTTTTGCTCAGGTCCCTCAATTTCAGCCAAAAAATACCTGAAATCACAGAAAAATACACAAACTCGTAGTAAACTCCAGAAAAGTGAATTTTAAATAAAAACTAATAAAAATATAATAAAAACTAACTAAAACATACTAAAAACATACTAAAAACGATGCCAAAAAGCGTATAAATTATCTGCTCATCAGAAATCTATGCATCTTTCGAAAATTCATGCATGTGTTCTTCATGATCTTCAAGTTGTTCTTGGTAAGTCTTCTTGTTTGATCTTGATATTTTCTTGTTTTGTGTTTTTTGTTGTTTTTCATATGCATTCTTGATGTTGCATGTTTCTAAGTTTTGTGTCTTGCATGTTTTTCTTTCCTTGAAAATTTTTCAAAAATAAATCTTGATGTTCATCTTAACATTTAAAGTGTTCTTGGTGTTCATCTTGACATTCATAATGTTCTTGCATGCATTAAATGTTTTGATCCAAAATTTTCATATTTTTGGTCAAATTTGTGTTTTTCTCTCTCATCATTAAAAATTCAAAAAAATCAAAAAATATCTTTTCCTTAATTTTCTCATAAATTTCGAAAATTTTAGTTGACTTAGTCAAAAATTTTTAAAACTTAGCTATTTCTTATAAGTCAAGTCAAATTTTCAATTTTAAAAATCCTATCTTTTTAAAATCTTTTTCAAAAATCAAATATTTTTCATTTTTTTTTAATTTTCGAAAATTTTTAAAATTTATTTTCAAAATCTTTTTCTTATCTTTATTTCAAAATTGAAAACTTTACTAACAATTAATGTGATTCATTCAAAAATTTGAAGTTTGTTACATTCTTGTTAAGAAAGGTTCAATCTTTAAATTCTAGAATCATATCTTTTCAAAAATATCTTTTTCAAATCATATCTTTTTTAAAATCAATTTCAAAATATTTTCTAACTTCTTATCTTTTCAAAATTGATTTTCAAATCTTTTTCAAATAACTAATTAAATTTTTGTTAGTTTCTTATCTTTTTCAAAACCACCTAACTACTTTTCCCTCTCTAATTTTCGAAAATCTCTCATTCTTTTTCAAAATTCTTTTTCTAACTAATTGTTTCAAATTTTAATTTTTATCTTATTCTTTTTCTTAATTTCCGAATTTTAACTTTAATTTAAAATAAAAACAAAAATATTTTTTTATTTTAATTTAATTTTCAAAAACCCCTCTCTCTCATCTCTTTCTATTTATTTATTTATTTACTAACACTTCTCTTCATCTCAAGAATCTAAACCTATCTTCACCCTTGTGTTTGGATTCTTACTTTTTCCTTCTTCTATTTCTTTCTTCTTCTACTAACATAAAGGAATCTCTCTACTGTGGTAAAGAGGATCCCTATTATTATTTTCTGTTCCCTTCTTTTTCATATGAGCAGGAGCAAGGACAAGAATATTCTTGTTGAGGCAAATCCTGAACCTGAAAGGACCCTGAAGAGGAAACTAAGAGAAGCTAAATTACAACAATCCAGAGACAACCTTACAGAAATTTTCGAAAAGGAAGAGGAGATGGCTGCCGAAAATAATAATGCAAGAAGGATGCTTGGTGACTATACTACACCTACTTCTAAATTTGATGGAAGAAGCATCTCAATCCCTGCCATTGGAGCAAACAATTTTGAGCTGAAACCTCAACTAGTTGCTCTACTGCAACAGAACTGCAAGTTCCATGGACTTCCATCAGAAGATCCCTACCAGTTTTTAACTGAGTTCTTACAGATCTGTGAGACTGTTAAGACTAATGGAGTAGATCATGAAGTCTACAGGCTCATGCTTTTCCCTTTTGCTATAAGAGACAGAGCTAGAACATGGTTGGACTCATAGCCTAAAGATAGCCTGGACTCATGGGATAAGCTGGTCGTGGCCTTCTTGGCTAAATTCTTTCCTCCTCAAAAGCTGAGCAAGCTTAGAGTGGACGCTCAGACTTTCAAACAAAAAGAAGGTGAATCCCTCTATGAAGCTTGGGAAAGATACAAACAGATGATCAAAAGGTGTCCTTCTGACATACTTTCAGAGTGGACCATTTTGGATATATTCTATTATGGTCTATCTGAGTTCTCTAAGATATCCCTGGACCATTCTGTAGGTGGATCCATTCACCTAAAGAAAATGCCTGCAGAAGCTCAAGAACTTATTGACATGGTTGCAAATAACCAGTTCATGTACACTTTTGAGAGGAATTCCGTGAATAATGGGACACCTCAGAGGAAGGGAGTTCTTGAAATTGATGCTCTGAATACCATATTGGCTTAGAATAAAATGTTGACTCATCAAGTCAACATGATTTCTCAAAGTCTGAATGGATGGCAAAATGCATCCAACAGTACTAAAGAGGCATCTTCTGAAGAAGAAGCTTACGATCCTGAGAACCCTTCAATGGCAGAGGTGAATTACATGGGTGAACCTTATGGAAACACCTATAATTCTTCATGGAGAATTCATCCAAATTTCTCATGGAAGGATCAACAAAAGCCTCAACAAGGCTTTAATAATGGTGGAAGAAATAGGCTCAACAACAGCAAGCCTTATCCATCATCTTCTCAGCAACAGACAGAGAATTCTGAGCAGAGCACTTCTAATTTAGCAAACTTAGTCTTTGATCTGTCTAAGGCCACTTTAAGTTTCATGAGTGAAACAAGGTCCTCCATTAGAAATTTGGAGGCACAAGTGGGCCAGCTAAGTAAGAAAGTCACTAAAACTCCTCCTAGTACTCTCCTAAGCAATACTGAAGAGAATCCAAAAAGAGAGTGCAAGGCCATTGACATAATTAACATGGCCGAACCTAAAGAGGAAGGCAAGGACGTGAATCCCAATGAGGAAGACCTCATGGGACGTCTCTCAAGCAAGAAGGAGCTCCCTATTGAGGACCCAAAGGGATCTGAAGGTCATATAGAGACCATAGAGATCCCATTAAACCTCCATCTGCCATTCATGAGCTCTGAAGACTATTCTTCCTCTGAAGAGGATGAAAATGTAATTGGAGAGCAAGTTGCTCAATATCTAGGAGCCATCATGAAGTTGAATGCCAAATTGTTTGGTAATGAGACTTGGGAAGGTGAACCTCCCTTGCTCATTAGTGAACTAGATACATGGGTTCAAAAGGTTGAAGGCCTTTACATCCCTGCAGATTTCATGATCTTAGACACTATGAAGGAGGAGGATGAATGCATCATCCTTGGAAGACCTTTCCTAGCCACAGCAGGAGCTATGATAGATGTTAACAGAGGAGAATTAGTCCTTCAATTGAATGGGGACTACCTTGTGTTTAAAACCCAAAGGTGTTCCTCTACAACCATGGAGAGGAAGCATGAAAAGCTTCTCTCATTACAGAGTCAAACAGAGCCCCCACAATCAAACTCTAAGTTTGGTGTTGGGAGGCCACTGCCAAACTCTAAGTTTGGTGTTGAATCCCCACATCCAAACTCTAAGTTTGGTGTTGGGAGTCTACAACATTGACCTGATCACCTGTGAGGCTCCATGAAAGCCCACTGTAAAGCTAGTGACATTAAAGGAAGCGCTTATTGGGAGGCAACCCAATTTTTATTTATCTAATTTTATTTTTATTTTATTTTTCCTTTATGTTTTATTAGGTTCATGATCATGTGGAGTCACAAAATAAATACTAAAATTAAAAACAGAATCAAAAATAGCAGAAGAAAAAGCACACCTTGGAGGAAGGGCTTACTGGCGTTTAAATGCCAATAAGGAGCATCTGGCTGGCGTTCAATGCCAGAACAGAGCATGGATCTGGCGTTGAACGCCAGAAACAAGCAACATCCTGGCATTTAAACGCCAGGAATACACCCTGAGGAGAGCTGGCGCTGAACGCCAGAAACAAGCATGGAACTGGCGTTCAACGCCAGAAACATGCTGCAAATGGTCGTTGAACACTCAAAACAAGCATCAATCTGGCGTTGAACGCCAGGATTGCATGCAGAGGGCATTTTACACACCTCATTGGTGCAAGGATGATAATCCTTGACACCTCAGGATCTGTGGACCCCACAGGATCATCTCAGGATCTGTGGACCCCCAGGATCCCCACCTACCTCAACTCACCTTCTCTCCTCTTCACACAATCCAATAACACTCTTCCCCAAAAGCCCTTCACCAATCACCTCAATATCTCTTCCCCATCACCTCTTCACCACTCACATCCATCCACTCTTCCCCATAAATCCCACCTACCTTCAAAATTCAAAATCCCTTTTCCAATCCAACCCACTCAATATGGCCAAACCTTAACCCCACTCCCTCCACTATATAAACCCCTTCATTCTTCTTCATTTTCACACAAAACAACCCTCTCTTCTCCTCCTTGGCCGTAACACCACCCTCTCTCCCTCTCTTCCATATCTTCTTCTTCTTCATCTATTCTTACTTCTCTTGCTTGAGGGTGAGCAATACTCTAAGTTTGGTGTGGTAAAAGCATAGCTTTTTTTGTTTTTCCATAACAACCTATGGCACCTAAGGCCGGAGAAACCTCTAGAAAAGGGAAAGGGAAGACAAAAGCTTCCACCTCTGAGTCATTGGAGATGGAGAGATTCATCTCCAAAGCCCATCAAGACCACTTTTATGAAGTTGTAGCTAAGAAGAAGGTGATCCCCGAGGTCCCTTTCAAACTCAAGAAAAATGAGTATCCGGAGATCCGACATGAGATCTAAAGAAGAGGTTGGAAAGTTCTGAACAACCCCATTCAACAAGTCGAAATCCTAATGGTTCAAGAGTTCTATGCCAATGCATGGATCACTAGGAACCATGATCAAAGTATGAACCCAAATCCAAAGAATTATCTTACAATGGGTTGGGGGAAATACTTAGAGTTTAGTCCAGAAAATGTGAGGTTGGCGTTCAACTTGCCCATGATGCAAGGAGATGCACGCCCCTACACTAGAAGGGTCAACTTTGATCAAAGGTTGGACCAAGTCCTTATGGACATATGTGTGGAAGGAGCTTAATGGAAAAGAGACTCCAAAGGTAAGCCAGTTCAATTAAGAAGACTGGACCTCAAGCCTGTGGCTAGAGGATGGTTGGAGTTCATCCAACGCTCCATCATCCCCACTAGCAACCGATCCGAAGTTACTGTGGATCGGGCCATCATGATTCATAGCATCATGAATGGAGAGGAAGTAAAAGTTCATGAAGTCATCTCCCTTGAATTCTACAAAATAGCCAAAAAGCCCTCCACCATGGCAAGGCTAGCTTTTTCTCATCTTATTTGCCATCTATGTTACTCAGCTGGAGTTATCATAGAAGGAGACATCCCCATTGAGGAGGATAAGCCCATCACTAAGAAGAGGATAGAGCAAACAAAAGAGCCCACTCATGGATCCCAAGAGACGCATGAGGAAGCTCATCACCAAAAATTTCTGAAGATTCCTCAAGGGATGCACTTTCCTCCCAACGATTATTGGGAACAACTCAACACTTCTCTAGAAGACTTGAGTTACAATATGGATCAATTAAGGGTGGAACATCAAGAGCACTCTATCATTCTCCATGAAATTATAGAAGATCAAAGAGCAATGAGGGAGGAGCAACAAAGGCAAGGAAGAGACATAGAAGAGCTCAAGGACATCATTGGTTCTTCAAGAAGAAAGCGCCACCATCACTGAGGTGGACTCATTTCTTGTTCTTATTTCTCTGTTTTTTCGGTTTTTATGCTTAATGTTTATCTATGTTTGTGTCTTTCCTACATGATCATTAGTATTTAGTAACTATGTCTTAAGGCTATGAATAATTCCATAAATCCTTCATCTCTCTTAAATGAAAAATTTTTTAATACAAAAAGAACAAGAAGTACATGAGTTTCGAATATATCCTTGAATTTAGTTTAATTATATTGATGTGGTGACAATACTTTTTATTTTCTGAATGAATACTTGAACAGTGTATATTTTTATCTTGTTGTTTATGAATGTTAAAATTGTTGGCTCTTGAAGGAATGATGAACAAAGAGAAATGTTATTGATAATCTGAAAAATCATAAAATTGATTCTTGAAGCAAGAAAAAGCAGTGAATAGCAAAAGCTTGCGAAAAAAAAGTGTGGCGAAAAAAAAAGCAAGTAGAAAAAGCCAATAGCCCTTAAAACCAAAAGGCAAGGGTAAAAAGGATCCAAGGCTTTGAGCATCAATGGATAGGAGGGCCCAAAGAAATAAAATCCAGGCCTAAGCGGCTAAATCAAGATGTCCCTAACCATGTGCTTATGGCATGCAGGTCCAAGTGAAAAGCTTGAGACTGAGTGGTTAAAGTCGTGATCTAAAGCAAAAAGAGTGTGCTTAAGAGCTCTGGACATCTCTAACTGCGGACTTTAGCAAAGCTGAGTCACAATCTGAAAAGGTTCACCCAAGTCATGTGTCTGTGGCATTTATGTATCTAGTGGTAATACTGGAAAACAAAATCCTTAGGGTCACGGTCAAGACTCATAAAAGTAGTTGTGTTCAAGAATCAACATATTTAACTAGGAGAATCAATAACACTATCTGAAATTCTAAGTTCCCATAGATGCCAATCATTCTAAACTTCAAAGGATAAAGTGAGATGCCAAAACTATTCAAAAGCAAAAAGCTTTAAGTCCCGCTCATCTAATTAGAACTAATATTCATTGATATTCTGAGATTTACAGTATGTTCTCTTCTTTTTATCCTATTTGATTTTCAGTTGCTTGGGGACAAGAAACAATTTAAGTTTGGTGTTGTGATGAGCGGATAATTTATACGCTTTTTGGCATTGTTTTAAGGTAGTTTTTAGTAGGATATAGCTACTTTTAGGGATGTTTTCATTAGCTTTTATGCTAAATTCACATTTCTGGACTTTACTATGAGTTTGTGTGTTTTTCTGTGATTTCAGGTATTTTCTGGCTGAAATTGAGGGACCTGACCAAAACTCTGATAAGAAGGCTGACAATGGACTGCTGATGCTGTTGGATTCTGACCTTTCTGCACTCGAAATGAATTTTCTGAAGCTACAAAACTCCAAATGGCGCGCTCATAAAAGCGTTGGAAAGTAGACATCCAGAGCTTTCCGGCAATATATAATAGTCTATACTTTATTGAAGATTAGATGACGTAAACTTGCGCTCAACGTCAGTTCCATGCTGCATTCTGGAGTCAAACGCCAGAAACACGTCGCGAACCAGAGTTGAACGCCAAAAACACGTTACAACTTGGTGTTCAACTCCAAAAGAAGCCTCTACAAATGTAAAGCACAAGCTCAGCCTATGCACACACCAAGTGGGCCCCGGAAGTGGGTTTCTGCATCAATTACTTACTTCTGTAAACCCTAGTAGCTAGTCTAGTATAAATAGGACATTTTACTATTGTATTAGACGTCTTTTGACCACATCTTTGGTCTCAGTTTTAATCTATTATTCATCTTAGGAGACTATTGATCACGTTCAGGGGGGCTGGCCATTCAGACATGCCTGGACCATCACTTATATATTTTCAACGGTGGAGTTTCTACACACCATAGATTAAGGGTGTGGAGCTCTGCTGTACCTCAAGTTTTAATGCAATTACTACTATTTTCTATTCAATTTAATTTATTCCTATTCTAAGATATTCGTTGCACTTCACCATGATGAATGTGATGATTCGTGACACTCATCATCATTCTCACCTATGAACGTGTGACTGACAACCACTTCCATTATACCTTAGACCGAACGCATATCTCTTAGATTCCTTATCAGAATCTTCGTGGTATAAGCTAGAATTGATGGCGGCATTCATGAGAATCCTTGTCTGTGGTATTCCAAGTAGGATTCAGGGATTGAATGACTGTGACAAGCTTCAAACTTGCGATTGTTGGGCGTGATGACAAGCACAAAAGAATCAATGGATTCTATTCCGACATGATCGAGAACTGACAGATGATTAGTCGTGCTGTGACAGAGCATTTGGACCATTTTCACTGAGAGGATGGGATATAGCCATTGACAACGGTGATGCCCTACATTCAGCTTGCCATGGAAAGGAGTAAGAAGGATTGAAGGAAGGCAATAGGAAAGCAGAAATCCAACAGGGACAAATCATCTCCATACACTTATCTGAAATTCTCACCAATGATTTACATAAGTATTTCTATCTTTATTTTCTATTTATTTATTATTATTATTTGAAAACTCCATAACCATTTATTATCCGCCTAACTGAGATTTACAATATGACCATAGCTTGCTTCATACCAACAATCTCCGTGGGATCGACCCTTACTCACGTAAGGTTTATTACTTGGATGACCCAGTGCACTTGCTGGTTAGTTGTGCGGAGTTGTGAAGAAAGTGCTGAGTTATAAACGCGCATACCAAGTTAAATGCCATTATTAGAGATCACAATTTCGTGCACCAGTCACTGGGCATTTTTCTAAACGCCCAGGATGCTGCAATTCTGGTGTTAAACGCCAGAATGCCTTTTTCACTGCTCATTCATTTGAATGGGGCGGGCTTTTGTAGGGATTTTTTATTCCTTGAGATCTTTTTCATAGGGAAGGTCAACAATGTGTTCTTTCCTATTCCAGAAGGCATGAGGCATATCAGAATAGATAGAATCTTCCATTTTATCTGCAACATACTCAACTATGAATGATGCCCAATACTCTTCTATGAATGATGCCCAATGAGTAGCATAGAATTTGTTATAAATAGGGAAGCTTTACGTAAAAACCTTGAATCTGAGGAATATGACCTCCACAGAGAATGGTATTTACGTACGTATACAGCTGCTCAAATTTCATCTTTCAAAGAAAAGTACTACAAATTTTTAAATGATGTTAAAATGCATGTTCCTTTCTTTGAATGGTTTCATTCTTATTCCATCTAAAATAATATCGATTATCCTTTCAAAAATAAACTAACTTCACTTTCAGCAAATGTCATTTCAACTTGGAAAGTTAAAGATGGGAATTTAGTCAGATTTGAATTTCCTCCGAAAGGACCTTTTGTTATTTCAAATACGGAAGGACATAAGCCAGTAATGGCCTCTCCTTTCAAAACCAAAAATATAGATGAAGCAGTCGCCCCGAAAGATATCAAAAATCTTATTGAGCAGGCAAATTACACCAACAGATTTTTACAATGTCTGGGTGACAACCTTTCATCTTCAGGATCTTTTTTGTCTTCAAAAAACACCCATGAAACCTCTATTTCCAAAACTATTGAAAAACCCCTTTTCAAACCTTTTAAAATGAGTAGCAAAGGAAAACAAAGTCTTAAAACCTCTATTTTAAAACAACAGTCTAATGATTCAGAAGTCATGCAAAGGATCGATCAACTTCTAAATCATCTTTTTACTGTCCCTGAAACTCCTACAAACTCTGGTGAATCTACTTCTCGTATTCAAACTCGCTCATCCAAAGCCATTAATGCCCTTGGCCATGATTCTAATGAATCTTCCTCCGAGCAAAGTGATTATTCTGGCAAGGCATCCCTCAAGGTCAGCCATATTATGACCAACTCTCTAACCAAGTGGAAGGGTTTAACCAGACCCTCTATGCATGGTTATAATCGAGTATCTGCTCCGGATCTAGCTCTTGAAGAAAGAGAACTAGGTTTTGTCAGCTTCAATGCCAATAATGTCTACGAATGGAACATAGATGGCAAAACCGAATATAACATCATGAGTATGCTTCAGCATATGACTATGGTAGGCACAGCTTACCAGGCTGCCCATGAAACCTCCGAAGAAGCAATAGCCAATGTTATTATTTCTAGGTTCAGTGGTTAACTCAAAGGATGGTGGGATAACTACCTTTCCGATAGCCAAAAACACTCAATATTTTCTGCTATCAAAGTTAATGATCAAAATGAACTCATCATTGGTGATGACGGAGAACCTATCCCTGATGCCGTTAACACCTTAATCATTACCATAGCCAGCCACTTCATTGGTGACCCATCTATTTGGAAAGATCGTTCTGCCGAATTACTTTCCAATCTAAGATGCAAAACTTTTTCTGACTTTTGATGGTATAAGGACACCATCCTTACTAGGGTCTATACCAGAGAAGACAGTCAACAACCCTTTTGGAAAGAAAAATTCCTTGTAGGACTCCCCAAATCCCTGGGAGATAAAGTAAGGGACAAAATTCGCAGCTTAACTCCAAATGGGATAATACCCTATGATGAGTTGAGTTATGGCCAGCTCATCTCTTTCATTCAAAAAGTTGCTCTGAAGATTTGCCAATATGATAAAATTCAAAGGCAACTTGCTCGTGAGAAAACCCAAAATCGTATCGATCTGGGAACTTTCTGTGAACAATTTGGTCTTCCTGCTTGTCATCCAAGGAAATCTAAAAGACCATCCAATCGAAAAGTTTTTAAACCTATTCCTGAAAAGAATTTTAGAAGATCTAGAAAAGGTTTTCAAAAACCCAAAAATGAAAAAAGTTTCCAAAAGAATTTCCAAAACCACCCACAAAAAAACCCCATTATTTGCTATACATGTAAGAAACCAGGATATATTAGCAAATACTGTCGGTTAAAAGGAAAGATTAATAATCTAAACCTTGATCCTTTGATTGAGGAACAGATTAATAATCTTTTGATAGAAAATTCTGATGATGATTCTGACCTAGAATCTTCGGATGATATCAATAACATCCAGGTAGATGACATTGAATCATCCTCAGATTCAGATGTCAAGCAAATTAATATTTTATCCAAAGATCAAGATCTCTTATTTGATGCTATTGAGGCTATTGACAATCCAGAACAAAAGAAAGACTTTCTTTTGAAATTGAAAAGATCTTTGCAAAAGGAGAAAAAACCCAAAAATTTGGTCCTTAGCTATAAATATGACATCAAACCTATTTTCAAAAAATTAGAGAAACAAGTTATTCGTCCCATAACCATCCAGGATCTTCAAACAGAGGTTAACAACCTTAAGAAGAAAATCCAGGAAATCAAAAGAAATCAGAACGATCATCAAATCATTCTCTCGCAGATAACGCAACAAGAAGAGTCTGATGATGAAGAGCTTGATTCTCTTTTCAACCAAACTGAGTGTTCTAAGAGACAAGAAAATAAAATTTCTAACGACAATGAAGGAAAAGATATTTTGAGAATAATAAATGTATTCTCTTTTATGAAACATCATGTTCATATTCGAATTGTTGTTAAAGATTTTGTTTTCGAAACTATTGCACTCTTTGACTCAGGTGCAGATTCAAACTTTATTAAGGAAGGTATGATCCCCACAAAATATTTCGAAAAATCTACTGAATGTCTTAGCTCAATAATGGGCGAAAGGCTAAGTATCAATTTTAAACTAACCGATGTTTTTGTTGAAAAGGATAATCTTAGAATTCCCACCGAATTTATTATAGCAAAGAATATCAAAAATGATGTAGTCTTGGGGACACCTTTCATAATCCTTTTATTTTCGTATCTAGCAGATTTTCCTGGGCTAACCTCTTTTGTGGGAGGACAGGTAACTTTCTTTGAGTTCCTAGACTCGCCCAAGCAGAGATATCTAAACCTAATTGAATCCAAAACCAAACAGAGTTGCTTTTTAAAAGAAGATATCTCTTTCAAAACTCTTGAATCACAACTTTCTAAACCAAAGATTCAAGATAAAATAAAAAATCTTCCAAATCAAATTGAAGAGTCTATCTATTTTAATCTGCCTCATGCCTTCTGGAATAGGAAAGAAAACATTGTATACCTTCCATGTGAAAAAGATTTCAAGAAATCAAAAATCCCTAAAAAAGCCCGCCCCATTCAAATGAATGAGCAGCTTTTGCATCATTGTCAAAAAGAAATTAAAGATCATTTGGCTAAAGGATTAATTCGTCCTAGCAAGAGTCCTTGGTCCTGCTCTGCCTTTTATGTTAATAAACAAGCTGAGATAGAATGAGGAACTCCTAGACTCGTTATCAATTACAAACCTTTGAACCAAGCTTTGCAATGGATTCATTATCCTATCCCAAACAAAAAGGATTTGCTTAATAGACTAAACTCTGCAAACATTTTTTCAAAATTTAATATGAAATCGGGTTTTTGGCAGATCCAGATCACAGAATTAGACCGATATAAAACAACATTTACAGTTCCATTCAGTCAATATGAATGGAATGTAATGCCTTTTTTGTCTGAAAAATGCCCCATCTGAATTTCAAAAAATTATGAACGACATCTTCAACCCATATTCAAACTTTGCAATCGTTTATATTGATGATGTTTTAATTTTTTCCCAAATTTTGGATGAACATTTTAAGCATGTTAAAAATTTTATGTACATCATTCATAAAAACGGTCTTGATATCTCTAGGTAAAAAATTGTGCTTTTCCAAACAAAAATTTGTTTTCTTGGTCATATGATTTTCCAAGGAACTATAACTCCAATTGAAAGATCGATTTTGTTTGCAGAAAAATTTTCAGACTATATCCTTGATAAATCTCAGCTCCAGAGGTTTCTAGGATGTCTCAATTATGTATCTGATTACATCCCAAATCTTAGCAATCTCATTAAGCCTCTCCACGATAGGCTTAGAAAAAATCCTCCACCATGGACAGATAAACATTCTGATATTATCAGATTTCTCAAAGCCAAAGTCCGAAATCTTCCTTGTCTTTACCTACCTGTTCCTCATGCATTCAAGATAGTGGAAACAAATGCATCTGGTTTAGGATATGGGGGTATCCTAAAAAAAAGTTGCATGATAAAGAATGCATCATTGCATTTACATCCAAACATTGGAATAGCACTGAAGAGATGGATTTTTGCTAGTAAAGAATTTTATAAAAATAATCGCATTGTAGATATAGATTCTAAACCAACAGAAATCCCTTCGTGCAAACGTTTTGGTTCTCACAAGTAACAAACCCCTAAATAAATTAATAACCAAAGTATTTAAACCTCGGGTCATCTTCTCAAGGAATTGTAGGGAGGTATGTTCTTACTATTGGCTATGAAAAAAGGTAAAATTGGGGGTTTTGGAAATAAGGAAGAAGTATGACAAGTAATTCAAATGACAATTAAAATAAATAAATACTGTAAAGCAAACCCTTTGGCAAGGTATGAGAAATTGGAAGTCCAGACTTAGTTATTCTTATTAATAATAATGAAAGTTGAATCTTAATTCCACTTAGTTAACCTTTGCTAAGGCAAAGGAAAGTTAAAGGACTAATTAGTTTGACCTTCGAATCCTATTTATTTCCTAAGAAAAGGTTGGGATTATTGAAGTTCAATTCAATTAGCAAAGATAACAGTTATTAATTATGTTGAGCTAAGATAACTCCTGAGTTACTGATTTCTTAACCAAGACCAAAAAGGTGGAAAGCTGAATTGAAATCATAAATCTAAAAACATCTCAATAATGTATAATCCTAACATGAAAAGTTCATAAGCCAATTGGGCAACACAAATCAAATACCAATAAAAGCATTAAAGTATCTAAGATAAGAGATAACTATAAAGTAAAGGAAATATTGAACCTGATGAAGAGTCGAATTAAATCCTAATTTCTAAAAATCCTACCTAAATCCTAAGAGAGAGGAGAGAACCTCTCTCTCTAAAACTACATCTAAAACTAAAGTTATGAATTATGAGAGCCTAATCATGAATGGATGCATTCTCCCACTTTATAGCCTCTAATCTGTGTTCTCTGGGCCAAAAACTAGGTCAGAAACTGCCCAGAAGTCGCTTCATGCGAATTGTATGAATAAGTGAGTAAAGAGTTGATAAAAACCACTCAATTGAGCATAAGATAAACCATAAAATAGTAGTTTATCAACCTCCCCACACTTAAACAATAGCATGTCCTCATGCTAAGCTCAAGAGAAACTATAAAAAGACGAAGAGGATTGATAGAATGTATGAGATGCAACCTATGAATGCAACTAAATGCAAAATGTTTCTACCTACTTGGTTAAAAATAAATAAGTTCTCCAAGACAAACATAAATCAGATTTTACTAATTCAAATCATACAGTGAAAACAAGTAAACTTGTAAGAAGATAGCTCATAAAAGCAGGGAACATAGAATCAAGCATTGAACCCTCACTGGTAGTGTATATGCGCTCAAATCTCTCAAGTGTCTAGGGTCAATCTCTCTACTCTTCTCTAATCATGCTTTCTAAAACTTTGTTCTTCATCTAACCAATCAACAAATATTTAGTATACTAATGCAAACATCATGAGGTCTTTTCAGGGTTGTAATGGGGCTGAGGTAAAGGTAGGGATATATATATAAGGCTAAGTGAGCAAATTTAGTGAATCCTTGATTAGTCTAAGATCTCACCTAACATACATACTTTGTAAAGCAAAGCTTCTTTACCTATTCTCCCATATTTTTTCCACTTTTGATGTTACATGCTCATGCATTAGTTTTAATTTTGTCCCATGTGCATTGCTTTATTTTGCATTTGGGGAATTCTTTTGTATCTCCTTTATTCAAATACTGAATTATATTTTTTTTTATGCACATGGTAATACAATTATTTTGATTTCACATGAGCATGCTTCCCAAAAATTTTATTTTGAATTATTTCATTCTTTTCAACTTCCCACCCTTTGTTTTTATCATCCATGTTCCCAATAGGTTTCCCACACTTAAATAATTACACAATTTTTATCTTAAGCTAACCAAGGATTCAACTTGGGATTTTAAATTTGTTTTTCTTCTTAAGACTAGTGTTGTGGTTTATAGAATAAGAGGGAATTAAAGGCTCAAGGGGGCTAACAAGGGTGATGTAAAAGGTAGGCTAATTTTGGGATAAGTGAGCTAGAATCAAACAATGGCCTCAATCATATGCAAGCATGTAAATATATTAAATATTGGACATATAGAATGGAACAGAGCAAAGATTACAATTATAGAGAAGAAAACACACGAGAATAAAAATTTATGGTTAAATAATGTAACCATGTAAATAAGCTTAAAATATCGCAGGTTGTGTGTTCTTTGGCTCAAAAATTATGTTCCAAATACAACTTCAAACAAATTTAACACAAAAATTTTCAATTTAAATTAGTGAAACATTATAAAATAAAGTCTTGAAAAGAAATTTATTACTTCAACCAAGTGGTAAAATATGCAATCAAACATGCAAATGCAATAACTAACAAGGAAAATAAACCATTGGTGTTGAGATAGAAGAGTAACTAACCCATGGGGATCGGTATCAACCTCTCCACACTTAAAGATTGCACCGTCCTCAGTGCATGCTAAGATGTGCAGGTGGACGGGTTGCTTCAACTGATGCTTTTCTCCAAAGATTGAGCAGATGAACTTGTTTGTCTCCCCAGTAAGAAGCTTTTCCTCTCCCTTTGTGGTGGCCATCCTGAAAGAAGAGGGAAAAGAAGAAAAAGTAACCCAGAAATAAAAATAAGAATATAAATAAAGTTTGGGTGGGTTAATGCCAAATAATGGGGTCTTAATTACATGGTAGCTACAACATGCAAGTGAGAAAATAGTAGAGACACATGGCATATCAATAATGTAAAAATTTGCAAAAGTGAGGGAAGAGAGTGTGGGTAAGGATAGATAATATAAATTCATGTAAATGCAAAAGTGATACAGGTATAAAAGATTGGCATTGATATAAATAATATTACCTAACCAGAATAAAACAAGTCACTAAGCATGAAAAATAATTCAAGAGACGATGCAACAGTTAAATAAGAAAATTCAACACCAAAGGAAAAATAATGAATTTGGAAAAGAAGGAAGAATATACACTAAATTAAAATGCAATGAATGGAATATGAAAATAAATAAAATGAAAGATAAGAAGAATGAGAAGGGAAAGAAGTGAGTAAGAAAGAAGGGAGGGAAAAATTAGGATTGGGGAAGAAAAGATAAGATATTTGGCAAATTAGGATAAGCTGTGCGGCGCAAGCAACGCAGACGCGTGGGGCACGCGGTCGTGTGACTTGCGCTTATATAGATTGACGCGGTCGGGTGACCCGTTTTATGCCACTGGCGTGAGGGTAGCCTCACGCTCGCACAACTCTCTATTCAAAATCATTAATTACCAAAAATTGGGTGACGCGATCGCGTGGGGCACGCGGTCGCGTGAGTGGCCATTATGAGGATATGACGTGGTCGCATCGGTCACGCGGCCGCGTGGGAAGAATCGTGCGTTTAGCACCAATAAAACACCACTCTAGCACAACTTTCGGTCGTACACCTTTTCTACACCGAATTCCAAGGCATGCGGCCGCATGAGTGACGCGGTCGCGTGGGAGGCCAGTTTTCCCACTCGACGCAGACGCGTCAGCGACGCGGTCACGTGGGATGATTTATGCCACGGGCACGCCTTCAGCCACGCTTTCGCGTGACTCTCTGTTCGATTTCTCTTCTTCACAGCGCACATGTGATGCGGATGCGTCAGCGACGCTGCCGCGTCGCGTGCATGCTTTTTTTTTTTTGAAATCATAAATCTAAAAACATCTCAATAGTGTATAATCCTAACATGAAAAGTTCATAAGCCAATTGGGCAACACAAATCAAATACCAATAAAAGCATTAAAGTATCTAAGAAAAGAGATAAATATAAAGTAAAGGAAATATTAAACCTGATGAAGAGTCGAATTAAATCCTAATTTCTAAAAATCCTACTTAAATCCTAAGAGAGAGGAGAGAACTTCTCTCTCTAAAAACTACATCTAAAACTAAAGTTATGAATTATGAGAGCCTAATCTTGAATGGATGCATTCTCCCACTTTATAGCCTCTAATCTGTGTTCTTTGGGCCAAAAACTAGGTCAGAAACAGCCCAGAAGTCACTTCCAGCGCTTTCTGGTCTGTACAGGTGATAAACCCCATTTGTAGGGTTTATCTTGTGCTTCATTTAAGGGATTTTATCACCTTTTACCTACATTTATTCAATGAAATAGCATGGTTTTAGAACTTCTCCCTTAATTGTGCTTAAGAGTGAAAACATGCTTTTTAGGTCTTAAAATAGCTAAATTTAATTTACCTTGGTTCCATTAGATGCCTTGATATGTTTGTTAAGTGATTTCAGATTTAGGAGGCAAATATTGGATCAAGGGAATGAAGAAAAAGCATGTAAAGTTGGAGAAATTATGAAGAAATAAAAGAACCGGAAAGCTGTCAAGCCTGACCTCTTGGTACTTAATCGACCATAACTTGAGCTACAGAGGTCCAACTAATGTGGTTTCAGTTGGGTTAGAAATCTAACATCCGGGGCTTCGAAAAGATATAAGATTTGCCATAGTTGCTACACATATGGTGATGTGTACGTGCACTATACGTGCACGCGTTGTTGCTGCCATTTGATCCACTTAAAGCAATACATGGCCAGCGAATTCTAGAGCCTTGTGGGCCCAATCCAACTCATTTCTGATGCTATTTAAGCCAAGGATTGAAAGGGGAATCAACATACTTCACAACATTTAGATGTTAGTTACCAATTAGTTTTAGTTTAGCTTTTAGTTAGTTTCTAGAGAGAGAAGCTCTCTCTTCTCTCTAGAATTAGGATTAGGTTAGTTCTAAGATCTAGATCTATTTCTTCTTCTTCTCTCTTCTAATTTTCGTTCCTCTCCTCTATTGTAGTTGTAGAATTCTTCTTCTAATGTAATTCCTTTGTTTGTATTTTGTGAATTCTCTTTTGTAGATCTATATTTCTCCTTCAATGCAATTGGTAAGTTCTTTGTTGTTTCATGATTGATTTGGTTTTCTATTGTGGACCTCTTGCCTATGTAGTTAGATCTCTCTTTAATTCTTGCAAATTCATGTGTTTACTTGTATTGCACTCTATGTGTTTGATGAAATGTCTCTTATAGCTATTAGTTAGGTTTTGTTCCTCTTGGCCTAGGTAGAGTAATTAGTGACACTTGAGTTATCTAATTCCTTTGTTGATTGGTAATTGGAGAGATTGCTAATTGGTTTGGAGTGCACTAAAGCTAGTCTTTCCTTGGGAGTTGGCTAGGACTTGTGGCTCAAGTCAATTCATCCACTTGACTTTCCTTTATTTAGTAAGGGTTAACTAAGTGGTAGCAATGAACAATTCTCATCACAATTGAGAAGGATAACTAGGATAGGACTTCTAATTTTCATACCTTGCCAAGAGCCTTTTATAGTTGTTAGTTTATTTTCATTGCCATTTACTTTCATGCTTCTTATCCAAAACCCCAAAACACATTTCTAACCAATAACAAGACACTTTATTGTAATTCCTAGGGAGAACGACCCGAGGTTTCAATACTTCGGTTTATAAATTTTAGGGGTTTGTACTAGTGACAAACAACTTTTTGTATGAAAGGATTATTGTTTGGTTTAGAAACTATACTTTACAACGAGATTTCATATTGTGAATTCTAAACCGTCAAAAATCCAATCATCAAAATGGCGCCGTTGCCAGGGAATTGCAATGGTGTTATGTTATTGGTTATTGTATATATGTGAATATTGTGAATAGCTTGATTTTTTTTTTTTTGGATTGCTTGCTAGTTAGGACTTTTTTTCATTATTTCTTAGTAGTTTTTGTTTTTATTTTCTCTTTTCACCATGAATTCTCATTTTGGCTATGAGTGTGATTACAACTGTGTTGTAGGGAGTGGAGGTTACATTGAAGATGTGTATCAAGGATGGAACAATCAAAGGTGGGAGGAACCATATGCATATGATCAATCTTCATGGCAACAACCCCCACCAATGCACTATGAAGAAGAGCCATTCTATGATGCATATCAATCTAATGGCTATGGTGAATCTCTTTGTGACTTTCAAGAACCACCACCATATGCCTATGATCCATATCCTCAACATAACTCTCAACCATACTCACAAGCCCCTTCTTACCAACCACCTTCATATGACCCTAATCCATATCCATCCTACCAACAACCATATGAACCATATGAACCACATATAGAGCCACCAAAATTCCAACATTAATATTTTCAAGAGTCACCTCCTCCATATTAATACCAAGATGAACCACCCCCAATATATGAAAATTTTCAACCACATGATGAATTCTACCTTCCACCACAACCTCACATGGAAGAATATTCATGTCCATCGATCCAAGACCCATATGATTATCATGATATCCAAGTGGAACAAGAGTCAAGGGATCGTCTCAAGGAAGCATTGGATCAATTTCAAGCAACCATGGAGTGTGTTGTGCAACAAGTGGAAAAAGTGGAGAATGTTGAACCACCACAC
>NC_029775.3:59830689-59877855 GCF_000817695.3 Arachis duranensis | reverse complement strand
TATGAACCCTTTCCCCAAAATGATGAATCCTTCCATCCACCCCAACCTCTAATGGATGAAAATCTTGGTGTTCTTGTTCAAGGGCAAGAAGAGATGAAAAGGGATGTGCAAAATTTCATGGCCGCCTTGGATGCGGTAACAAATCAATTAGCCTCCCAATGCTTGAACACTCAAGGAATCCCTATGGCTACATGTGGAGAATCAAATGAAGAACATAGCATGAAGGAGAGATTGGAAACTCCGGTGGGAAATGAAGGAAGTTACTTCGTATTGGAACAATTGGAGGAAGCTTTAATTGTTGAAGACAAGGAAGAAGTGGTAGAAGACTTAGGAGATGCGGAGCCTCCATGGGAACATAGAGTCGAAGAAAACCCCTCCAAGATGATTGAAATTGATGCTAGGGAGGAAAGTGCACACCTTCCAAGGCATATTCTATATGAAGACGTGGATAGGATAGGGCAAGAATTGAGTTCCCTTGGTGATGAAGATCAAGCATCAAGTCTTAGTAGTGAAGAATCCTTTGAGCATGAAAAACCTTCTCCGGTTGGATTTGAAAGCGTTGAGGAGGTAAATTTTTCTCACCCTCCCTATTATGATTTGAGTAAAGGAAAAGGTTTAGATAAAATTGTTGAACAAAGGATTAAGATTAAGAGATCTTGTGAAGAGGTGGAAGTCCCTAGAAATAGAAGAACGAGGGTTGGTTATGCTTTGTCAAGATCTTTGGAAGCATCTTTGCCTAGGTTGCCATCTACACCTTCATTTGAGTGGGTGAAATTCATTTCTATTAGCTTTATTATCCACTTGAATATGGTTTGCTTGAAACGGATGGCCAACTTAGGGAAGTTTGTGGGATGAAGCGTAAGCGGAAAAGGTTTTGTGGTGGGCGTTGCAAATCAAGGCTCATTATGGTTGATGCATCAAACATGAGATATAAAGGTTGGAGTAGTGCTCAAATAGATGGGTCTAGGAGGATTGTTGGCCACTATATAGAGAATTCACCTTACTTACCACCCGGATGGACTAATAATGATGATCAACTTCAAGACAGGTGTGAAAAAAAAGTGTGGGATCCCGGATTAGAAAAAGAGGATCAACATTGGGAGCCCCAAGCTTGTGAAAAACTCCATCAACATTTGGCTCAACCCATAGGAAATCTTGGGGCACAATGGAGAACCAAGCATTGGTGGGAGTTCCAAGATAAGTACAAGCACAAGCCACCTTGATGAGGAGCTCCCCATAAGTCCAACTTAAGGACAATAAACAAAAGTGCTAGGTGGGAGACACCCCACCATGGTAAAATCCTTTCATTTTCTCTTTTGTACATATTGGTAAAAGTAGTTTAATTTCATGTTTTGTTTAGTTAGTTGAGTTTAATTGGTAGTTTAGTATGCTAAGTAAGGTTTTATGGTATTTTGGTAGCTGTTTGGAGGTTCAAAATGCTTGGATTGGTGCAAAAATATAGCAAAACTTTTTGAAAAACAGAGCACTATCCACGCATATGCGCACTGCGTGCGTACGCGCACTTCAAGCATTCTCGACCACTTACGCGCACGCGTACATGGCGCGAGCGCGTAGATGAAGAAGTTCCACTCCCATCCAACAAACCCGGGAGTTAGGCCTTCACTGTGCAAATGTTGAGCCCCAGGCCCAATACCATCTGCGCGTACGCGCACCTGGCGCGTACGCGCCCATCATGCTGAATTTGCAATGCACGCGCAAGCGCACATGCCGCGCGCGCACCAATTATGCCACCTGCACTCCTGGCACTTTTACCAGAGAGTTGTGCCAACTCTGGGCCAACATTGAGCCGCCGGCCTAACTAACCACCCACGCAGACGCGCACTATACGCGTCCGCGCCTATGCCCACATCCGCATCTACGCTTTAGCGCACTGTACGCGTCCGCGCCTCCTTCTCTGTTCCACCACCCGCGCGCGCGCGCCATGCGTGCGTATGCGTCAACATTCATCCATTTCTC
This sequence comes from Arachis duranensis, assembly GCF_000817695.3. Taxonomy (NCBI): domain Eukaryota; kingdom Viridiplantae; phylum Streptophyta; class Magnoliopsida; order Fabales; family Fabaceae; genus Arachis; species Arachis duranensis. The sequence continues at coordinate 59,875,878 of NC_029775.3, read as the reverse complement.
TTCTTCTCCTCTTTCCATTTCTTTCCTTTTCCTTTCTTCTTCCCTTCTTCTACCCCTCATCCAACACTTCCAAACACCATTGTTAACCATTTATTTTAGTTAGTTAATTAGTTAGTTGGTTAGTTAATTATTTAAGTTTAGTTTAGTTTTCATTTTATTTTCTCTCTTTTCATCATAAGTGTTGGATCATTGACTTTGTTTACTACACATTGTTGCCCCTTATTACCTAAACGCTATTTTAGCATGAATGTTTTTAGATGATCTTTGTTGGATTCTATGATTGAGGTTATATTTTGCTACTTGGTTTTGAGTTTTTCATGCTTACCTTTTGAACATACCAAGTGATGAGAATTGCCTTCGAGCTTGTGACTCTTTTGAATTGCATGTTGTAGCTAGCCACCATGTGATTTGAGCTTTATTCTGTGATTAGGCAATTTCTTGATGAATGATGATGTGCATTTACCTTAATGCATTGTATTTCATGATTATATGCATCCATATGTGTTTGACTTAAATGCTTTCATGCTTCTCTAATGCTTGTCTTACCTTACAAGTTTACTTAAAGCATCTCAAGCACACTAGAATAAGTGAAGTGCATGCTTCTTTTGTGGCATAGTTTTTATGCTAGTGTGTGTTCTAAACCACCTAATTTAGAATTCACACACTTATTTGTCATTAATGTCACAGTGATTCACTCACTCATTTCTAGTGATTTACCTCATTCCAACAATGTATGCTTCCTTGCTTTTATATCTTCTCATCTTATGGTGTTATATTTTTGTTTTTTTTTTTTTTGATGAATGCACCACAAGCAAACATGGAGCAAGACTAAGAACACGCAGCAATCCGGAGACTCGCCATACCCCCTTGCTCATCCTTCAATGCACCGAGGACGGTGCAAACTTTTAAGTGTGGGGAGGTCGTCTAACTGATTGGCGATTTTGGGTGACAAATTTCTAATCCCAACACTTTGCATTTCATTTTAGGTTTTTAGGATTCTTATTGCATATATATACACAATAGGCTTAGTCAAAATAATGAAATTTTTCAAGATTTCTATCTATAGGGCATCTCTATTGATTTGAGTGAAAACTTTTTCATAGAACTTGCTTGAATTATATATATTGCGGATCATGTTTTTGAGCTAAGAACACAAGCAAGTGAGACTTGAGCCTAATAGTATGGTTACATCTTATAACCACTTATTTTCCTTCTTGTGTGCATTATTCTCTTTCTATGATTGTAATCTTTGATTTGTTTGATCCTTTATATCCATTATTTTGTGTATTCATGTGTTTATATGATTGAGGTCAACATTTTATTTAACTCACTTACCCAAATAGCCTTACCTTTCATCTTCCATTGTTAGCCAATTTGAGCCTACGCTTAACCCACTTGTTCTTATTTTAGCACATTACAAGCCTTAAAGTGAAAAACAATAATTGTCCCTTATTTGGATCTTTGATTAGCTTAGGCTAGTGTGTGAGTATCATTCAAGTGTGGAAATCTTGGGACATTGGGTGAATAAAAAGGTAGTTTTGTATTGTTATTGAAAATATTGGAAATTGGGTATATACTCATGTATTGATCAAATGTAAAACCTTATGCATTGATGTTCTTGTATATAGAAAAAAAAAAGAAAAATGAGAAAAAGAAAAGAAAAAAAAAGAGAAAAATAATATGGAAAAGAGAAAAATAGAAAAAGAAAGAAAAAGAAGAAAAAAAGAAATAAATAAAAAGGGGACAAAATGCCCCAAAGCAAGGTCCAATAAAATCAATGCATATGTGTTGTGAAATGAAAAGAAATTGCATGAGTATGTGAAAAAGTGAGAAGGATGGGTAGTTAAGTTAGCACTTAATTGTATAGGTTATTATATAGGTTAAGTGGAAAGTTGAAGCTTATCAAAGATTCAAATTCCAAGCCTCATTACAACCAAAGAAAAGACCTCATGATAGATGTATGCATGCATGAAATATATGTTGATTGTTAGAAGAAGAACAAATCTTGGAAAGCATGATTAGGAGAGAATTGAGAGAATCAACCCTAAACACTTGAGCGAATAGAGTGCAAATACATCCGGCGAGGGTTTGATGCTCAATTACATGTCTCCACCTATGATCATCTCCTTTCATGCAAGTTGTAAAAAAAAATATTTAATAACTCAATTCAATTGTGGAGTAGACTTGCTAGTCCTTAGCCCTTGTGCATATATGCTTCTTGGGAATTGATTTATTTTGACCAAGCAATTGCATTCATTTAGATAGTTGCATATAGGAAGATTGCATTTAGTTAGTTCCATTGAATAAATGCCATATCCTTACTTCATTATTGGTTTAAGCATGAGGACATGCTTGGTTTAAGTGTGGGGAGGTTGATAAACCCCATTTGTAGGGTTTATCTTGTGCTTCATTTAAGGAATTTTATCACCTTTTACCTACATTTATTCAATGAAATAGCATGGTTTTAGAACTTCTCCCTTAATTGTGCTTAAGAGTGAAAACATGCTTTTTATGTCTTAAAATAGCTAAATTTAATTTACCTTGATTCCATTAGATGCCTTGATATGTTTGTTAAGTGATTTCAGATTTAGGAGGCAAAGATTGGATCAAGGGAATGAAGAAAAAGCATGTAAAGTTGGAGAAATTATGAAGAAATGAAAGAACCGGAAAGCTGTCAAGCCTGACCTCTTGGCACTTAATCGACCATAACATGAGCTACAGAGGTCCAAATGATGTTGTTTTAGTTGGGTTAAAAAGCTAACATCCGGGGCTTCGAAACGATATAAGATTTGCCATAGTTGCTTCATGTATGGTGATGCGTACGCGCAATGTATGTGCACACGTCGTTGCTGCCATATGATCCACTTAAAGCAATATGTGGCCAGCGAATTCTAGAGCCTTGTGGGCCCAATCCAACTCATTTCTGATGCTATTTAAGCCAAGGATTGAAAGAGAAATCAACATACTTCACAACATTTAGATGTTAGTTACCAATTAGTTTTAGTTTATCTTTTAGTTAGTTTCTAGAGAGAGAAGCTCTCTCTTCTCTCTAGAATTAGGATTAGGTTAGTTCTTAGATCTAGATCTATTTCTTCTTCTTCTCTCTTCCAATTTTCGTTCCTCTCCTCTATTGTAGTTGTAGAATTCTTCTTCTAATATAATTCCTTTGTTTGTAGTTTGTGAATTCTCTTTTGTAGATCTACATTTCTCCTTCAATGCAATTGGTAAGTTCTTTGTTGTTTGATGATTGATTTGGTTTTCTATTGTGGACCTCTTGCCTTTGTAGTTAGATCTCTCTTTAATTCTTGTAAATTCATGTGTTTAATTGTATTGCACTCTATGTGTTTGATGAAATGTCTCTTATAGCTATTAGTTAGGTTTTGTTCCTCTTGGCCTAGGTAGAGTAATTAGTGACACTTGAGTTATCTAATTCCTTTGTTGATTGGTAATTGGAGAGATTGCTAATTGGTTTGGAGTGCACTAAAGCTAGTCTTTCCTTGGGAGTTGGCTAGGACTTGTGGCTCAAGTCAATTCATCCACTTGACTTTTCTTTATTTTGTAAGGGTTAACTAAGTGGTAGCAATGAACAATTCTCATCACAATTGAGAAGGATAACTAGGATAGGACTTCTAATTTTCATACCTTGCCAAGAGCCTTTTATAGTTGTTAGTTTATTTTCATTGCCATTTACTTTCATGCTTCTTATCCAAAACCCCAAAACACATTTCTAACCAATAACAAGACACTTTATTGTAATTCCTAGGGAGAACGACCCGATGTTCAATACTTCGGTTTATAAATTTAGGGGTTTGTTACTTGTGACAAATAATCTTTTGTATGAAAGAATTATTGTTGGTTTAGAAACTATACTTGCAACGAGAATTCACTTGTGAATTCTAAACCGTCAAAAATCCAATCATCAACAGGTTGCGGCCAAGTGACGCGGAGGCGTCATCCATGCGTCTGCGCGGATCGCTGTTCACAGATGCGACGTGGGCGCGTCATTCACGCGTTCGCATTGCGTAACTTTGGGGCAGCTATGGCAAATTATATATCAAATCGAAGCCCCAAACGTTAGCTTTCCAACGCAACTGAAACCGCATCATTTGGACTTCTGTTGCTAAAGTTATAGCCATTTGAGTGCGAAGAGGTCAGGCTGGACAGCTTAGCAATTCCTCCAACTTCTTGTATTCCTTCCCCTTTTGCATGCTTCCTTTCCATCCTCTAAGCCATTCCTGCCCTGTAATCTCTGAAATCACTTAACACACATGTCAAGGAATCTAATGGTAATAAGAGAGGATTAATAATAAGCAAATATAAGATCAAAGAAGCATGTTTTTAATCATAGCACAAAATCAGAAAGGAAAATGTAAAACATGCGAATTGTATGAATAAGTGAGTAAAGAGTTGATAAAAACCACTCAATTGAGCATAAGATAAACCATAAAATAGTGGTTTATCAAGCACTCAAAACATATATTCCACAATCAAAAATGAAATTTTAGCCATAGTTTTGTGCATTGCAAAATTTCAATCTGACTTACTCAATCAAAAATTTTTAGTCCGTGTTGATTGTAAATCAGCCAAAGATGGTTTACAAAATGATGTTAAAAACTTTGCATCAAAACAAATTTTTGCCAGATGGCAAGCTATTTTAAGTGTCTTTGATTTTGATATTGAGCACATCAAGGGTAACTCAAACTCTCTCCCTAACTTTCTCACACGTGAATATTTGCAGGGAGACAAACAAGGATACGATAATGCCTAGAAAGGCAACCTTAGCTTCTGCTAGAGCCAGAGGCATTCGCTTTGCCCTACCTGGGCCAATTAGAAAATCAGGGTCCAGCACCCCAACTGGGCCATCTATCCAACAATCCTCCAAAAGCCCAACCCAACAACCAATTGAACCAGAAGTCAATCAATCCAAACAAACTAAGGCAGACTACGCCTTCCCAATCGAAACCCTCATGGCTCTACAAGACCAAGGCCTTACAAAACTTACAAAAAAAAACTTGGGCTGACATTTGCAGTGAGTCAGATGAAGAAATTGACTTAGCACAAATGATATCCCAAATGGCCAACGAAAAAATAGTCATACACAAACCAAAATAAAAGGCTTTATCCAAGCACCACAAACATCCTCAATCACTGACAAAACACAAAAGACCCAAACTAATTACATGCCCACAAACAAAACCTCTAATATTATCCATATGGAGCCTGAATTCTGGGATAGCTCACCAAATAAAGTCATCCCAAAGATCTTTCCTACTGGATTCCACTTCAGGCCTCTAGCACCCAACAAAACCCGCCAATTCTATGAATTCATCCTAATAGATACTGACTCAGTAGCTATTAAACATTACAAAGACAAAACCAATCCTGATCTTATAACCCATTCAACTATCCAAATCCTCAGGATTTTGTCCCCAAAGCAATTTGGGAACAATCTAAATAAAATTAAAAAAATTTCTCAAAATTTTGACCCAATAGGTTTTAATTATTGGGACTACATGGAGGCCTGGACTAAAGTATTTTGGTTCCAAAATACTCAGCACAGACATTCATGGTTATATATTTCAAAAGAAAAATCAATTATGTTTTTTCAAATTAGTTCTACCAATGGTGGGACTTTTTTGGGCCAATCCCAGAAATTTTACCCTCATCTACGGATGATGGGTATAAACTTTTTCAATCAAAATTTAACAGTTAGGAAACATGTATTCCTGTAATGTTAAAATTCTTTTCAACTTTTTCATTGGCATGGGTATTCTCATGGCAATACAAATATGCAAAATCAGACCACCCCAAATCATTTCCAATCCTACAAAGGCATGGTTATGTCAAATGGTTGTCTCAATTTGATGCCTCAATGGCCTACCCAGAAAAGGTTAGAGAATGGTTCAAATCTAATCCCGACAGCCAGAAGATTTCAGACCCAGAAACGGCTTTGTTACCCTGCTTCAGTGTTTAAATGCTAGCTTTCTGCTCTATTTTGGCATTTAAACGCCAGTCTGGTGCCCTGTTCTGGCGTTTAAACGCCCAGAAAGGTGCTAGATTGGGCGTTTAAACGCCCATTTTGATGCCCTTACTGGCGTTTAAATGCCAGTAAGTCCTTCCTGCAGGGTGTGCTGTTTTCAATGCTGTTTTTGATTTTTTTCTTTATCTGTGTAATTGTCTTTGTGACTTCACATGATCATCAACCTAAAAGAAAACAAAATAATATAGATAAAATTAAAATAAAATTGGGTTGCCTCCCAATAAGCGCTTCTTTAATGTCAATAGCTTGACAGTGAGCTCTCATGGAGTCTCACAGATGATCAGAGTATCGTTGAGATCTCTCAACACCAAACTTAGAGTTTAGTTGTGGCCTCCCAACACCAAACTTAGAGTTTGAATGTAGGGGCTCTGTTTGACTCTGTATTTGGAGAAGCTCTTCATGCTTACTCTCCATGGTTACAGATGGAGAACCTTGAGTCTTTACTACAAGGCATTCTTCATTCACATGAAGGATCAACTCTCCTCTGTCAATATCAATTACAGCTCTTGCTGTGGCTAGGAAGGGTCTTCCAAGGATGATGGACTCATCCTCATCCCTCCTAGTGTCTATGATTATAAAATCAGCAGGGAAGTAAAGGCCTTCAACCTTCACTAGCATGTCCTCTACTAGTCCATAAGCCTTTTTCATAGACTTATCTGCCATCTCTATTGAGAATTTAGCAGCTTGTACCTCAAAGATTCCTAGTTTCTCCATTGCAGAGAGTGGCATCATATTTATCCTTACCCCAGGTCACACAGAGCTTTCTCAAAGGTCATGGTGCCTATGGTACAGGGTATTATGAATTTACCAGGTTCCTAATTCTTTTGAGGTAAATTTTGCTGAACCAATGTATTCAGTTCATTGGTGAGCAAGGGAGGCTCTTCCTCCCAAGTCTCATTACCAAATAGCTTGGCATTCAGCTTCATGATTGCTCCTAAATATTGGGCAACTTGCTCTTCAACAATGTCTTCATCCTCTTCAGAAGATGAATAGTCATCAGAGCTCATGAATGGTAAAAGGAGGTCTAAGGGAATCTCTATGGTCTTTGTATGAGCCTCAGATTCCTTTGGTTCCTCATTAGGGTATTCCTTACTAACCACTGGACCTTCCCAGAGGTCTTCCTCATTGGGATTCATGTCCTCCTCCTTCTCTAAGGTTTCGGCCATGTTGATTATATCAATGGCCTTGCACTCTCCTTTGGGATTCTCTTCTATATTGATTGGGAGAGTACTAGGAGGAGTTTCAGTAACCCTTTTACTCAACTGGCCCACTTGTGCCTCCAAATTTCTAATGGAGGATCTTGTTTCAGTCATGAAACTAAGAATGGCCTTAGATAGATCAGAGACTATATTTGCTAAGCTAGAAGGATTCTGCTCAGAATGCTCTGTCTGTTGCTGAGATGATGATGGGAAAGGTTTGCTATTGCTAAACCTGTTTCTTCCACCATTGTTATTATTGAAGCCTTGCTTCTGTTAATCCTTCCACGAAAAATTTGGATGATTTTTCCATGAAGGATTATAGGTGTTGCCAAAGGCTTCACCCATGTAATTCACCTCTGCCATTGCAGGGTTCTCAAGATCATAAGCTTCTTCTTTAGAAGATGCTTCTTTAGTACTGTTGGATGCATTTTGCAATCCATTCAGACTCTGAGAGATCATATTGACTTGTTGGGTCAATATTTTGTTCTGAGCCAGTATGGCAGAGCATCAATTTCAAGAACTCCTTTCTTTTGAGGCGTCCCATTACTTATAGGATTCCTCTCAGAGGTATACATGAACTGGTTATTTGCAACAATTTTAATAAGTTCTTGAGCTTCTACAGGCATTTTTCTTTAGGTGAATGGATCCATCTGTAGATGGTCTAGTGACATCTTAGAAAATTCAGACAAACCATCATAGAATATATCTAATGTGGTCCATTTTGAAAGCATGTCAGAAGGACACTTTTTGGTCAGTTGTTGTATATTTTCCAAGCTTCATAGAGGGACTCACCATCTTTTTGTCTGAAGGTTTGAACATCCACTCTAAGCTTGCTCAACTTTTGAGGAGGAAAGAACTTGGCTAAGAAAGCCGTGACCAGCTTATCCCAAGAGTCCAGGCTATCTCTGGGTTGTGAGTCCAACCATGTTCTAGCTCTGTCTCTTACAGCAAAAGGGAAAAGCATAAGCTTGTAGACTTCAGGATCAACTCCATTGGTCTTAACAGTATCATAGATCTGCAAGAACTCAATTAAGAACTGATAAGGGTCTTCTGATGGAAGTCTATGAAACTTGCAGTTCTATTGCAGTAAAGAAACTAATTGAGGCTTTAGCTCAAAATTGTTTGCTTCTATGGCAAGGATTGAGATGCTTCTTCCATAGAAGTTGGAAGTTGGTGCAGTAAAATTACCAAGCATCTTCCTTGCATTATTGTTTGGTTCGGCCATAATTGTTTCTTTTGCTGTTTCCTTTTTGAAAATTTCAGTGATGTCCTCTTCAGAGTTTTGTGCTTTAGCTGCTCTTAGCTTTCTCTTCAGAGTCCTTTCAGGTTCAGGATCAGCTTCAACAATTATGCCTTTATCTTTATTCATGCTCATATGAAAGAGATGAAAACAAAGAAAATATGGAATCCTCTATGTCACAGTATAGAGATCCCTTGAGGTGTCAGAGGAAAATAAGAATAGAAGAAGGAGGTAAGGCAGAATTTGAACACACAAAGAGAGATGGAGTTCAAATTAACGATGGAGGAGGAATGTTAGTGTTTAAAAAGAAAAAGATAAGAGAGGGGGAGAATTTTCGAAAATAAAAAGGATAAAATTTAAAATGAATTTTTAAAAAATTAGTTGTGGTTTTGAAAAAAGATAGGAAATAGTAAAACAAAAAAAAATCAATTAGTTAGTTGAAAAAGATTTAAAAATCAATTTTGAAAAGATAAGAAGTTAGAAAAGATTTTGAAATTGATTTTGAAAAAGATATGATTTGAAAAAGATATGTTTGAAAATATATGATTGAAATTTATTTTGAAAAAGATTTGAAAAGGAAATTAAAAAGATTTTATTTTATTTTTTGAAAAAGATATGTTTGAAAAAATATGATTTTAAAAAAGATATGATTGAAAATATTTGATTTGAAAAAGATTTGATTTGAAAACAAAATTCCTCTCCTTGTGTCATCCTGGCGTTAAACGCCCAGGAGCTGCATGTTTTGGGCGTTTAACGCCCAATTTGCTGCATGGTTTGGGTGTTTAAAAGCCTAGCCAGGTACCCTGGCTAGCGTTTAAACGCCAGTTTTCCTTCTTCACACGGCGTTTTGAACGCCCAGTTTTTTCTCTGTAATTCCTCTGCTTTATGTTCTTGGATATTCATTTTGCTAAACCCTTTATTCAGGAAGAGATGTTTTTAATTTTGAAAAACAACAAAATGAGTCAAAACATATAATTCTTGGATCTAAACACAAGATATATGCAATAACATTATGAACGTCAAGATGAACACTAAGAACAATCTTGAAAATCAAGATGAACATCAAGAACTCAGTTTTCTTAATGAAAGAAAACATGGAGGACACCAAACTTAGAACTTTCTCACGTTTGGGCCATATGAATGCAAGAATGCATATGTAGAACATCATGCAGTACAATTCAATAAATCATGAAGATCAAACAAGGCAATAAATCAAGAATGACTTGAAGGTCATCAACAACACAATGTATGTGTTTCGAAAATTGCAAGACAATTAAAATCATGCAATTGACACTAAACTTAAAATTTGGCCTTAGGTTCAAACAAGAACCATGAAATATTTTTGAGTTTTTATGATTTTATGAATTTTTTTAGGTTTTTTCGAAAATTATTTTTAGAAATACGAAAAAGAAGAGAAAAAATTTTTGAAATATTTTTGAAAACTTTTTGAAAAGAAAATAAAAATTACCCAATCTGAGCAACAAGATGAACCGTAAGTTGTCCAAACTCGAACAATCCCTGGCAACAGCGCCAAAAATATGGTGCACGAAATTGTGATCTCTAATAGCGCCAACAACATGGACGCACAATTGTAATCTCAACTCTTCTTCACAACTTCGCAGAACTAACCAGCAAGTGCACTGGGTCGTCCAAGTAATAAACCTTACGTGAGTAAGGGTCGATCCCACGGAGATTCTTGGCTTGAAGCAAGCTATGGTCACCTTGTAAATCTCAGTCGGGCGAAATCAAATGGTTATGGAGTTTTAATAATTAAAAGATAAATAAAGCATAAAGTAAAGATAGAGATACTTATGTAATTCATTGGTGGGAATTTCAGACAAGCTTATGGAGATGCTTCATCCCTCCTGAATCTCTGTTTTCCTACTGCCTTCATCCAATCCTTCTTACTCCCTTCCATGGCAAGCTGTATATTGGGTTTCACCGGCGTCAATGGCTACCTCCCGTCCTCTAAGTGAAAATGATCCACATGCGTTGTCACCGCACGGCTAATCATCTGTCAGTTCTCGATAATGTTGGAATAGGATCCAGTGATCCTTTTGCGTCTGTCACTACGCCCAACACTCGCGAGTTTGAAGCTCGTCATAGTCATCCCCTCCCAGTTCCTACTCGGAATACCACAGACAAGGTTTAGACTTTTCGGATCCCAGGAATGGCCACCAATAATTCTAGCTTATACCACGAAGACTCCGATCTTTTGGAATGGAGGCTAAGAGATACACGATCAATCTTAAGTAGAACGGAAGTAGTTGTCAGTCACGCGTTCATAGGTGAGAATGATGATGAGTGTCATGGATCATCACATTCATCAAGTTGAACTATGAGTGAATATCTTAGAAGAAGAATAAGCATGAATTGAATAGAAGAACAATAGTAATTGCATTAATACTCGAGGAACAGCAGAGCTCCACACCTTAATCTATGGTGTGTAGAAACTCCACCGTTGAAAATACATAAGTGGTGAAGGTAGGCATGGCCATGAGGCCAGCCCCCAAAACGTGATCAAGAGATCAAAAGATGATCAAAAGATGAAAATATAATAGTGAAAGGTCCTATTTATAATGAAACTAGCTACTAGGGTTTACAAAAATAGGTGAATGATGCAGAAATCCACTTTCGGGCCCACTTGGTGTGTGCTTCGGCTGAGCATTAAGCTTTACAGGTGTAGAGACTTCTCTTGGAGTTAAACGCCAGCTTTGGTGCCAATTTGGGCGTTTAACTCCAACTTGTATGCCAGTTATGGCATTTTGACTTCAGAATAGGGCAGAGAAGGGGCGTTTGAACGCCAGTTTGCGTCATCAAAACTCGAGCAAAGTATGGACTATTATATATTAATGGAAAGCCCTGGATGTCTGCTTTCTAACGCAATTAAGAGCGCGCCATTTGGAGTTCTGTAGCTCCAGAAAATCCACTTCGAATGTAGGGAGGTTAGAATCCAACAGCATCTGCAGTCCTTTGTCAGCCTCTGAATCTGATTTTTGCTCAGGTCCCTCAATTTCAGCCAGAAAATACCTGAAATCATAGAAATACACACAAACTCATAGTAAAGTCCAGAAATATGAATTTTTCATAAAAACTAAAAAAATCATCCCAAAAAGTAGCTAGATCCTACTAAAAACTACCTAAAAACAATGCCAAAAAGCGTATAAATTATCCGCTCATCAATGGCTAATCATTTGTCGGTTCTCAATTGTGCTGGAATAGGATCCAATGATCCTTTTGCGTCTATCACTACGCCCAACATTCGTGAGTTTGAAGCTCTTCACAATCATCCCATCCCAGATCTTACTCGGAATACCACAGACAAGGTTTAGACTTTTCGGATCTCAAGAATACTGCCAATTGATTCTAGCATATACCACGAAGACTCTAGTCTTACGGGTTGAACGCTCTATTGTCAGGAGATGCAGTCAAACTTGTGAAATAGGAACCCAAGAGATACACACTCAATCTAAGGTATAATGGAAGTAGTTGTCAGGCACGCGTTTGTAGGTTGAGAATGGTGATGAGTGTCATGGATCATCACATTCATCATGTTTAAGTGCGAGTGAATATCTTAGAATAGAATCAAGCTTGATTGAATAGAAAACAGAAGTAATTGTATTAATCCATCGAGACACAGCAGAGCTCCTCACCCCCAACCATGGGGTTTAGAGACTCATGTCGTAGAAGATATAAATTCAGATGTAAAATGTCATGAGGTACTGAATGAATCTCTAAAAGTAGTTTTTATACTCAACTAGTAACCTAGGTTTACAGAAAATGAGTAAATTAAGATACATAGTGTAGAAATCCACTTCCGGGGCCCACTTGGTGTGTGGTTGGGCTAAGCATTGAAGCTTCCATATGTAGAGACTATTCCTGGCATTTAACTCCATCTTTTGTGCTAGTTTGGGCGTTTAACTCCAGTTTTAACCGCTAGAATAGGGTAGAAAGTTGGCGTTAAACGCCAGTTTGTGTCATCAAAACTCGGGCAAAGTATGGACTATTATATATTGCTGGAAAGCCCAGGATGTCTACTTTCCAACACAATTGAGAGCGCATTAATTGGGTTTCTGTAGCTCAAAAATATTCAATTCAAGTGCTGGGAGATCAAAATCCAATAACATCTGCAGTCATTTTTCAGCTTCTGAATCAGATTTTTGCTCAGGTCCCTCAATTTCAACCAGAAAATACCTGAAATCACATAAAAACACACAATCTCATAGTAAAGTCCAGAAATGTGATTTTTGCATAAAAACTCGTAAAAATATACTAAAAAGTAGCTAGATCCTACTAAAAACTATATGAAAATACCCCCAAAAAGTGTATAAAATATCCACTCATCACTCTTCTTCATAGTGAATTAGTGGAGGTTGTTGCCATGAGGATTGATCATATGCATATGGCTCCTCCCACCTTTGGTTGTCCCATCCTTGATACACATCCTCGTTGTAGCTCGCACTATCTACAACATAGTTAGAACCAAACTCATAGCTAAAGTGAGAATTCATGATAGCAAGAGAAAAGGAAATTAAAATCAAATGAGAAGCAAAGGAAACTAAATCCTAAAACCAGCAATTACTAACAAATAAGCAAAAATCAAGCTATTCACAATATTCACATATATACAATAACCAATAACACAACACCATTGCAATTCCCCGGCAACGGCACCATTTTGATGATAGGATTTTTGACGGTTTAGAATTTCACAAATGAAATCTCGTCGAAGTATAGTTTCTAAACCAAGCAATAATCATTTCATACAAAAGATTGTTTGTCACTAAAATAAACACCTAAAATTATAAACCGAAGTATTTAAACCTTGGGTCGTTCTCCTTAGGAATTACAATAAAGTGTTCTTGTTATTGGTTATAAAGTATGTTTGGGATTTTTGAGTTGAGGAACAAGGAATGTAAATTGCAAAAGAAATAAACTAACAACTAAGAAAGCTCTTGGCAAGGTATGAGAACTAGAAATCCCATCCTAGTTATCCTTATTAATTGTGATGAGGATTGTTCATTGCTCCCACTTAGTTAACCTCTAACCATGGAGGAAAGTCAAGTGCATGAATTAACTTGATTCCACAAGTCCTAGCCAACTCCTAAGGAAAGACTAGCTTTAGTGGTATCCAAATCAATTAGCAATCTCTAATTATCAATCAACAAAAGAGTTTGATAGCTCAAGTGTCACTAATTACTCTACCTAGGACAAGAGGAACAAAATCTAACTCATATCTAGAAGAGGCATTTCAACAAACACATAAAAGGCAATAAAGGTAAACAATATAAATTGCAAGGATTAAAGAGATCAACAATAAAAAACAATAAAATAGAAGAAAGCACAATTATCATGAATTACCTCAAATTGAATTAAAAGGAAATAGAAGAAACAAGAGTAGATCTACAACAAAGTATAGGAACAACATAAAGGAAATTACAACAAAAGAATGGAAGAATGATGAATGTGACAACAAGGAATTCAAAGGTAGAAGTAGATGAAAGCATGAATTAAAACCTAGATCTAAGATTATTGACCTAAACATAATCCTAATTCTAGAGAGAAGTGAGAGCTTCTCTCTCTAGAAACTAACTCTAACTACTTCTAAAACTAAACTATGACTAATGATCAAAAGTATGTTGATTCCCCCTTCAATCCTTGGCTTAAATAGCATCAGAAATGAGTTGGATTGGGCCCACAATGCTTCAAAAATTGCTGGCCACGAGTTGCACTTTAAAAAGTCACGTGAAGCATCGGTGCGTACACGTACAGTGTGCATAAGCATCTCTAGACGCATGGTAACTATAACAAATCTTATATCATTTTGAAGCCCCGGATGTTAGCTTTCCAACACAACTAGAACTGCATCATTTGAACCTCTGTAGTTCAAGTTATGGTCAATTAAGTGTGAAGAGGTCAGGCTTGACAGCTTTGCGATTCCTTCATTCCTTCATGAGTTCTCCATTCCTACATGCTTTTTCTTCATTCCCTCAATTCCAATCTTTGCCTCCTAAACCTGAAACCACTTAGCAAACATATCAAGGCATCTAATGGAATCAAGGTTAATTAAATTTAGCTATTTTAAGTCCTAAAAAGCATGTTTTCACTCTTAAGCACAGTTAAAGGAGAAGTTATAAAACAATGCTATTTCATTCGATAAATGGGAGAAAAGTTGACAAAACCCTCTAAATTCAACACAAGATAACCCCTAAAAATGGTATTTATCAATACGTGCCTCCATGGAGCGCCTCAAGTCGGTGGGGATGGCCAATTTCTTTTCAATGTTCAGATTTTTCTTCTGATAGGTTGGTAAGCGTAGTTCACAGTACATGTTAGGAAACCTGTCTGTGTCAGTAGGTGAGAGTTGATGATTCTCTTTTTTCACTTCATTAAGTGGGTTCTTGGTATAGTTAGCATAAGGAGAAAGAGTAGAGGCTTAAGGTGTCTTCCTCTTCTTAGAGGTGACCTTGGCTTTCCCTCTGTCGAACATCCTGAAAAATAGATATTGCAAGATATAAACACTTAAGGCAAGTAGAGGAAAGAAAGCAAGGAATCACATATTCATGAAGTGAGGGAAAAAGGATGAAAACTTGGAATACCAGCAATCAAGAATCAGAAAACAACTAAAGGCATAAACCAAGAGTTCAAGCAATATATGCATAGTGCTTGTTTATTAAGCTCAATAAGCGTCATACCCAAAAAGAATGGTTAAAGTGTTACTTGAAAACTAAAAAGAAAAATCAGCATATTAAGTAAGTTAGAAATTAGAAAAGTAATTCAAAAATTAGTGGTATGACGGTTATGTTGCGTAATCAATATAAATGTAGAAAATAAGGATAACAAGCACACTCACAATCATGAGGAAGATGCAGTCATTGAGGATGAAATATGAAATTTTACACAAAATCATATAATTGGAAAGCAAATCATCAATCAATGTCAAGGTCACTAAATGTGCAATAAATTGTGTTGCCAAATTGAAATATGCACTAGTGTAACCACAGGTAAGTTGAAGACAAATTCAAAAAGGGTTGCACTAGTGGAATGCACCAATTATTGCAAAAGGAATGAACCATATTCAAGAAATTGCAAGTCAAGATCAAATGGAAGCTAAGTATGCATCAAGAGCCATTTGATTTGACTTGAAAGGTGAAAGCACTCGAAGGTTCAATACATATCACAGGAATCACAACAACACAGAAATGCCCAAAGTAACTTGAGAATTGAACTTGGTGCAAGTCAAGTAAAACTCAATTCGAAAAGTAACAAGTTCAATTCTAGATATGAGATTTAAAAACACAATATTTTTTAGAAATTCGGACAGCATTCCGGCAGTAAATTGGACGTTTCCAGATGGCAAAACAGCAACAAATGTCACATATGAATCCAAGAATACATTAATCATGATAAAAATGTGGATTTCATATGCACAGGCAGCATCAAACACAATCAAACAATAAAAGTGCAGCAAGGCAGCAGTAAAACAAGGTATATAAAACATAAATTAGCACAGCACACCACTCAGCAAAGCATGCAACATTCAAAAAGTAAACACAAATGGAGCACTTATAAGGCCTATAATCTTCTAACCACATCCTAGCTACCTAACAGCATGCATTTCTATCTAACTTAACATGAAAAATTAATCAACTAACTAACGAAAATTAACTAACATAATTAAACAAAAAGTAAGTGAAACAGAGGGGCAGTGCAGCGGGGGAATCTGGAGGGTAGCAGCAAAATAGAATAGGAGAATGGCAAGGGAAGGGAGTTAGTAGCATTGCCCAGTGACGGCGGTGTCAGTAGTGGCGCAGGCAGGGGTGCCAAAACAGAGCAGGGGTAGAGGCAGAGTGATGGGCAGAGTGGTAATTGAAAGGGGAAGAGATGGGGGGTAAAGGAGCATGGTGATGGTGGCTGAAGGTTTGCCGGTGTCGCTGGTGGTGAGTCACCGGGCGGAGAGCGGCGGCGGTTCGTGGCCGAAATAGGTGGTGGGTGGTGGTTATGGAGGTTCTGTGAGTGAGGGAGACGAAGAGGGAGAGACATTAGGTGAGGGGTAGAGTGAAGGGTGTGCGACTGCATTAGGTTTCTCGCTTATATGGGGTTATAATTTTGAATCCACGCGTCCAATCATCAAAATTGTGCCGTTGGATTTTTGATGGTTTAGAATTCACAAATGAATATTCTCGTTGCAAGTATAGTTTCTAAACCAACAAAGAATCCTTTCATACAAAAGATTGTTTGTCACTAAAACAAACCCCTAAAATTATAAACCAAAGTATTTAATCCTCGGGTCGTCTCTCAAAGGACTTGCGGGGTAGTGTTCTTGTTATTGGTTATGGACTTGTTTATTTTAGGGTTTTGAATGAGAAACATGAATAGTAAATGGTAATGAAATTCTATTAACAAAATGGTCTTGGCAAGGTTTGGTTGTCAAGGGTCTCTATCATTATCACTAGCCACAATTATGGTAGTTGCAAGGATTAATCCCACTTAGTCATCCTTTAATCAAGTAGCAAAGGAAAGTCAAGTGAGTTATATCAATCCAAGTCCATAAATCCTAGCTTTCCACTAATTGAATTAATGAAGGCTAGAGTCAATGGCTATCAACTATCAATCACTTGGACATTAGTAACTCAAGAAATCCTAAGTTACCTTCCCAAGCCAAGAACATAAAATACTACTCTAACATCCTTCCAAGCACTTCATCAAACACTTGGAAGGTACAAAAGAAAAGTATAGTAAATCACAACAAGAATGAATTCTAACAACAATTGAATGCAAAGAATTAACAACAACAATCAAGGAAATCACAATTATCATGAATTACCTCAAATTGTATTATTAAAAGAAAATAAAGAGAACAAGAGTATCTCAATTACAAAACCTAGAAACAAAATAAGAGAAATTACAACAAGAGAATAGGGATAGAAAGAAGAACCAAAGTGTAGCAATCACCATTTGAAGGTAGAAGTAGGAGGAGACTTGAATTCAGCCTAGAACTATGAGATCCTAATCTAACCCTAATTCCTAATCCTAGAGAGAAATGAGAGCTTCTCTCTCTAAAACTAACTAATCCTAATCCTAATGAGTGTGTAAGTGATGAGCGGATAATTTATACACTTTTTGGCATTGTTTTTAGTATGTTTTTAGTATGTTTTTAGTATGTTTTAGTTAGTTTTTATTATATTTTTATTAGTTTTTATTTAAAATTTACTTTTCTGAACTTTACAATAAGTTTGTGTGTTTTTCTGTGATTTTAGGTATTTTCTGGCTGAAATTGAGGGACCTGAGCAAAAATCTGATTCAGAGGCTGAAAAAGGACTGCAGATGCTGTTGGATTCTGACCTCCCTGCACTCGAAGTAGATTTTCTGGAGCTACCAAAGCCCAATTGGCGCACTATTAATTGCGTTGGAAAGTAGACATTCTGGGCTTTCCAGCAATATATAATAGTTCATACTTTGCCCGAGATTTGATGGCCCAAAGTGGCGTCCCAAATCAGCTCAAGACTGCCCGGCGTTTAACGCCGGAATTGGCACAGAAGTGGGAGTTAAACGCCCAAACTGGCACAAAAGCTGGCGTTTAACTCCAAGAAAAGTCTCTACACGAAAATGCTTCAATGCTCAGCCCAAGCACACAGCAAGTGGGCCCGGAAGTGGATTTTTATGTCATTTACTCATTTTTGTAAACCCTAAGCTACTAGTTCTCTATAAATAGGACCTTTTGCTATTGTATTTTCATCTTTGGACATGCCTAGACCTTGTTCTTATGTATTTTCAACGGTGGAGTTTCTACACACCATAGATTAAGGTGTGGAGCTCTGCTGTACCTCGAGTATTAATGCAATTACTATTGTTCTTCTATTCAATTTAGCTTATTCTTGTTCCAAGATATTCATTCGCACACAAGAACTTGATGAATGTGATGATTATGTAACGCTCATCATCATTCTCACTTATGAACGCGTGCCTGACAACCACTTCTATTCTACATGCAAACAAGGCTTGAATGTGTATCTCTTGGATTCCTTAATCAGAATCTTCGTGGTATAAGCTAGAATTGGTGGTGGCATTCTTGAGAATCCGGAAGGTCTAAACCTTGTCTGTGGTATTCTGGGTAGGATTCAAGGATTGAATGACTGTGACGAGCTTCAAACTCGCGATTGTGGGGCGTTAGTGACAGACGAAAAAGAATCACTGGATTCTATTCCGACATGATCGAGAACTGATAGATGAATAGCCGTGCTGTGACAGAGCGCGTTGAACATTTTCACTGAGAAGACGGGACTGTAGCCATTGACAACGGTGATGCCCAACATACAGCTTGCCATGGAAAGGAGTAAGAAGGATTGGATGAAGACAGTAGGAAAGCAGAGAGACGGAAGGGACAAAGCATCTCCATACGCTTATCTGAAATTCTCACCAATGAATTACATAAGTATCTCTATCTTTATTTTATGTTTTTATTTATCTTTTAGTCATTAATCCTCCATAACCATTTGAATCCGCCTGACTGAGATTTACAAGATGACCATAGCTTGCTTCATACCAACAATCTCCGTGGGATCGACCCTTACTCGCGTAAGGTTTATTACTTGGATGACCCAATGCACTTGCTTGTTAGTTGTGCGAAGTTGTGATAAAGAGTTGAGATTGCAATTGAGCGTACCATGTTGATGGCACCATTGATGATCACAATTTCGTGCACCAGTAAGATACAATGAATGAAAGATTCCTTCCCCTTCAATCCTTGGTCCTCTTAATCCTTCTCTAACAGAATTCCAGCGCCAAAATGGGTCCAGAAACCCTCCAAAATCGCCAGGCACGAGTTGCTTTAATGAAATCACGTGCGGACTGCGACGCGTCCGCACACTATGCGTATGCGTCCCTGGCCGATTTCGCGATGTGCGCGCAAGCGCCTTGTGCGCGTGCGCGTCCTTGGTCGAGATCAATTCTTTGTTTTTTGTGCTTCTCTCCACTTGCATGCTTCCTTCCTTGCTCTTTTGATCCATGCCTAGCCTATTTTAACCTGAGATTACTAGCAAACACATCAAGGTATCTTATGGAATCAATGATGAATTAAAATTACCAAATTAAAGGCTTAAAAAGCATGTTTTTACATTCAAGCACAAATACGGGAGAGATCACAAAATCATGCTAATTCATTGGCTAAATATGAGAAAAGGTTAGCAAAATACTCTAAATTCAACACAAGATAAACCCTAAAAATGGGGTTTATCATTGATACATAGAATTCTCTTTAACACACCACGTTCTCTTCCTATACCCATACAAAGTAGCATTCATCCAATCATGGTCCCCATGCCTTGAAAACTTGACCTTAATGAGCCTAATACCGTACTTTCTACCACTACACAACTCTCTTTTATCCTTAGTTCTACAAAGAGCTCTAAGTTGACTATCGTTTTCAATCAAACCATATTCAAGTACGAAAGTAAAGCTTAAGGATAAGAATTTTACCCACTTGAATTTTGTGTTGGATGGTGATTTAAGAAGGGTGACTTTCCCATACTTAGACAATGCGAAGTCTATTCCCTTATGCTCTTCTTTAGTTGCTTCCACCTCTTGACAACTTTCTTCAAAATCTTCTTGCTTGTTGACTTCTTCCGAGTCCTCTTCTTCATCAATCGAGTCAAACTTGGGAGGTTGTGTGAAATCTACTTCAACATCGGCTTTGATGTGTGGAAAACGATCCAACACAAAACTCACCGGCAAGTGTACCGGGTCGCATCAAGTAATAAAACTCACGGGAGTGAGGTCGATCCCACAGGGATTGAAGGATTGAGCAATTTTAGTTTAGTGGTTGATTTAGTCAAGCGAATCAAGTATTGGTTGAGTGATTTTGTATCCAACAATAACTAAATAGCAGGAAATGTAAAGGGAGATGGATGAATTGCAGAAATTAAAGAGAACTGAAAGTAAAGGTGTTGAATCTTAAAGAACAAGAAATTAAATGACTGAAACTTAAAGTGCAAGAAATGTAAATTGCGGTAACTTAAAGTGCAAGAAATATAAATTTCTTGAATGAAAAAGGGATTTAAGGACTGGGAATTCAGAATTTAAGCAAGAGAAACTAAATTGCAACAATTATTAAAGCAAGATAAGAATCGAAATTGGCTAGATCTCAAACAGAAATGGAAATTTTGAATGGAGATTGAGACAGAAGTTCCTCAATTCTTCACACTCAAGACTCAAACAAAACCCAGTAAAGAAAACAAAAAAATCAGAGGAAGAAGAAGTGAATTCTCTCCTCCAATTCTCAAGCTATTGCCGAAAAACAGAAAAATGGAAAGTGAGCTCTCAAGTTGACTAAGGATAAAAATTAAAATGAAAGTCAGCTTCCCTTTTCTAATCCTAACTAACACCAATTTATACACTTTCTATTTTGGATCTAAGAATTTTGAGTGGGCTTTTTGATTTGGTGAAGAAGTGAATTAAGTTGGATTTTTGAGTGAAATTCAGCCCATGTTGCTCCCAGGAGGTTGCTCTGCTCTTGTGGAGGGCAGAGCAAGGAAGCCTTGCATGTGGATCCAACTAGCGTGCCAAATTTGGGAGGGGCATCAGGATGCTGCCCTGCCCTTGTGGAGAGCAGGGCAGTGTTGTCATGGTGCGTCCAAGCTGCGCGCCCAAGCTCCCTTGCTGTGCGTCAATGTGTGTGCTGGCCGTGCCAAATTATGCACCATGCACCAAGGAATGTTGCTCTGCCCTCTACAAGGGCATGGCAGTGCAAGATTTCCATGTTCTTGGGTGAGGTCCCAAGATCGAAACTTGGCTGAAGGCATGCTGAGCTTTTTCTTCTTGGCACATGATTCACGCTTAAGGCTTGGCTTCCTAGAGATCTTGTGTTCGAAACTTGGTGGTTGCCTTTTAGCCAAGTGTGGCTCATTTTCCTTTATTGTTGTGCCACTCCCTTCCCTTCATGTGCTTGGGTTCGAAACCCATGGGTGGCACTTGGAGAACAATTTCCTTGAATTTTTCCATGAGGAGCCCGAAATTGCTCTTGAGGAGGGCAGGGCAAAATTTTTCCTTCCCTTGTTTCTTGGCCTAGAATTGTGCTCCGCCCTCAAGGAGGGTAGGGCAGTGAAGCCTTGAATGCTTGGTTCATTGTTGTGCTCCCTTGGAGGGCAGTGTGCTCTTGTGGAGGGCAGTGTGGCTTCCTCCTTCAATGCTGCGCCACACTCCTTCTTCTTTTGCCACACTATTTTCTTCCTTTGGCCACACTTCTTAAGCCACGCTTCCTTCTTTTCTTCTTTTCTTCACCTACAATTAATCAAAATAACGAATCAAAGTATCACTAAATTCACAAGGTTTATAAATCAATAAAAATCAATTAAATTTAGCTTGAATATCATGATTTAGCATCAATTAAAGGGTGGTTGATTGATTCAAATAAAACATGCAATTCCATTCTAAATTGCTTACTTATGGTGCAAGAAAGTGCATAAAAACTAGTGAAACAAGTGAAATTAGCTTGAGAAATGGGTATATGATGACTTGTCATCAGGCTTCACATTCATTGGAAGAGTCTTCAATGAGTTCATCAATGCTACTCGATGGTAAGTTGTCTTCAATAATTTCATTGTCGATTTCCATGGGAGAGGATTCTATTTTGGATAAGAATTCATTAATAATGGAGTCTTCCTCTTGGTTAACTTCTTCAAAGTCTTCAACTATGATATATGTTGGAGGTTGTACACCCTTCTCAACATCAATATTAAACTTCCTGGAGAGAAGTTCTTGAGATTTCCATGGTGGTTCTGCATCTCCTAAATCTTTAACCACTTCTTCCCCTTCTTCAACAATCATGCTTCCTCCAATTGTTCCAATACAAAATCTAACTCCTCACTCTCCACCGGTCTTTCCAATCTCTCTTTCATA
Source organism: Arachis duranensis (assembly GCF_000817695.3). Lineage (NCBI taxonomy): Eukaryota > Viridiplantae > Streptophyta > Magnoliopsida > Fabales > Fabaceae > Arachis > Arachis duranensis. Next base: position 59,853,503 of record NC_029775.3, on the reverse strand, counting down.
CTTTGCTCTTCTTTTGATCTTTCACATGTGGCCACAACGTGCCTTGAGTATTCAAACATTGGTAGGCTAAAGTGTGCACTACCCGGTCAAGTTAGCCACAAATTCTAGTGCATTCCTTTGCATGGCCTCTTGTCCTTAAAGTAGCAAAGTGAGAGAATGGTCCATTGGGGCTTGGTGTGGATAGGACGGTTCATCATTTGGGAGAAAGGGTTCGTAGTAGGAAGGTGGTTCTCTTTGGTAAGGGCATGGAGATGGTGTGTGTTGAGGTGGTTCTTGGTAGCAATCATGATAGAGTTGTGGTGGTTCTAAAGGTTCTTGCTCTTAATGGTCACAAGGATATGGTATGGGTGATTGCTCATATGATGGATAAGGGTCATACAAAGGTGCTTGGTAGAAAGAGGCTTGTGAGTATGGTTGAGGTTCATGTTGAGGATAAGATTCATAGGCATATGGCAGTGGTTGTTGATAATCACAAAGAGGTTAACTGATGAACGGATTTTTGTGTGGTCTAGAATTTCACAAATAAGTTCTCGTTGAAAGTATAGCTTCTAAACCAACAAGAATCCTTTCATACAAAAGATTGTTTGTCACAAGTAACAAAACCCCTAAAAAGTAATAACCGAAGTATTCAAACCTCGGGTCGTCTCTCAAGGAATTATAGGGAAGTGTTCTTATTATTGGTTGTGAGTTTTCTGAGAAATTTTGGAATTGAGGAATGGAAAAATAAATGATAATAAATAAAAGCAATGAAAATTAACGAGAGGTTTATATAATTAAAATAAAAAGCTTTGACTAGGAGAAGATTAATCGGAAGTTCTATCCTTGTTGGATTTCCCAAGATTAATAGTAATAGGTTGTTGTTTCTACTTCGTTAACCCTCAATGAATGAAGGAAAGTCAAGTAGTTGAGCTGACTTCATTTCACAAGTCCTAATCCTCTCCCTTGGGAAGGATTAGCGTAAGTGACTAGAGAGCTAGCCAACAATTTCCAATTACAATTTAACTCTTGAGTCTTCCAACTCAAGGGTCTCTAAATATTAATCTAACTCCAAAGTCAAGTTGAGAGCCTACTCTATTGACATGGATGCCATGTTCGCATACATGTAAAGGGAGTAGAAAGAAGACATAATAATCAAATTAATTGGAATGGAAGTGAGAATAATCAACGGATAAAGAAATTAAATAGAAAAGTATCTTTTGCATTAATAAATTCCAGAATTAAAGATATCCATATGTAACTCTGAACAGTGTAAATGGGAAATTAAAAGAGCAAGGAAATAGAAAACAAAGTAGGATGATAAAGACTTCAACGGAGGTAGTAACTCTTTCAATATCCAACTCAAAAGCATAAAACTAGGTATCCTAAAACCTAGAGAGAGGAGAGAGCCTCTCTCTCTCTAGAAACTATATCTAAAACCTAAATTGTGAATAATGAGAATTGATCCCTAAATGAATGAATGATTCCCTCTTTCTGTAGCCTCTATTCTGTGTTCTCGGGCTTGGAATTGGGCCAAAAAGGACCCCAAAAATTGCTCCCAGCATTTTCTGCAATTTCTGCACATGGCGCATGTCACGCGTACGCGTCGCTTGTCCTTTGCGGCTAGTCACCCGTACGCGTCAGGTATGCGCACGCATCGCTGCCAGCTTCTTAAAACTTTATTTTCTTTGCGTTCCTTCCACTTTTGCATGTTTCCTTTCCATCCTCTAATCCATTCCTACCCTATAAATTCTGAAAAAACTTAACACACAAATCACAGCATCGAATGGTAATAAAGGGGAGTTAAAATACACAATTTAAAGGCATAGGAAACATGTTTTCAATTATATCACAGAATTATGAAGGATTTGTAAAATCATGCAAATTGTATGAATAAGTGAGCAAAGAAATGATAAAAACCACTCAATTGAGCACAAGATAAATCATTAAATAGCGGTTTATCATTCACCATAACCATTGGATTGACATGCATTAGGATAGGAGTTTTACCTATAAGTAGTCGGAGGTTGTGGCCCATAGGAGTGATCAATTCCTTGAGGCTCCTCCCATCTTTGATGGTTCCATCCTTGATGCATGTTGTCATTGAAGTTCATATTTCCTACAACACAATTAGGACCAAACTCATAGCCAAAGTGAGAATTCATAGTGGAAACAAAAACAAAACTAAGAAAGTCCTAAGCTAACAAAGACTAACACACAAGAAAAAGACACACATATTTACATATATACAATAACCAATAACAAGGTAAACAATTACAACTCCCTGGCAACGGTGCCATTTTGATGATCGGACTTTTGTGTGGTATAGAATTTCACTAATGAAATCTCGTTGCAAGTATAGTTTCTAAACCAACAATAATCTTTTCATACAAAAATTTGTTTGTCACAAGTAACAAACCCCTAATAATCCTAATAACTGAAGTATTTAAACCTCGGGTCGTCTTCTCAATGGACTTGCAGGGTAGTATTCTTGTTATTGGTTATGAGTTGTATATTTTGGGGTTTTAGATGAGAAACATGAAAAGTAAATGGGAATGGAAATCAAATGATAAAGCGGTCTTGGCAAGGTTTTGTGGTCAAGGATCTCTATCCTTATCACTAATCACATCATGATAATTGCAAGGGTCAATCTCATTAAATCATCCTCTAACTAGTAAAGGAAGGTCAAATGAGTTATATCAATCCAAGTCCATAAGTCCTAAATATTCACAAATTGAATTAATGAGAGCTAGAGTCAATGGCTACCAATCATCAATCATTTGGATATTAGTAACTCAAGAGTTCCTAAATTACCATCTCAAGCCAAGAACATAAAATTCTACTCTAACATCCTTCCAAGCATTCTATCAAACACTTGGAAGACACAAAAAGAAAGCATAGTAAATTGACAACAAGAATGAAATCAAACAATAATCAATTGCAAAGAATTAACAACAACAATCAAGGAAAACACAATTAACTTGAATTACCTCAAATTGCATTAAAAGGAAATAAGAAGAACAAAAATGTAAATCAACTTACAAAGTGTAGGAACAAAATAGAAGAATTGCTACAAGAGAATAAGAGAACAAGATGTAGAAACATGGAATTGAAAAGTAGAAGTAGATGAAAGCAAAGATTAAAACCTAGATCTAAGAAATTCTAACCTAAACCTAATCCTAATTCTAGAGATAAGAGAGAGCTTCTCTCTCTAGAAAACTAACACTAAAACTAGATCTCAAGTCCCTAATTGTCTAAGATTAATGGAATGAATGGAATCCCCCTTTTTCCTTCAATCATGGGTCCTTTAAAGCATTTTAGCGCCAAAGTTGATTCCAAACTGGGTCCCACACCCTCTATGAATTCGCCGGTCACAATTTCACTTAAAAATTATGTGCCAGCATCGATGCATAAGCGTACAGCACGCGTGCACGTCCATGGGGTTTTGCGCGATCCACGTGTATGCATCTAGTGCGCGCGCGCGTCCATGGGCGCATCCCAAAACTTTGGCTTTTCATGATTTCTCCACTTTGCATGCTTTCTCTTTATTCCTTTGATCAATTCCTAGCCCTTTTCAATCTGAAATCACTAGCAAACACATCAAGGCATCTAGTGGAATCAAAGGAAGATTAAAATTATCAAATCAAGGGTCAAAAAGCATGTTTTCACATTTAAGCACAAATTGAGAGACAATCATGAAACTATGCTAATTTTTGAATAATTGTGAGAAAAGGTTGACAAAATACTCTAGATTCAATACAAGATAAACCCTAAAAATGAGGTTTATCAAAATTCGCAAATATTTTGCGAACAAAACACCAATTCGTCAACCTCTTGCTTCTTGGCTCCAAAAGTGGCTCGTAGTGGCTGCTCTTGATGTGTGTGTGTCGCCTCTTTACCTTCTTACTCCATCGTTCCAATATATATCTCAGTGACACTTAGGTTACTCGTTCAAAGCTTAAAACGCTTAGTGCGTGATGGCACAATATCCCTCTTAACTCGAATAATAAGCATTAACATTTCACCTCGACTGCTACTGAGTCGTAAGTAACCACAAACTTGTTGAATATTGAGCTGGAAACTTGTTCTCTAACTTCGTATACTGAATAGCCTAGAACGGAATTTGTTAATCTTGTGATGCAATTCGCCTTTCCTCTGAATTGTGCTTGGACTTTCCTAAACTTTTAGTAAGTGTACACGTGTTGAAACTGAGCTTCGATAGAGGATTTTGTTGCACACGGTATGACCGTATGAAAATCTACAACATCTAATTCTCTCTTTGCTTGGTCCCTACTTCCAAGGTAATTATCGTATTATTTGACAAATTGAATAAGCGAGCTGTTCCGAGTAATAAACTTGTTAAAAAATGAATGCATGCTCTCGCTCCTTTGTGTGCTTCTCATTCCTGCCCAGAAATGGTGATCCAAATAAATCAGAACTCATATATGATGGTCTTCGTAAAGATCTACAAAATATAACCAAATAAGGCTATTTTACACCCCAAAATATGCCATTTACACCTCTACTGCAGATTTTAAACAACATTACCTGAAAGCCACTTGTTGTCCACAAGACCATACTTCAGCAGAAAATCATTCCAATTCCTATCAAATAAATCTTTACTATAAGAGTTCCGAACAACTTAGCTCATTTCTTGTTCAATTTCTGCATGTCCCTTGTACCCATTTAATTTGCTTGGGATCTTCTTCGTGATGTGCTAAATACACCAACCGTGAATTGTTGTTTGCATACAAGCCTCTCTAGCCCTTTTCATTGATGCGCATTGATCGGTGAGATACCCTTTAGGAGCATTTCCTCCCATGCAACAAAGCCAACATTGAAATAACCATTTGAATGATTTAATTTCTTCATTTTTCATCAAAGCAGATCCAAGAAGTGTTGACTGACCGTGGTGATTCATCCCGACAAAAGAACCACAAACCAAATTATACCTGAAACAAATTACAAGATTGCAGAATGAAATCATTACGTAAACCCAAATAATGATTTTATACACCCAAAAAACATCCAATATATACCTCTACAGCAGATTCATAGAACAAAATTAATTTGGCATCATACACATGAACAGCATATTACCTGTTTGTATTGTAGGTGGTGTCGAATGAAATAACATCTCTAAAATACTCAAAGGCAGCTATGCTCCTTGCATCGGCCCAAAAAGCCAACTTAATCCACTGATCGTCCTTGAGTTCGAGCTCAAAAAAGAAATTCTGATTCTTCTCTTTCATTCTTAATAAATATTTCCTAAATTCTTTTGCATCTTCTTGTTTCGAAACATTCCGAACTTCTCTCGTGATGTAATTCCTCACATCTTTTTTGATAAAATTTAACTCGCGGTGACCCCCAGCTGCCACAACGAATGATTGGAAAGTTTTGCTTGGTCTGATACCAACCTCCTCATTATTCTCTATTGTACGACGAACGGACATGCTTAGTTCCATGTGCTGTTTGAGCATCTCTGCTCGAGTTGGACAGCAAGGGTGTGAATGATGCAGCACGAGCTTCGAAATGATCCAAGCACCAACATCCTTTAATGTGTGTATATAAATTCTTGCAGGACAATTTAAACCAGTTGTGGGATTTGTCTTCTCAGTTGGAGATATTTTAGATTTTCATTTTCCTTCTCTGCTACATGTTATTAATTGATTCTTAATTTCGTTTTTCTTCTTATTTGTGCTCCGAACTCTTGTAGAAAAACCTGCAACCTTGACATAGTCCTTGTAAAATTTTGCAGCATCTTCAAGGGTGTTAAAAGTCATTCCAACCTTGGGAACAAACTGGTCATCAACAACATAGAGGGGCTGTAAAATACACCATGTTAAAAACAAGAATATACTATAGAGTTTCTGCACCTCATAAAAAAATAACAATTCAACTAAAATACACCCAAGAATTCCTGATCTACACCTGAACAACAACAAACTCAACTAAAATAGTAAGAAAAGTCATCAACTGTAAATACACCCAAACTTCCCTAAAATACACCCAAGAATTTCTGATCTACAGCCGAACGACAACAACCCAACTAAAATAACAAGAAATGCCGTAAACTGCAAATACACCCAAACTTCCCTAAAATACACCCAAAAAGTTCTGATCTATACCCGAACGTCTAGTAAAAAGTGCAGAAAATTAATCAAAATTAGTACATTAGATTCAATCCACAGATTATATTCACACATTAATTTCACAGACAATGTTCACGGATTATTCAGCTAGACAATCATAAACGACTAACTGTATCAAATTCAGATTAATCCTAATTAACTGAAACTAAATCAAACCTCAGGGACTTTGTTCAATTCAAATTCAAAATCCCCTTCGCCCTACTTCAGCTGACAATCTGAAGTTGAATAATCCATTATCTTCAAAACGAGTTCAAAAGTTGATTTCAAAAACCATGAAAATCGAAAAAAACGAAGCTAGAGTACAGAGAGAGAAACTCACATAAATGACGAAGAAGAAACCAGTGATAAACGCAGGTAAAACAACAAATGAAAAGGTAAAGAGAGAACGCAAGAAGGAGATCGAACAAATTTGGTAAGAGATTCGAAAAAAGAAATGAAATCTTTTGAAATTTGGAAGTTATATATTCGCGCGTTAATTTAAGGACAGATGCCATAAAAGGTGCGTTTAAAGGTAAAGGGCTTGTAAGATTTGTAAATCTTAAATGCTTGTATATAAAAATTAATCCATATATTATACCTTTTAAGTCACTCTTAATAATACACTTTTCAAATTATTCTCCTATTTCTAACAAATACTATATTTATAGCAAGGATCCTTTTGGTATATTAAAATGTCGGTCAAACTCTTAACCAAATTCTCAACGTTCACTCTCATATCGTATTTACAGTAAACACAGTAGCGACGGCGGTGTCTGTGTTCTCTAAGCTTTCCTCAGTGCAAGGTAGTTCTTCGTCTCTCTCGGCATATCCCACTTTTCTTTTCCCAATTTTACAGTCTTTCTAACCCTAAACCAATTAGCCCTAGTATTGTTTTCTGAATTCTTGGACAATCGCAAACCTCGAATTCCAGCCCAAGATTAATATTCGATTGCAAAAGTTTTATCTTCAAATTTTGAATTGAATTGAATTCGTAGGTTATGAATAGCCAAAAGAAAATTTTGATTGTCGCTGTTCGGACTTTGATTGATCAGTGTAATTTCAATCGTTAGTGTGTAGCTTACCTATCTAGTCCTATGTGAAGAAATGACGAAGTATTTATTTGACGCAATCATTTTGATAGTTGTCTCAGTTTACTACTAGGGTTCTCTTATCATTAAGCGCTTGTTGACGATGATTATTCCATAAGTTTCAGCACAGTCTACATGGATGTACAAATCACCACTGAAATTTTACCTATAGAATATTCTCAAGGATGCAATTCATGTAGTTAGCTAGTAAAACCTCATTCTAGTACATTGAGACATTGAATATTAAATATAGGTGGTCAACCTACTCTACATAACTATATATTTTTATATAATCACATAAATCGACCACATTCCATCATTAGTTTAAATTTAATTTTTCCTTTAATTTGGTGGCTTGCATATTTGCATGTTTCTGCAGAGAGAGCTGTCCATCGTGTTTATGTTTTATCTCAGAATGTATTTTTGTAGCTAGCATCATCAGTGCTTCTAAAATCTTTCGAACTATTGAATCTTCCTCAAGGAATTATTATAGTTGTTGGATGTAAATTGGTCACTGGAACTAAGTTTGAATCGAGGCATTATGTGAAATAAACTTCAGGTGTTTGCATGTCTCTGCAATCAACACTGAAAAACAATACATCTCCATCGATAGCTCATATCACGGCCATCCAAAATTACCTGCTTTGCTTTTACCATCACATCCACTAGAACTCGTTTGCACCAGAAGCAAGGTCCTTCCCCTGCCTCTGCAAAATTGTTGTACAGCTCCATCAAATCTTCTTGTTGGGCTTGAAAATCAGAAAGCAGTGTGTTAGGAAACCAGACATTATGGACTAGAGAGCTTAATTGTAATTGAGTAAATTGTAGGCTCAGTGGGTTTTGGAACTAACTGCCAACTAGGAAATGGAGAAGAATATTCTAGACTTAATATGGGAAAACCTTTATAGGGAAGGGGAGCTGGGGAGGGATTTTTTAAGAGACTATCTTAGACATAGAAAGACCAGACATAGGAGAGTGTTTGAGTCTTGAATAATAAACAATAGGAAAGTTTTTCCCTCTTGAAATGCCATCTCATTGAACTATTTCTTGTAATTTCAGTGTTAATTCCAGAGGGTTTCTGTGTTTTAGTCCTATTATTATCTCCATTAATACTAAGTCATTTACAACTGGTATCAGAGACAGGTTGAAATAACTGGTACTAGTAACAAGGAAAAAACAATAGAACAATGATAGCTAAATGGACGAATGGAACTAAAACAGTGTGATTTTACCCTCACTAAGGTTCTATGTCTAATTCTCAGTTTTGATTGTTCCTCGATCACCCTCCCTCCCTCCCTCTATATATTCCTTATCTTCTCTATCCTATAACAGACTCCCAAATAATTCAGCCTCCTACATAACAGCAATTTCAGCTGCCTTTAAAGATGCCATAGATTTCACTCATCATGATTTGAAAAAACTTGCGAATAACTTTCATTTCTAATGATGTAGGTAAGGGACAAAGGAGCATAGTGTGCCAAAAGGAGAACAAGTAGAACACAAATTCATGTTTAAAAACAGGTAAATATAGAATTAAAACCCATGTCAGCTTTGCCACCACTGAATTGGGTCCATAGTAAAAAAAGAATTGCTAGTTGTTGAGAAGTGATAAAAGAAAAAAGTATACATTATTTGTAAAACTATTCCAGTAAAAAAGCATTGGATGAGTATATATTATTTGTAAAACTATTCCACTAAAAGCATTGGATATTACAAAATTTTATATCAGGGGGACAGGAAAGAATACGATATAAACATAGGGTGAAGTCAGAAATAGCTTAGTGTCCTGCGCTCTATAATTAACTTATGTTTGTTGGAAACATGGGAATGCAGGGGCATGAGACTGCAGCTTGCTGTTTCTTCTTCCTTTTGTATTGAATAAATGAAAGAGAAGAATTTAAAAGGAATGAATATCTTGTAAATAATAAAGTTTTGTAGGAATCAGGTCCTTTTAGTTTTTGTAGTATTCTTTTGCTGTAAATACAAGTCTTCTTCCTCTGAACCAGAATGCATCAAAGCATCTAATAATAAGAGGATTTATGAGCTTAAAGTTGTTTACAGTATCACTCAATTATATTTTATCAAAATAAATAAATAAATAAAATCATATGTTGTCATCTCGTTACAACAAAGCTTTATTCCATTAGGTTGGGTTAGCTAAATACCAATCTGTCATTCACTTGTGTTTAGAGTGCATCTAGGTGGAACAACCATTAGTATTAATTTCTCTACTTTGCACAGGTTGTTCTACTATGCACAAAAAATTAAAAAGAAAAAGAAAACATCTAAACCATGAACTTTGATTTTCTAAATTGTAAGAAAGTTTGTTCTGAAGTTGAAACTAATTATGCCTAGATGAAGATCTCATCTGAAACTAAGTTTGTTGTTGCTGTTGTTGTTATATCAATCTATTTCTACGATTGTCTTGTGCTTTAACTAATGACTGTCATACAGTTTTCAGTTCTGGCTATATGGTAAACTATAATATCTCTTCTCATTTGCCTCTAATTTGCAAGGCAGCAAGCACAAATATAAGTTGATTATTTAATACAAATGGCTGAATCGAGTATCTCTGAGTTGCAAACTACAACCAAACCACAAGTCTTATACCGGTGTAAGAAATGTAGAAGAATTGTTGCTTCAAAGGAGAATATAGTTACTCATGAGCGTGGAGAAGGAGAATCAAGCTTCAAGTGGAAAAAGAGAAGCAGTCAACCCTGGGAAGTGGAAAAGCAACCAATTGATTGTACCTCAGTATTTGTTGAACCTATGAAGTGGATGCAAGCAGGTTCCTGGAAACTTTCCTCTCATATCTTAGTTTCCATAAAATCACACTTCTTCAATCATTTGTACTAACAGCATGATTATTAAACTCTCAAGTTAACTTGCTTATTTACTCGGATCTTAGATTTTAGTCAAAATTTATTCTATTAACTATCAAAACATTTCACAAGAATCTTTTATTTAGACTTCTAAAGATGATATTTATATATATATTTTTTTAATTTTTAACATCATAAATTCATTATTTATTCAAATTTTAATTTTTTAAAATTTGTATTTAATCTTTTTATATCTTTTATTTGCTTCATTATAATATTGTAAGTTTTTCAACATAATTTTGTTTTATCATGAAATTATTTTATTATTGTTAGATTTTATATGACTATGTCACTATTCTTAATAAGAAAATTCTTACAAGTCTACCATTCGAATTTATCTAAACTCCACAGATGTAGGTAAACTCAAGTTTGATTATCTTGCTAATCCCATTTATTTTTGTTGACTTGTTAGTGCAAGAAGGTCATGTAGAGGAGAAACTTCTTTGTATTGGATGTAATGCACGCTTGGGCTACTTCAACTGGGCTGGTATGCAATGCAGCTGCGGCGCTTGGGTTAACCCTGCATTTCAGCTTCATAAAAGCAAATTAGATGAGTGCTACATGTAAACTAATCAACCTTTCAGCTTTCTCAAACCAAAGGTTGAGTTGTATTATTTTCTCATGAACGAAAGATATGGAAGCTTAGCTTGGACCTTGGAGCATTGCCTTGTGCTGCCTTTGCATCTCCAAACTGTGTGTTTTAGGTTGCATATTATAGGTTAGTCACTGAATGAGTAAGGGAAATAAATTGGGAATGGTTCTTATGATATTGATCTGCTAATCTTCATTTCAAGCTCATATCTTCTAATCTCTTCCCTTCTTATTTTTACCCATAACATTACTTTTGTTTCTCTCCTTTTTTGTGCGAGAAATGCTATCAACAACTACAGAGTTGTGTAAGACACCTTCCAAAAAAGAGAAGGGGGAAATGTAAAAAAAATGCATTGTTTATAGTTTGGTTCGTACTGACTGCCAGGCCATAGTGGTAAGGTTTATTTTTATTTTTCCCCGTTGTAGGATTGTTTGGTTTGTTAAGTATGAACTTCACCTCATAATTGCTCCTGAGTTACCGAATATGATAATCATGAATTTATTTGATGCCCTGTAGGCGGTAAAATATTTCAAATTTATGCATTCCTTATCCTTCTGGTTTATATTTGATATTATAGATTTGTTTTTTCATCGGGAACAGAATTTAGTATCAATAATTAAGGATAAATCTGAATATTAATTTATTAGAATTTTATTAGGTTTTTTTTATTTTAATAAGTACAAATTAATTTTAGAATACATTTTAATAGAGAGTACTTTTAAGTACATTCTAACTTTTAAAAACACTCTTTAACTTTTTAAAATTATATAGATACATAATTGTTTTTATTTACCAAATATAAAATGCGATTTACCAAAAACAAGTACCTCCAACAGTGTGATTTACCAAATGTAAACACCTTTGTAAATTTTTTTAACAAATTAAGCACCGCTCTGAAAAGTGTTTAACAAATTAGGCCTAAGCTTAGGTCCATAGACTGCTAGTTAGTTTTTTGTTAAGTTTTCTCGATTATCTAGCAATACTGATCTAAAAAGGTGTATTTTACATTTGTAATACTAATGAAATAAAACATTAATTTTAACAAGTAATACATTTTCTTAAGTAAATAATATGATAAAATAATTGCACCGTTTTGTCAAAATTATCTCTTAATAGTTATTTATTCTATATGTTCAAAATCATAATTTTGTTTAAATAATTTTTTATATATTTATGTTATACAAACAACTTAACTTATTTTTATTCTAATAAGAAATATTTCTATAAATATATTCAATCAAAATAGTTCTATTTCTAATTTTGCTTTTACTTTTAAAAAGTGCTTCTCTCAACCATTTAAGGCTTCAAGCACACTAACCTTATACCATAGTATGTTACACAGAAATTATTTTTTATATAGAATATAAATTTGTGTTTTGGATCAATATTAGAGATGGGTGTTTTTGCCAGTTTATGGGTGCAGGTTCAACATGTGGGAAACGAGGTGACAGGGTCCATCAGCAGCATGACAGTTCTCCGGCAAAACGTAGGGGGCATGATGATGTGGCGAGTTCAGCGGCATGGCAGCATGAAGGTTGTGGTAGGCTTAGAGAAGGGGGGTTGAATCTATGCCTTCCTTTTTAGTTACTGTTTTGACCCTCTTTTTGCAAAGTTACAAATCTGATTCTGTTTGGACTTAGCAGCGAAAATTTATGAGACAATTTACTTTTGTCTCATGAATATCAGAAAAACAGAACAAGACAGAGAAGAAAAGGTAACACCAGCATATATCCTGGTTCGGTTGCTTTGTGCTATGCAACCTACATCCAGTCTCCTCCACAACTATGGAAGAATTTCACTAGAGTTAACAGTATTACATACACCAATTTCACACTCAAGTTCTAACCTAACTTGACATTGGCTATGCTAACACCTAACTATTTACTCTTAGTGCTAACCCAACTAAGAAAGGGATACCAAACAGGTACAAGATACAAGACACTTAACCAACCTAAAGAAATCAGAAAATAACTCTAGGCTTTTCTCTCAAGTGTATCACTCAGCCTTTTTCCACTCATGGCTTTTACTTGAGCTTTCTCACAAGAAATTACAGAAAGATAAACTTGGAAAAGTACATTACAATCAGTAAAACATGAAGGAGATTGACTTCATCAGCAGCCTCTTTGCTATGTGCAAAACCAGATTTGCAAACCTCAGATGCAGTTCTTCAGTATTGGCCGAATGCTTCTTTGAAAGAAAGCATTATCCAAGTAGAGGAACTTCTCAACAGAACACTGTTCTCACTCTCTGGTTTTTTCTCCTTGCTTCAGAACGAATAACAAGCTTCTTTTTATCTCCTTGCATGTTCCTTGGTTCTTCTTCCAAGGTCAACATCTTGAGCCTTGAGCTTTACCAACCCACAAGCTCACTTTTTCTTCTCAATCATCAAAGTAGAACCTTTCTTTCTGACTTTTCCAACTTGACCAAAAGCCATGAAGGAGTAACCGAAATTGTTTTCCAATGGTCAACCAAATCTGAACCATAAAGATGCAACTTGGTCCCCAAGAATTTCTTGACCGTGGATTTGTAGCAGTGAAGAACAGAGATCAACTTTTTCTTTGAATGCCATTTTCGGATAGAACAGAGAGTAGGGAAGAAAGGATGAAGATCTGATGCATGCAAGATGAGATGGATTACCTTTCTTAAGCTTGATTTGTATTAGATTTTCTGCTTTAGCTTCTATGCTTCAAGCTTAGATTTTCTCTTTCTAGCTTCTTTGGTTACTAGCTTATGGAGGAAGCTTTTCTTCTCTTTCTCTTTCTTACTTTACTGAAGTCTTGATGTGACTTGATTAGAGAGGAGAGTAACGTTGCTTTGGTTGGAGCAAGATGGTGGGAAATTGAAAACAATTTCAAGCTTGGATCGGGTTCTTCTCTTCTTGGCCCGTGGTGTCTTGCTATGCTTCTTTGTTTGATTTGAGTGACTTGAGCTTGTCTTTATTCACACTTTCCATTCAGCTCATTAGCTTTGTTTTGTTATTCATTCAACTTGGGCTGCCAAAATTGAATTATGGCCTGCAATATAACATAAATAATTAGCAATGTATACTTATTAATTTTAACAACTCTGATTATTAATTTTGCCAAAAATAATGTTTGTCATCACTAATTAATTTAGTTAATTTCTTAACTCAACACAGCACCTTGACAACACGCAGCGGACATGTTGCCTGCGATTCTGCGAATCCAACAACCGTTTTAGAGGTTCCCACACGTTTCTGAGGAATTGCAGCAACATAGAATGAGCGTGTTAGAGGCTGTCTGCATGCAGGGAACAACTTCTCCACTCTGATAACCAACGACGCAGCTCAAGCTCTATAAATGGAGCACCTTCGTTTCCATTTCATGCCCCATTTTATGTATGCCGTGTAGTGTGTGTTGCGAGAGAAGAAATATGAAGTGAGGAAAAAGAAGAAGAGAGTTAGTAGTGCATCAGTAGTGTTTTTTTTTAAAAGAGTAATTATACAAAAAAGATAATTAGTTTGTATTGATTAAAAATGGTACGTAATTATACAGCACCTGAAGAACATATTATCAATTATTTGGATCATCCCATTTATATGAGTTAATAATTTTCCTTCTTTTGTAATTTAATTATTTTAATTTTGTAATTTTAATTAATATTAATTTTTGATAATGGTATTATTTTTGTTTTTAATATTACTATATTATTTAATTGAGTTTGCAAATATTAAATTTAATAAATAATACATAAGTTTTAGTATATTATTATTTTATTTTATATTCGTTTGTTAATTAGTAAACAGAGAAATAATATAGATTTAGATCCCATTAATTTTTGGAATTATTATTTTGAATTTATAAAAAAATTGTGTTTGGGTATAGGGTATTTGTTATGATAATTATGAACGATAGTAATATTATTGTATGTTATTTTACTTTTTATTTATGGCCGTATTTATATTATTTAAACTAGTAAGTAAATAGTATAATATGATATATTTTATTTTATTTTTTATTTATGTAAAGTAGTACAATCAATTATTATTATATTTTATTTTTTTATTAAATAATTATTTGTTATAATGAATAAATAAATTCAAACGTGGAACTCAATGGTAGAAGACGCTTTATAAGCAATGGGATTCTACCATGTTTCTAGAATTGGCGTGATCAGAGGATTTTACCATTTATTATCTGCTTTGGTGAAAAGGTGGAGGCCGGAGACTCATACATTTATATCGCCGGTGGGTGAGTTTACGGTGACACTGGAAGATGTCATTCATATATTTGGCATACCCATTAATGGACAAGTTGTAAGAGGTTGGATAGATAGCAGTGGCTAATTCTTGCAGAGTAAGAGCATCGCGATTTTCGGTCACGAACATGTTGTGAGTAGTTCCTCCAAATCTTAGATAAAGTTGGAATAGGTTCGCCATATCAGAGACGCAAAGTGATTGGACACTTTGAGGACCACGTGGTTATTGAGGACCACATAGACTACATAGAATAGGTAAATATTTTTCCTTTGTGTGTGTTAACATCCAACATTAATATTAGGGTTCTAATTTTCTAATATTCTAATATTGAAGGAGTGATCATACCTGACGAGCTATATGGACACCTTAAGATGTGTGAACCGTTGTTCCGTTATTTTTGTTCGAGTGTGTCGAATGGTACCCTGCGAATCGAGTGATGCGTAAGTTCGGATATGCACAACCCGCCCCGGAGATAGCAAGAGTCATTCCACTAGAAGAGCATTGCATGACTCTTCGCGGAGTGTAGCATCATGACTGGACAATTTTACATGTGCGGTGTATACCGGAATGGGACATCCGTTGTAACACTTGATTGCGGGATGGGCACCCCTTCCGACTTGGGACTTTAGACCGTCGGCTGAGTACTGTGATTGGTACGTGGGTTTGTACAGGCATATGTTGATGTTGTTGGGGCAAGTTCCTTAGCATCCACTTTAGCCACCAACACCTTAGGGGCCACCTCAGTATGCAGTGTTTGAACCGTTCCCCTATTATCTCTCACGGAAACAAAACCATGGTCAACATAGTCAGAACGGCCAGACCAACGAGCATGCCGAGCCTAGCCATCGCAGCAGACCAGTCAGCACGGCCAATCCAGCGACCACAACGAGCCTAGCTGACACGACCATTAGAGTTAGTCCAATAGCCAAATTCTACCCACACAGCACATTCTGCCCGGACAGCAATGTGCTGGCTTTCAATAGATCCCATGGCAGATTCCTGTTGATAAGAATGGGGATCATCATATACAGCAATGGGTCAACACTGGTGTCAGTCATTTTACAGATCGTGATCATTTCAACACTATCCCTACAGCGGCAGAGTCTGGTCGACAAGGATCTGCTTCTGGTCGCACTTCAGGGCAGGTGTCGTTGGATTCTTGACAGAGTAGTTTCATCGCTCCGCATATGGTTTTCGACTCTAATCGTCTCAGTCTACCAGATACTCCGGTGGATGAGGTTGTTGAGGAGTACAACCCCAGTGCATCTGCTCCAGTAGAGGCAGGTGGGTCGGTCACCCCGGGGTGTCAGTGAGTCAGTTCAGGGTCATCCGTATAACCTACAGATATAAAGGAATATAGGTTTACTCCGTCGCATTTCTGTCAGGGCATGATGGGCAAGGGACTTAATTGGATGATTCGAAAGAGGTAAGCAAAGGCTTACTAATTAAGTTTAGTTTTTAATTAATGTTTTCTAGGCTTGGTAATTAAGTTTAGCTTTTTAATTAATGTTTTGTGAGTTTACCTTATCAAACTTTAAATTACAGTTTCGGAATTAAGTTAATGTAACCTTTAATTAACCTTTTGTAAGTGTAACAATCCCATTTTCGAGTATGCGAGATCTTTTCTAAAGACATGGATTTCTCTAGAAGATCAGTAAAGGGAGAACCTCTGCTGTATCATCAAGCATATCAATCCTCATAGTCATTATGTCATCTTTAAGCTAGAACCTCTTTTGAGGCAATCTCGACAACGCAATCACAAAGAACCTAGTTTTTGAACTGTATCAGTTAGGAGTTTTGATTCTGGTTTCCGTAAATAGTCTCCGTTTGACAAACTGAACTCAATTCATGCGAGAAGAAACATAATAGCATAATATTATCATTATATTAGTATTAGAAGCTTTTTGAATGATATTATATTGTTACTTGATCTGTTTTAGTTAAAAATAGGAGTTCGGTTTAACCGGGTTCACAGTCTACTAGTGCAGGTTAACACCAACACTCTTTGATGACTTTAGCAACGCTAATGCCTCATCATATACCTTCTATTCTCATGTTAATAATGTTACTAGTGTCATTTATACTAGTAGCTCAGATATTAATCTCTAGAAGTGTTGTTAAGTGTATGTTCTAATACATCTAGTTTTAGTAATTATACACCTGTGATATTTTTCAACCACCTCCCAAACTAGCCAATCATTATCAAGCACGTTTTTCCCTCACCCCCAAGACACTCCAAGCAGCTCATTCTCACCTCTAATGGCCAAAAATAAGATAGAAAGAAAAGAGAGAAAAGTTATTGGTTCTTAATCTTCAAAGCTTGATTTCTTCTGAACTAAAACTCAAATCAAAACTCTGATTACGCCAAAATGATCCTCTCTTCTTGCTCTACATAACCATGTAACTTTTACATTGCTGAAAATCAGGTGATATGGATGTCTTCCTCCCTCTTCAATTTGGTTTTTAAGAAAAATCATGCTAAACATGTGTTTTCTTGATGTTCTTCCTTAGATCTCATGCTTAGCTTAATTTGTGGGCCAAATATCTTCAATTTCCAGCATGTTTAAGGTAAGGAATCCCTTCCTAACATGTTGATTAAGGTTTAGTTAGTTAGGGTTTTAGGGATTTAAAGTTGTTCTTGATGTGATTTAGGAGGAAAAAGTGCTTTAAGAACACTTCAAAGAGTAACCAGATTTGGAGCAGCAAATCAAGGTAAGGTTTGGTAAAATTAATCTTGATTAATTTTGTTTTGAGTTGTGTGATGATGATATGGTTTGGTTATACTTGAAATTGATTGTTTATATGAGTGATTCTTGTTGAAATTTTGGTGAAAATTTGATGAAATTTGATGAAATTCAAGCTATAAACTTGTGTTTTAGGAAGCTAGGAAAAACGAATCCTAACCCTTAAATTGGGGTTGAATTTCTGTTGAAATCAAGTGAAAAAGATGGGATTTTAGTGGCTGCTAATTTATTATGAATTATTGTAAAAATCGGTTGCTGAAAAGATTGAAAAACGGGTGAAAACAAAGAAAGAATCTGAAAAATTTACGAAGAACACAAAGAACACTTTGAGTGTGGTGAAGAACAATGAAGAAGAGGCTTTAGATCTTAGAAAAGGGCTAGGAAGTAAATATTGTGGTGTTTGGGGGGTTATTTTGTAATTTCTAAAAGTTAGGGTGGTTAACGTAGAAATATTAAAAGTTACGGGTGGTAAAAAGTGAATTTATAAAGTAAAAGGTAAAAATAAGATAATTTTTGAAAATTTAATAATAAAATATTAAATAATATTATTTAATTAAAGATAATATTTTATTTAAAATAATAACATAATGGCAAAAACGCAGTTTTTGTAAAAGCTTTAGAAAGACAACTTTAAGCGCAGAATCTCATAATTACCTTCATAAAACACTTAGGGAGTGGTAATAACATATTAGTGAGATAAAGACAAAGGAAAGATAAAAAGTTAATGAAAAAATAAAAATTAAAGAAAAAGTCGGTAAAGTTTTAATGACATAAACAAATGGTGATTAGTGAACAAACTAGGAACAACATAGTTAGTATTTGAGTTGCGTCTAGGGTTAGATATTATATGAAAAGTTAAAATATTTCAGTATAGACTTAATGAACCTATACTTGGGACAGGCTAACTAGTCATACCAAAATTTATATAAGCTTTAAATACATATGTTAAACAGAGAAATCAGAGCAGAGTAGAGAGAGACAGAGAAAAGAGTAACCAAAGCAGAGTAGAGACAAAGTGAAAAGAGTAACATGATAAAGAGATTATAGAACAAGCAGTGGGCATGTTGAAAGGTCATTTGTTGCATTAAAACAACTCTAGAGATATTTGTACGTTAATCTGCTGCATTGAGGCAGTCAGATGGATGGTGGTGCGGCCACTAAGAACGCTTTCCTGGGATACTTAGCTATAATGCTATTCTATAAGACAAAGGTTGCTTATAGGGGTATCGAGTACACACAGATAAAGAATACTCCTGTAAGACAAAGGTTGCTTACAGTGAGTGTATTGTACTCATGTAAGACAGAGGTTGCCTACAGTGAGTGTGTTGTGCTCCTGTAAGACAAAGGTTACTTACAGTGAGTGTGTGGGGCGTATACCGACTAATAAGTGCCGCCCTGTAAGACAAAAGTTTCTTGCAACGGGTACCCTGCAAGACAAAGGGTGCTTGCAACGGGTATTGCCAACAAGAAAGCCTTATCCAGATAGAGGTTGCTGGGTAACGTCGAGAGCGGGTTAGTAACCGACAGATGAGCTCATTACCTGCACTTAGGCTAGACATGCATTATACTTGATTGTGTATTTTCTCTGTTATGATTGTTGTATGAATGTATGATTTCATTATTTGTATTCTATTCTCTGTGTCTGTATTTTATTTTCTTATATTCTTCTGTTTGTGTTCTGTTTTCTATTTTCTATTTTCTCTATTTTATCTATTTATCTGTATCTTTGATTTACTGCTTTTCTATATTCTGCTATTTGTCTGCCAAACAACACAGAATTAATTAACTTAACTAATAAGCCCACCCCTACTAAGAACTCCCCAATTCTTACCCCTTCTCTCTTCCTTCCCCCTTCAGATGGAAACATGAGTACCCTTTCGTAGTTTGTTGATGACCATGCGCAAAGAGCATTCCACTCTAGGTAGTCTTCTGAGCCTAGAGTGAACTCCGTTATCTGTTTATATGTATATACTGTGAGACCAATCGACATCTTTACCTTGTTTATCTACGAACTTTAACCTAAGTCTTCCATACAATGTTTCTATTATGCGGCTACTTAATAAAGTAAAAGTGATATGCTCTAAGCCGATGTATGATCGTGCAGAGGAGTAGTAGAAGTAGAAGATGTTCCACCTTTTGATGACATTCAACTTGACTCGAGTTTTGAAGACCTAGAAGATACTTTTTCTCACTTTAGTAGTTTAGAGGGACTAGGTGAGTATAGAGTGTAGGCTAGCCTAAATGCCAGCTTAGGAAATTCTTGAATATGTCAGAACCTGGGATGTTGTATATATATATATATATATATATATATGTATGTATATAGATATTATTTAGCTATATCTAGGGGTGTTCTAACTAAAAGTCTATACTCTAAAAGTGTATATCTGTATATAAGTGTGGTTGTTCATAACTGTTTTATCTGCTATTCTTTGTGAATTAATTATGACTGATTTTGTTTATTGATGATTGAATTTTTGACGGTTTAGAATTTTACAAATGAAATATCGTTGCAGTATAGTTTCTAAACCAACTAAAATCCTTTCATACAAAAATTTGGTTGTCACTAGTACAAACCCCAAAATTATAAACCAAAGTATTCAAACCTTGGGTCGTTCTCCCTAGGAATTGCAATAAAGTGTCTTGTTATTGGTTATGAGTTATGTTTGGGGTTTTTGATAAGAGACATGAAAGACAAATGGCAAGGAAGTAAACTAATAGCTAAAAAGGTCTTGGCAAGGGTTGGTGGTCAAGGATCTCTATCCTAATCACTAACCACAACATGAGAATTGGCAAGGATCAATCCCATTAAATCATCCTCTAACTAGTGACTAGTAAAGGAAAGTCAAATGAGCTATATCAATCCAAGTCCATAAGTCCTAATTCTCTACTAATTCAATTAGTGAGAACTAGAGTCAATGGCTCCCAATCATCAATTACTTGGACATTAGTAACTCAAGAGTTCCTAAGTTACCTTCCCAAGCCAAGAATATAAAATTCTACTCTAAAATCCAACCAAGCATTTTGACAAACACTTGGAAGGCATAAAAGGAAAGCATAGTAAAATTGCAAGGAAAGTAAATCTACACTACTCAATTGCAAGGAATTAAACAACAACAAATAAAAAGAAAACAATTTTTATGAATTACCTCAAATTGAATTGAAAGAAAAGAGAAGGAACAAGAGTAGATCTACAACAAAGCATAGAAGCAACATAAAGGAAATTACAACAAAAGAATAGAAGAATGATGAATGTAACAACAAGGAATTGAGAAATAGAAGTAGAAGAGAAGTGAAATTCTAGAGAGAAGTGAGAGCTTCTCTCTCTAAACTAAACCTAATCCTAATTCTAGAGAGAAGTGAGATCTTCTCTCTAATAAACAAACTAATCCTAATCCTAATGTGTGTAAAATGATGGAATTCCTCTTTGCTCTTCAATCCTTGGTCCTTTTAAATCATTCTGGCACCAAAGTTGGTTGCAACTGGGCCCCACAGCTCTCAGAAATCACTGGACGCATTTTCTATTTAAAAATCATATGCCGACACCGACGCGTACGTGTACAGTGCGCGTGCATGTCCCTTGAGTTGTCTTAATCCACGCGTGCGCGTACAGTGCGCGTGCGCGTGGATGATGCATCTCAAATCTTTGGCTTTTTCATGTGTTCTTCACTTTGCATGCTTTCCTCTTCACTCCTTTGATCCATTCCTAGCCTTTTGGTGGACGAAATTGTGATAAAAGAGTTTCAGGCACTGGTAGAGAAGCTCACAACTCCGTTCAACTAACCAGCAAGTGTACTGGGTCATCCAAGTAATAAACCTTACGTGAGTAAGGGTCGATCCCACAGAGATTGTTGGTATGAAGCAAGCTATGGTCACCTTGCAAATCTCAGTTAGGCAGATTAAAATGGTTTATGGGTTTTCGAAAATAGAAATAAGAGAATAGATTAATAAAAGGGATAGAATACTTATGCAGATTCATTGGTGGGAATTTCAGATAAGCGAATGGAGATACTGTATGGCTCAAGGACACTTGCTCTCCTACTGCTTCAACTCAATCCTTCTTACTCCTTTCCATGGCAAGCTGTGTGTAGGGGTTCACCATCAGCGGTGGCTACTTTCAATCCTCTCGGGAAAATGATCCTATGCGGCTGTCACTCGCACGGCTAATCGTCTGGAGGCATCACCCATGGTTGATGGCTACATCCCATCCTCGCAGTGAAAACTAATGCTCACGCACTCTGTCACAGTACGGCTAATCACCGGTTGGTTCCCGCTCCTACTGGAATAAAATCCCTTGATTCTTTTGCGTCTGTCACTAACGCCTAGCAGGTTACAAGTTTGAAGCACGTCACAGTCATTCATTACCGGAATCCTACTCGGAATACCACAGACAAGGTGAGACTTTCCGGATTCCCATGATCCTACTCGGAATACCACAGACAAGGTGAGACTTTCTGGATCCTCATAAATGCCGCCATCTATCTAGCTTATACCACGAAGATTCTATTGGGGAATCTAAGAGATACACGTTCAAGCTCTGTTTCATGTAGAACGGAAGTGGTTGTCAATCACACGCGTTCATAAGTGAGAATGATAATGATCGTCACTTTCACCATTACATTCATCATGTTCTTGGGTACGAATGAATATCTTGGAATAAGAATAAGAGAGAATTGAATAAAAGACAATAGAATTGCATTAATACTTGAGGTACAGCAGAGCTCCACACCCTTAATCTATGGTGTGCAGAAACTCCACCGTTGAAAATACATAAGCAAAAGGTTCAGGCATGGCTGAATGGCCAGCCCCCCGAACGTGATCAATGATCTCCTAAGATGAAGAATAAAACAAAACTGAGACCAAAGATGTCTAATACAATAGATAAATGTCCTATATATACTAGACTAGCTACTAGGGTTTACATGAGTAAGTAAATGATGCATAAATTCACTTCCGAGGCCCACTTGGTGTATGCTTGGGCTGAGCTTGATCAATCCACGAGCTGAGGCTTTACTTGGAGTTGAACTTCGAGTTATGACGTGTTTTGGGCGTTCAACTCCGGATCATGACGTTTTTCTGGCGTTTAACTCCAGACAGCAGCATGAACTTGGCGTTCAACGCCAAGTTACGTCGTCATTCTTCGAATAAAGTATGGACTATTATATATTGCTGGAAAGCCCTG
>NC_029775.3:59828251-59828901 GCF_000817695.3 Arachis duranensis | reverse complement strand
GGCACATTCCTGGCGTTCAGCGCCAGGATGTTGCTTGTTTCTAGCGTTCAGCGCCAGAATGGTGCTCTGTTCTGGCGTTGAACGCTGGCCAGATGCACCTTACTGGCGTTGAACGCCAGTCTGTGCTACCTCCAGGGTGAACAATTTTTTTTCTTCTGTTTTTGACTCTGTTTATAATTTTTTTGATTTTTTCGTGACTCTTCATGATCATGTACCTAATTAAACACAAAAATAACAAAGAAACAAAATAAAATAAAATTAGATAAATAAAATTGGGTTGCCTCCCAACAAGCGCTTCTTTAATGTCAATAGCTTGACAGTGGCTCTCGTGGAGCCACAAGGTGATCAGGTCAATGTTAGTGTGTAGTCCCAACACCAAACTTAGAGTTTGGATATGGAGTTTGAACACCAAACTTAGAGTTTGGTTGTGGCCTCACAACACCAAACTTAGATTTTGACTGTGTGGGCTCTTCTTGACTCTGAACTGAGAGAAGCTCTTCATGCTTACTTTCTTTTGTCACAGAGGGATGGCCATGTGCCTTAAACACAAGGTAGTCCCCATTCAATTGAAGGACTAACTCACCTCTGTTAACATCTATCACAGCTTCTGCTGTGGCCAGGAAAGGTCTTCCTAGGATGATGCAATCATC
>NC_029775.3:59824719-59825128 GCF_000817695.3 Arachis duranensis | reverse complement strand
TTTTTGACCAAGTCAACCCAAAATTTCGAAAATTTGGAGGGAAATAAGGAAAAGATATATTTTTGATTTTTTGAATTTTTTAAAGATGAGAGAGAAAAACAACAAAAATACTCAATGCATGAAATTTTTAGATCAAAGCAATGAATGCATGCAAGAATGCTATGAATGTCAAGATGAACACCAAGAAC
Source organism: Arachis duranensis (assembly GCF_000817695.3). Taxonomy (NCBI): domain Eukaryota; kingdom Viridiplantae; phylum Streptophyta; class Magnoliopsida; order Fabales; family Fabaceae; genus Arachis; species Arachis duranensis. The sequence goes on along the minus strand of NC_029775.3, from coordinate 59,824,940 downwards.
ACTTTGAAGATCATGATGAACATCAAGAACATATTTTTGAAAAATTTTTGATGCAAAGAAAACATGCAGGACACCAAACTTAGAAATCTTTAATGCATGAAAAATATGAATGCAAAGATGCAAATGAAAAACAACAAAAGTCACAAAACAAGAAATCATCAAGATCAAACAAGAAGACTTGTCAAGAACAACTTGAAGATCATGAAGAACACTATGAATGC
>NC_029775.3:59823765-59823930 GCF_000817695.3 Arachis duranensis | reverse complement strand
TAGTTGTCCATACTCGAACAATCCCCGGCAACGGCGCCAAAAACTTGGTGGACGAAATTGTGATAAAAGAGTTTCAGGCACTGGTAGAGAAGCTCACAACTCCGTTCAACTAACCAGCAAGTGTACTGGGTTGTCCAAGTAATAAACCTTACGTGAGTAAGGGTC
>NC_029775.3:59823322-59823534 GCF_000817695.3 Arachis duranensis | reverse complement strand
CTGCTCTCCTACTGCTTCAACTCAATCCTTCTTACTCCTTTCCATGGCAAGCTGTGTGTAGGGGTTCACCATCAGCGGTGTCTACTTTCAATCCTCTCGGGAAAATGATCCTATGCGGCTGTCACTCGCACGGCTAATCGTCTGGAGGCATCACCCATGGTTGATGGCTACATCCCATCCTCGCAGTGAAAACTAATGCTCACGCACTCTGT
>NC_029775.3:59805563-59822889 GCF_000817695.3 Arachis duranensis | reverse complement strand
AGTTATGACGTGTTTTGGGCGTTCAACTCCGGATCGTGACGTTTTTCTGGCGTTTAACTCCAGACAGCAGCATGTACTTGGCGTTCAACGCCAAGTTACGTCGTCAATCTCCGAATAAAGTATGGACTATTATATATTGCTGGAAAGCTCTGAATGTCTACTTTCCAACGCCGTTGAGAGCGCGCCATTTGGAGTTCTGTAGCTCCAGAAAATCCATTTCGAGTGCAGGGAGGTCAGATTCCAACAGCATCAGCAGTCCTTTTGTCAGCCTTCTTCAGAGTTTTGCTCAAGTCCCTCAATTTCAGCCAGAATTTACCTGAAATCACAGAAAAACACACAAACTCATAGTAAAGTCCAAAAATATGAATTTAACATAAAAACTAATGAAAACATCCCTAAAAGTAGCTAAAACTTACCAAAAACTATATAAAAACAATGCCAAAAAGCGTATAAATTATCCGCTCATCACCTTTCCAACCCGAAGTCACTAACAAACAAATCAAGGCATCTAGTGGAATCAAAGGGAGATTAAAATCATAAAATCAAGGGTCTAAAAGTATGTTTTCACATTTAAGCACAAATTAACGGAGAGTCACAAAACCATACCATTTCATTGAATAAATGTGGGTAGAAGCTGATAAAATCCCCTAAAATCAATACAAGATAAACCCTACAGATGGGATTTATCAACCTCCCCACACTTAAATCAAGCATGTCCTCATGCTTAAACCGAGAAGGAAGCAAAGGGTATGACATTTATTCAATGTAAACTAACCAAATGCAACCTACCTATATGCATCTATCTAAATGAATGCAATTGCTTGGTCAAAATAAGTCAATTCCCAAGAGAACATATAAGCTTAAGGCTAAAGTGATAGCAATCACATCAAATCCACAATTGAATTGAGTTATTAAATATTTTTACAAACTAGCAAGAAAAGTGATGATTGTTGGTGAAAACATGTAATTGAGCAATCGAACCCTCACCGGAAGTGTTTGCACTCTATTCGCTCAAGTATTTAGGGTTGATTCACTCAATTCTTCCCTAATCATGCTTTCCAAGATTTGTTTTTAATCTAACAATCAACAATTATTCGATGCATGCATACAATTATCATGAGGTCTTTTCATTGGTTGTAATGGGGTTAGGGTCAAGGTATGATCATATATGGTCAAGTGAGCTTGAATTTGAATCTTTGATTAACCTAAACTTCCCACCTAACCTATATAATGACCTATACAATTTAAGTACTAACCTAACTACCCATTCCTCACTTTTTCACATACTTATGCATTTTCGTTTCATTTCACAACACTTATGCATTGACTCTTATTGGACTCCACTTTGGGGCATTTTGTCCTCTTTTTATTCTTTCTCTTTTTTTTCTTTTTCTTCTCTTTTTTATTTTTTTCTTTCTTTTTATTTTTTCTTTTGTTTTTTTTCTTTTCCTTTACCCTTTTTTTCCTTTCAAACTATATACGAGAACATCAATGCATGAGGTTTATACATTTGATCAATACATGAGTATGTACCCAATTCCTAATGTTTTCAACAAAAATACAAAAACACACCCCTTTTACTCAACCAATATCCCAAGTTTCCCACACTTGAATGATACTCACACATTAGCCTAGCTAATCAAAGATCCAAATTGAGGACATTTATTGTTTTTCGCTTTTAGGCTTGTAATGTGCTAAATTAAGAACAAGTGGGTTAAGCGTAGGCTCAAAGTTGGCTAACAATGGAAGATAAGAGGTAAGGCTATTTGGGTAAGTGAGCTAATGAAATGATGGCCTCAATCATATAAGTGCATAAATACAAGGAATAATGGACATATAGAATTAAACAAATCAAATATCACAATCATAGAAAGAGAACAATGCACACAAGAAGGAAAATAAGTGATTATAAGATGTAACCACATCATTAAGCTCAAAACTCACTAGGTTGTGTATTCTTAGCTCAAAAACATGATCCATAAAATATATATAGTTCAAGCAAGTTCTATGAAAGGTTTTCACTCAGTTCAATTGAGGTGCCCTATAGATAGAAATCTTGAAAAATATCATTATTTTGACTAGCTTATTATGTATATTTATGCAAGAATTAAGGAAATAAAACTAAAAATCCTAAAAGACCTAAACTGATATGCAAAAGTGTTGGAATTAGGAATTTGTCACCTAAGAACGCTGAATGGTCAGACGACCTCCCCACACTTAAAAGTTTGCACCATCTTTGGTGCATGCTAAGATGAGCAAGGGGATACGGTAACTCTCCGAGTTGCTACCTTCAGCTGGTAGATCAACTGGTGCTGCGTGTTCTTTCTTTCACTTCCTTTGTTGCTTATGGTGCATCATATCATGAAAAGTAGAAAATAACACCATAAGATAAGAAAATACAAAAGCAAGGGAGCATATATTGTTGGAATGAGGTGAATCACTTAGAATGAGGTGAGTGAATAAGTTGTGACATTCATAAAAATAAGTGTGCATTCTAAGTTGTGTGCGGTTTAGAGCACACACACTAACATAAAAAGCTCGGTCACAATTGCACAAACAGGAACATGCACCTCACTCATCCTGATGTGCTTGAAGTACTTTAAACTTGTAGTTTAAGATAACCAATCATGCGATAAAGAAGCATGAAAGCATTCAAGCAATATATGTGGATGCATATGATCAAGAAGCCCAATGCATTAAGGTAAATGCACAACATCAATTATCAATAAATTGCCTAAAAAGAAAAGGGTTCGAATCACATGGTGGCCAAATCATGCAACTCAAAAAGACTTAGAAAGCTTAAAGGCAATGTCACTCACTTGATATGCACAAAATTAGGCATGATGAACTCAAAACCAAGTAATAAATTGTGACCTCACTAATGAATCCAACAAATATTATGAACATAATGATGTTGAGATAACATCCCTTTTAATACTCCGCAGCGATTAATGGTAAACAATATTAATAATCCAACACTTATAATGAAAAAGAGAAAATTGAAATGAAAACTAAACTAAAACTAACTAACCAACTAACTAACTAACTAATCAACTAACTAAAATAAATGGTTATCAATGGTATTTGGAAGTGTTGGATGGGGTTAGGAGAAGGGAAGGAGAAAGAAGAAGGAAAGAAATGGAAAGAAGAGGGGAAAAGAAGATGTGTGGAATAAGGTGATCCACGCGGACGCGCACTGCTCGCGTGCGCGTGGCAGGGGTGAAATAGGATCGGCGCGTACATGCAATATACGCATACGCGCGGATGGCATCCAAGAGAATCGATGCGTACGCGTGGGGTACGCGTGCGCGCAGGTTGGTTTCTGCTAGAGGTATAATGTTCGCGCGATGCAGGCACAACTCTCGGGTTTTTGGCTGGGAGGTGGAATTTGGGGATCCACGCGTACGCGTGCATGGCGCATGCGCGTGGATGGGCGAAAATACTTGGTGCACGCGTACGTGCCAAGTGTGCGCACGCGTGGGTTGGTGCTCTATTTTTCAAAATTTTTCCAAGTTCTTGCACCAAACCAAGTCTTCCAAACCTTCAAACAGTTGCCAAAGCACCATAAAACCTTATTTGACATACTAAACTACCAAATAAATGCAACTAATCAAACAAAATATGAAATTAAACCTATTCTTACCAATATTTACAAAAGAGAAAATGAAAAGAATTTACCATGGTGGGGTGTCTCCCACCTAGCACTTTTATTTATTGTCCTTAAGTTGGACTTATGGGGAGCTCCTTTCAAGGTGGCTTGTACTTGAACTCATCTTGGAACATCCACCAATGCTTGAGTCTCCAACAAGCACCATTCTTCAAAATTAATAACATGGGCTCCCAAAAATGGTCCTCATCTTGTAATCCGGGATCCCACACTTTATTTTCACACCCGTCTTAAGGTTGATCATCATTAATCCTTCTGGGTGGTAAGCAAGAGGAATTCTCAAGGTGATACAAAACTCTCCTTTTAGACCCATTCAATTGAGCACTAGCCCAACCCTTGCATCTAAGCCTTGAAGTATCAAACAAAATTGATGCACGAAATTGTAAATCACACTTTTCACAATTCGTACCACTAACCAGCTGGTGCACTGGGTCATGCAAGTAATACCTTACGTGAGTAAGGGACGATCCCATGGAGATTGTTGGCTTGAAGCAAGCAATGGTTATCTTGTAACTCTTAGTCAGGATATCAATTATAATTATCATTTGACTTGCAAATGAACAAGAGAGCATGAAATAAATACTTGTTATGCAGTAATGGAGAATATGTTCGAGTTTTGGAGATGCTTTGTCTTCTGAATCTCTGCTTTCCCCCTGTCTTCTTCTTCAGACACACAAGGTTCCTCCTATGGCAAGCTATGTGTTGGTGGATCACCATTGTCAATGGCTAACATCCGTCCTCTCAGTGAAAATGGTCCAGGTGCGTTGTCATCGCATGGCTAATCATCTGTCGGTTCTCACTTATGCTGGAATAGGATCTATTGATCCTTATGTGTCTGTCACTACGCCCAACCCTTGTGAGTTTGAAGCTCATCACAGTCATTCAATCCCTGAATCCTACTCGGAATACCACAGACAAGGTTTAGACTTTCTGGATTCTCAAGAATGCTGCCAATGGATTCTAGCTTATACCACGAAGATTCTGATTAAGGAATCCAAGAGATACTCATTCAATCACATGTAGAACAGAGGTGATTGTTAGGCATGCGTTCATAGATTGAGAATGGTGATGAGTGTCATGGATCATCACATTCGTCATATTAAAGTGCGAATGAATATCTTAGATAGAAACAAGCGTGTTTGAATAGAAAACAGAAATAGTTGCATTAATCCATCGAGACACAGCAGAGCTCCTCACCCCCAATAATAGAGTTTAGAGACTCATGCCGTCAAAGAGTACAAAGTTCAGATCTAAAAAATTTCATGAGATCCAAAATAAGTCTCTAAAAGTTATTTAAATACTAAACTAGTAACCTAGGTTTACAGAAAATGAGTAAATTAAGATAGATAGTGCAAAAATCCACTTCTGGGGCCCACTTGGTATGTGCTGGGGCTGAGACTTGAGTTTCTCACGTGTCTGGGCTATTTCTGGAGTTAAACATCAGGTTGTAACCTGTTTTGGGCGTTTAACTCCAACTAGTAACCTGTTTCTGGCGTTTAACGCCATAATGGAACATGGAACTGGCGTTAAACGCCAGTTTACGTCGTTTATCTTCGAGGAAGGTATGGACTATTATATATTGCTGGAAAGCCCTAGATATCTACTTTCCAACCCAATTGAGAGCGCGCCAATTCGACTCTTGTAGCTCCAAAAATTTCATTCCGAGTGCAGGGAGGTCAGAATCCAACAGCATCAGCAGTCCTTTTTCAGCCTTAGTCAGATTTTTGCTCAGCTCCCTCAATTTCAGCCAGAAAATACCTGAAATCATAGAAAAATATACAAACTCATAGTAAAGTCCAGAAATATGAATTTTTCCTAAATACTAAAAAAAATATACTAAAAACTAAGTAAAACATACTAAAAACTACATGAAATTACCCCCAAAAAGCGTATAAAATATCCGCTCATCACAACACCAAACTTAAACTGTTGCTTGTCCCCAAGCAACTAGATAAATAAAATAGGATAAAAAGAAATCAAGAAGAAATAATATCTCAGAGTTTCAAGTGAAGCTCAGATTCTAATTAGATGAGCGGGGCTAGTAGCTTTTTACTTCCGAACAGTTTTGGCATCTCACTTTATCCTTTGAAATTTAGAATGATTGGCATCCATTGGAACTCAGAATTCAGATAGTATTATTGATTCTCCTAGTTTAGTATGTTGATTCTTGAACACAACTACTTTATGAGTCTTGGCCGTGGCCCTAAGCACTTTGTTTTCCAATATTACCACCGGATACATAAATGCCACAGACACATAACTGGGTGAACCTTTTTAGATTATGACTTAGCCTTGCTAGAGTCCCCAATTAGAGGTGTCCAGAGTTCTTAAGCACACTCTTTTGCTTTGGATCACGACTTTAACCACTTAGTCTCAAGCTTTTCACTTGGACCTGCATGCCACAAGCACATGGTTAGGGACAGCTTGATTTAGCCGCTTAGGCCTGGATTTATTTCCCTGGGCCCTCCTATCCATTGATGCTCAAAGCCTTGGATCCTTTTTACCCTTGCCTTTTGATTTAAAGGGCTATTGGCTTTTTCTGCTGCTCCTTCTCTCTTTTTTTTTTCACTACTTTTTCTCTATTTTGCTGTTCTTCCTTTAGGTTGTCCATAGCTTCTTGCAACTTGGTGACAGATGCTTCAAGACGCTCCCAGTATTCAATTTGAGGGATTTCTGGGAGGAACTCCTGTGCTTTCCTCTTGATGGGGTCGTCCTGCACTTGTTGTCCTTCCATTGACTTTTTGGTGATTGGTTGCTCAATTGAGATATATTCATTCACTCCCATCTTTACCCCAGCATCTTTACATAGCATAGAGATTAAGCTTGGATAAGCCAATTTGGCATCTTTGGAGTTCTTGTTTGCAATTGTGTAAAGTTCACAAGAAATCAGCTGATGAACTTCCACTTCTTTTCCCAACATAATGCAATGGATCATTACTGCTCTTTTGATGGTGACTTCAGAGCGGTTGCTAGTGGGCAGTATAGAACGCCCAATGAAGTCCATCCAGCCTCTGGCGATTGGTTTGAGATCTCTTCTCTTGAGTTGATTTGGGACACCCTTTGTGCTGGTTGTCCACTTGGTTCCAGGGAGGCATATGTCCTCTAGAATTTCGTCCAAGCGCTTATTTGTTCTCATCATTCTCCTATTAAAGGAGTCTGGGTCATCTTTCTGCTGAAGTAGCTTGAAGATCTCCCTGATTTTGTCAGGGTAGAGGTGAACAATCTTCCCTCTGACCAAATTCTGATAGTCATAGAAGGCGGTTCTAGCTATTCTCTACCTGTCTGTTTGCCACAGATTATAGTAGAATTCCTGAACCATGTTTCTTCCCACCTTTGTTTTAGGATTAGCTAGGATTTCCCAATTCCTGTTTTGAATTTGCTCTTGGATCTCCGGATATTCGTCTTCTTTCAGATCGAATTTAACTTTCGGGATCACTAACCTTAGACCCATTATTTTGTAGTAATGGTCTAAATGTTCTTTGGTTAAGAACTTCCATTGATTCCAAAGTGGTTTTGGAATATTCTCTTTCTTGCCTCTTGGAGTGGTTTATTTTCCCTTAGGAGCCATGATCTTAGTGGGTATTGGTTTAGTGATCCCGGATAAACACACCAAACTTAGAGGTTTACTTGTCCTCAAGCAAAAAAAAGGAAAGAACAGGAATAAAGGGAGAGCCAAGTTCAAATTATGGAGGAGAGGAGGGAGCCGAACATGGATTTAAAGGGAAGAGGGGTGGATTTTTGAAAATTTTGAAGAAGATATGATAAAAGATATGATTTGTAAAAGATAAGTATGATAGGAAAAAAATGCACTTTTAAAATTTATAAGATATGAAAGATATTTGAAAAAGATATATCTGAATTTTGAAAAGAAGATATGATGAATTTAAAAAAAGATTTGAAAAGAAAAAAAGATAATTGAGTTTTGAAAAAGATTTGAAAAGAAGTTAAAGAGGATTTGAAAAAGATTTAGGTTAAGAATTAAGATACATTTGATATCTTTGAAAAAGGATTTGAAAATTAGGATTTGTAATGTGTTTATGCAAGAAATTATGGATGGAAACATGAAAATTTGAAAAAAAATCAAGTTGGGAAAAAAAACTTCCTCCTCTCCACAATCCTCACGTTAAACGCCCAACTGCTGCATGTTTTGGGCGTTTAACGCCCAATTGGTGCTTGGTCTGGGCATTTAACGCCCAACTGTTGCTTCTAGCTGGCGTTAAACGCCAGAAACTCCCTTATCACTGGGCATTTTTCTGAATGCCCAGGACGCTGTAAATCTGGCGTTAAACGCCCAGTAGATGCTTCTTTTTTGGGCGTTTAACGCCCAAAACAGCTCTTACTGGCATTTTTGCACCAGTGAAATTTTTGCTGTCCTCTGAATTCTTCTGTAACTCTGTGAACTCATGCAATTGATACTTTACATTGAAGAAAATTAATATGAACCTATAAAATTATCAATTAATTAACAAATAAGCTTTGTTAATGACTGGGTTGCCTCCCAGCAAGCACTTCTTTATTGTCTTTAGCTGGACTATTACTGAGCTTTAATCAAGTCTCAATTTTGAGCATTCTTGCTCAAAATTGCTTTCAAGATAATGTTTGACTCTCTGTCCATTAACAATGAACTTTTTGTTATAATCATTATCCTGAAGCTCTACGTATCCATATGGTGACACACCTGTAATCACATATGATCCTCTCCACTAGGATTTCAATTTCCCGGGGAATAATCTGAGCCTAGAATTAAATAGTAGAACTTTCTGCCATCTTTCAAAGACTCTGGATGACAGCTTCTTATCATGCCATCTTTTTGCTTTCTCTTTGTAAATTTTTGCATTTTCGAAAGCATTGAGTCTGAATTCCTCTAGCTCGTTTAACTGGAGCAATCATTTTTCTCTAGCTAACTTGGCATCAAGGTTTAGGAATCTGGTTGCCCAGTAGGCCTTATGTTCTAGTTTCACTGGCAAGTGACAGGCCTTTCCATACCCAAGCTGGTATGGAGAGGTCCCTATAGGAGTCTTGAATGTTGTTCTGTAGGCCTACAGAGCATCATCCAAGCTTCTTGCCCAATCCCTTCTACGGTTAATCACAGTCTATTCCAGGATTCTTTTAAGTTCTCTATTAGAGACTTTAGCTTGCCCATTTGTCTGTGGATGATATGGAGTTGCTACCCTGTGGCTAACTCCATATTGAACCAAAGCAGAGTAAAGTGGTTTATTGCAGAAATGAGCACCCCCCATCACTGATTAGTACTCTAGGGACACCAAATCTGCTGAAGATATGTTTCTGGAGGAATTTTAGCACTGTCTTAGTATCATTAGTGGGTGTTGCAATAGCTTCCACCCATTTGGATACATAATCCACTGCCACCAGAATATAAGTGTTTGAGTATGACAGTGGGAAAGGCCCCATGAAGTCAATACCCCAGACATCAAACAGCTCAATCTCCAAGATCCCTTGTTGAGGCATGGCATAACTGTGAGGTAGATTGCCAGATCTTTGGCAACTGTCACAATTAAGTACAAATTCTCGGGAGTCCTTATAGAGAGTAGGCCAGTAGAAGCCACATTGGAGGACTCTTGTGGCTGTTCACTCACTTCAAAAATGTCCTCCATACTGTAATCCATGGCAATGCCAGAGGATCTTTTCTGCTTCTTCTTTAGGCACACATCTACGGATTACTTCGTCTGCACATCTCTTGAAGAGATATGGTTCATCCCATAGATAGTACTTTGCATCTGAGATCAATTTTTTGGATTGCTGCCTACTATACTCTTTGGGTATGAATCTTACAGCCTTGTAGTTTGCAATGTCTGCAAACCATGGTACTTCCTGGATGGCAAAGAGTTGCTCATCTAGAAAATTTTCAGAGATCTCAGTAAGAGAGAGGGACACCCTTTCTACTGGTTCTATTCGAGACAGGTGGTCTGCTACTTGGTTCTCTGTCCCTTTTCTGTCTCTTATTTCTATATCAAACTCTTGCAGAAGTAATACCCATCTTATGAGTCTGGGTTTTGAATCTTGCTTTGTGAGTAGATATTTAAGAGCAGCATGGTCAGAGTACACAATCACTTTTGATCCTACTAAATAGGATCTGAACTTGTCAATGGCGTAAACCACTGCAAGTAACTCTTTTTCTGTGGTTGTGTAATTCTTCTGTGCGTCATTTAAAACACGACTGGCATAATAAATGACGTGCAGAAGCTTGTCATGCCTTTGTCCCAACACTGCACCAATAGCATGGTCACTGGCATCACACATTAATTCAAATGGTAATGTCCAGTCTGGTACAGAGATGACTGGTGTTGTGACCAGCTTAGCTTTCAGGGTCTCAAACGCCTGCAAACACTCTTTATCAAAGATAAATGGGGTGTCAGTAGCTAGCAGATTTCTCAGAGGTTTTGCAATTTTTGAAAAATATTTTATAAACCTCCTATAGAATCCTGCATGCCCCAAAAAGCTTCTGATTGCCTTAACATTGGCAGGCGGTGGTAATTTTTCAATTACCTCTACTTTAGCTTGATCCACCTCTATTCTCTTGTTCGAAATTTTGTGCCCAAGGACAATTCCTTCAGTCACCATAAAGTGACATTTCTCCTAATTTAAAACTAGGTTAGTCTCTTGGCACCTCTTTAGAACAAGTGCTAGATGGTCAAGACAGGAGCTGAATGAGTATCCAAATACTGAAAAGTCATCCATGAAGACTTCTAGAAATTTTTCCACCATATCAAAGAAAATAGAGAGCATGCACCTTTGAAAGGTTGCAGGTGCATTGCACTGACCAAATGGCATCCTTCTATATGCAAATACTCCAGATGGACATGTGAATGTTGTTTTCTCTTGATCCTGGGGATCTACTGCAATTTGATTATAACCTGAATATCCATCCAGAAAGTAGTAGTAATCATGACCTGCTAGTCTTTCTAGCATCTGGTCTATGAATGGTAAAGGAAAATGATCCTTTCTGGTAGCTGTATTGAGCCTTCTGTAATCAATACACATACGCCATCCTGTAACTATTCTTGTAGGAACCAGTTCATTTTTTTCATTATGAACCACTGTCATGACACCCTTCTTAGGGACAACTTGGACAGGGCTCACCCCGGAGCTATCAGAAATAGGATAAATAATCCCAGCCTCTAGTAATTTAGTGACCTCCTTCTGCACCACCTCCTTCATGGCTGGATTCAACCGCCTCTGCGGTTGAACAACTGGCTTAGCGTCATCCTCCAATAAGATCTTGTGCATGCATCTAGCTGGGCTAATGCCCTTAAGATCACTGATGGACCATCCAAGAGCTGTCTTGTGTGTTCTCAGCACTTGAATTAGTGCTTCCTCTTCCTGTGGCTCTAAGGTAGAGCTTATGATTACAGGAAAAGTGTCATCTTCTCCCAGAAATACATATTTCAGGGATGATGGTAATGGTTTGAGCTCGGGTTTAGGAGATTTCTCCTCTTCCTAAGAGATTTTCAGAGGTTCTATTATTCTCTCTGGTTCCTCTAAATCAGGCTGAACATCTTTAAAGATATCCTCTAGCTCTAATTCGAGACTCTCAGTCATATTGACCTCTTTCACCAGAGAGTCAATAATATCAATGCTCATGCAGTCGTTTGGGGTGTCTGGATGCTGCATAGCTTTGACAACATTCAACTTAAACTCGTCCTCATTGACACTCAGGGTTACTTCCCCTTTTTGAACGTCAATGAGGGTTCGTCCAGTTGCTTGGAAAGGTCTTCCTAGAATGAGAGTTGCACTCTTGTGCTCCTCCATTTCCAGCACCACAAAGTCAGTGGGAAAGGCAAATGGCCCAACCTTGACAATCATGTCTTTAATTACGCCTGATAGGTATTTAATGGAGCCATCAGCAAGTTGGAGACATATCCGGGTTGGCTTGACTTCTCCAATCAAACCAAGCTTTCTGATCGTGGATGCAGTTATTAGGTTGATACTTGCTCTAAGATTATATAGAGCTTTCTTGGTACAAGTACCTTCTAATGTGTATGGTATCATGAAGCTTCTGGGATCTTTAAGCTTCTGGTAAGCTTTTTAGAATGACTGCACTGCATTCTTCCGTGAGGTAAACTTTTTCAGTTTCTCTCCAATCCTTCTTATGACTTAAGATCTCTTTCATGAACTTAGCAGAAGAGGGTATTTGCTCAAGTGCCTCTGCAAATGAAATCTTTATTTCAAGAGTCCTGAGATAGTCTGCAAAGCGGACAAATTGCTTATCCTGTTTTGCTTGGCGGAGTTTCTGAGGATAAGGTATTTTGGCTTTGTATTCCTCAACCGTAGTTGCTGCAGGTTTATTTCCTACAGATGTGGTTGGAGAACCTTTTTAGAGGGGTTGCTATCAGCACTTGTATGTGTCTGATCCCCCACTGGCGTTTGAATGCCAGGGGTGGAAGCTGAAGTGGCGTTAGACGCCAACTCCTTACCTATTTCTGGCGTCTGAACGCCAGAACTGAGCTTTCTTTAGGCATTCAACGCCAACTCCTTACTTGTTTCTGGCATCTGAACGCTAGAACTGAGCATGGGTTAGGCGTTTAACGCCAGCTCTCCACCCTTTTCTGGCGTTTGAGTGCCAGAATTATTCCTCTCTGGGCTCTTACTGTCCTTAGAAGGATTTTGGGTAACAGTTTGTTCATTTCTTGGCTTCCTACAGCCTTGAAGTGAGGTATTTAATATTTTTCCACTTCTTAATTGAATTGCTTGGCACTCTTCTGTTATTTATTTTGATAACTGCTATTCTGTTTGCTTCAACTGCACTTCCATATTTATATTAGCCATTTTGGTGTCTTGTAGTATCTCCTTGAATTCGGCTAGCTGTTTTGTTAGAAAATCTAATTGCTGATTGAATTCAGAAACTTGTTCGGCAGGATTGAGTTCAGCAGTTACTGTTTTAGCCTTTTCTTTCATGGAAGGTTCACTACTTAGGTACAGATGCTGATTTCCAGCAACTGTATCAATGAGCTCTTGAGCTTCTTCAATTGTCTTTCTCATGTGTATAGATCCACCAGCTGAGTGGTTCAAAGACATCTGAGCTTTCTCTGTAAGCCCATAATAAAAGGTGTCTAACTGCACCCACTCTGAAAACATTTCAGAGGGGCATTTTCTTAGCATCTCTCTGTATCTCTCCCAGGCATCATAAAGAGATTCATTTTCTCCTTGTTTAAAGCCTTGGATGTTCAGCCTTAGCTGTGTCATCCGTTTTGGAGGGAAATATTGATTTAGGAATTTTTCTGACAGCTGTTTCCATGTCCTTATGCTAGCCTTAGGTTGGTTATTTAACCACCTCTTAGCTTGGTCTTTTACAGCAAATGAAAACAGTAATAATCTGTAGACATCCTGATCTACTTCCTTATCATGTACTGTGTCAGCAATTTGTAAAAACTGTGCCAGAAACTCTATAGGTTCTTCCTGTGGAAGACTGGAATACTGGCAAATTTGCTGCACCATGATAATGAGCTGAGGATTCAACTCAAAACTACTGACTCCGATGGAGGGTATACAGATACTACTCCCATATGAAGCAGTAGTGGGGTTAGCATATGACCCCAGAGTCCTCCTGGACTGTTCATTTCTACTTAGGTCCATGATGGAGAAAGGGAGATGACGTGGATTTATTTTATTTATTTTATTATTATAAAAAAAATTTCGAAATAATAAAATAAAATAAAATAAAAACTAAAATAAAAATAAAAATAAAAAATTTGAAAATACTTTGTGAGGATTTTTCGAAAAAAAGAAGAGAGAGAAAAAGATATGATTTTTTTTAAAAAAAAAACCTGACAACTAAGATATGAGAAGATAAAATTTTGAAATTGAAATCTGAATTTTTATGAAAAGTTTCGAAAAATTGCTTAAAAATAGTTAGAAAAAAATAATTTTTTGATTTTTGAATTTTATTTTGAAAGAGAAAAACACACAAAAGACACAAGACTTAAAATTTTTAAATCCAATGCTCCTTGTTTTCGAAAATTTTGGAGGGAAAACACCAAGGCACACCAAACTTAAAAATTTTAAGATCAAAACACAAAGAAGACTCACAAGAACAACAAGAACAAAAGAAAGAACACCAAACTTAAAATTTTTAGAAAACCAAAATAAGATTTTCGAAAACTAAAGGAAAGTTAACAAGAGAACACCAAACTTAAAATTTGGCACAAGATTTAATCAAAGAAAAAAAAATATTTTTGAAAAAGTTTTAAAAGGAAGATACCCAATTACCAAGAACACAAGCACAACATTGTAACCAACTGAGTTAGAAATTTAACATGTTTTAAAAAGGTATTTTTAAAGGAAAATAAAAACATGCAATTCGAAAATTGAAAGATAAAGAAAAGCATGCAATTGACACTAAACTTAAAATATGACACTAAACTCACAGAAAAACTCAAAATTAATAAAGAAAAATAATATTTTTGAAAAAATTTTGAAAAGAAAATAAAAGACTCTGACCCAAAAGACAAAATTTTCCTAATCTAAGCAACAAGATCCACCGTCAGTTGTTCAAACTCAAACAATCCCCGGCAACGGCGCCAAAAACTTGGTGCACGAAATTGTAAATCACACTTTTCACAATTCGTACCACTAACCAGCAGGTGCACTGGGTCATGCAAGTAATACCTTACGTGAGTAAGGGACAATCCAACGGAGATCGTTGGCTTGAAGCAAGCTATGGTTATCTTGTAAATGAACAAGAGAGCATGAAATAAATACTTGTTATGCAGTAATGGAGAATATGTTCGAGTTTTGGAGATGCTTTGTCTTCTGAATCTCTGCTTTCCCCCTGTCTTCTTCTTCACGCACGCAAGGTTCCTCCTATGGCAAGCTATGTGTTGGTGGATCACCATTGTCAATGGCTACCATCCGTCCTCTCAGAGAAAATGGTCCAGGTGCGTTGTCACCGCACGGCTAATCATCTGTCGGTTCTCACTCATGCTAGAATAGGATCTATTGATCCTTTTGCGTCTGTCAATACACCCAACCCTTGTGAGTTTGAAGCTTGTCACAGTCATTCAATCCCTGAATCCTACTCGGAATACCACAGACAAGGTTTAGACTTTCTGGATTCTCAAGAATGCTGCCAATGGATTCTAGCTTATACCACGAAGATTCTGATTAAGGAATCCAAGAGATACTCATTCAATCGTAGGTAGAATGGAAGTGGTTGTTAGGCACGCGTTCATAGATTGAGAATGGTGATGAGTGTCACGGATCATCAATTGGTCATATTGAAGTGCGAATGAATATCTTAGATAGAAACAAGCGTGTTTGAATAGAAAACAGAAATAGTTGCATCAATCCATCGAGACACAGCAGAGCTCCTCACCCCCAACAATGGAGTTTAGAGACTCATGCATTCAAAGAGTACAAAGTTCATATCTAAAAAATGTCATGAGATCCAAAATAAGTCTCTAAAAGTTGTTTAAATACTAAACTTGTAACCTGTTTTGGGCATTTAACTCCAACTGGTAACCTGTTTCTGGCGTTTAACGCCAGAATGGAACATGAAACTGGCGTTAAACGCCAGTTTACGTCGTTTATCTTCGAGCAAGGTATAGACTATTATATATTGCTGGAAAGCCCTGGATGTCTACTTTTCAACCCAATTGAGAGCGCGCAAATTGGACTCCTGTAGCTCCAAAAAATCTATTCCGAGTGCAGGGAGGTCAGAATCCAACAACATCAGCAGTCCTTTTTCAGCCTGACTCAGATTTTTGCTCAGCTCCCTCAATTTCAGCCAGAAAATACCTGAAATCACAGAAAAACACATAAACTCATAGTAAAGTCCAGAAATATAAATTTTACCTAAAACTAATAAAAATATACTAAAAACTAACTAAAACATACTAAAAACTACATGAAATTACCCCAAAAAGCGTATAAAATATCTACTCATAAAAAATGAGCCTTGATTTGCAACGCCAACCACTAAACATTCTTCCCTTACGCTTTATCCCAAAAATCATCCTAAGCTGACCATCCGTTTCAAGCAAACCATACTCAAGTGGGATAATACAACTAATAAAAATGAGTTTCACCCACTCAAGTGAAGGAATATATGACAACCTAGGCAAAGAAGCTTCCAAGGGTCTTGACAAAGCGTACTCAACTCCCGTCCTTTTTCTAAGGACTTCCACCTCTTCACAAGATTTTTCAAATTCAATCCTTTGTTCGTCAATTTCATCTAACTCTTCTCCGTCACCCAAATCATAAATGGGAAAACGAGAGAAATCTACCTCCACATTGCTCTCTATCTCATCGGGAGAAAGTTCTTCAAGTTCAAAGGATTCACCACTAAGAAGTTTGGATGCATGATCTTCATCACCAAGGGAACTCAATTCTTGCTTCATTCCTTCCAAGTCTTCATTCAAAAATTGTTTTGGAGGTTGTACACTCTCCTCCTCAACATCAATTTCAATCTTCTTGGAGTAGTTGCAGAGCTTCTAAGGTAGGAATGACTTAAAGGATGGAAAGGAAACACCCGAAAATAGAAGGAAAGCACAAAATAGAGTTTTTAAAGAAACTGGCAGTGACGCAAACGCGTGGACGACACGGCCGCATGATGGTGCACGAAATTGCAATCACACTTTTGCAATTCCGCACAACTAACCAGCAAGTGCACTGGGTCGTCCAAGTAATACCTTACGTGAGTAAGGGTCGATCCCACGGAGATTGTTGGCTTGAAGCAAGCTATGGTTATCTTGTAAATCTTAGTCAGGATATCAGAATTATCAGGATTGATTGTGAAAAGTAAAAGAACATGAAATAAGTACTTGTTTTGCAGTGATAGAGAATAGGTTGAGGTTTTGGAGATGCTCCATCTTCTGAATCTCTGCTTTCCTACTGTCTTCTTCTTCAAACACGCAAGGCTCTTTCCATGGCAAGCTGTATGCAAGGGTTTCACCGTTGTCAGTGGCTACCTCCCATCCTCTCAGTGGAAATGTTCAACGCACCCTGTCACGGCACGGCTATCCATCTGTCGGTTCTTAATCAGGCCGGAATAGAATCCAGTGATTCTTTTGCGTCTATCACTAACGCTCCGCCTTCAGGAGTTTGAAGCTCGTCACAGTCATTCAATCATTGAATCCTACTCAGAATATCACAGACAAGGTTTAGACCTTCCGGATTCTCTTGAATGCCGCCATCAGTTCTAGCTTATACCACGAAGATTCCGGTTAAAGAATCCAAGAGATATCTACTTAATCTAAGGTAGAACGGAGGTGGTTGTCAGGCACACGTTCATAGTTGAGAATGATGATGAGTGTCACGGATCATCACATTCATCCGGTTTAAGAACAAGTAATATCTTGGAATGGAAGCAAACATGATTGAATGAAAAACAGTAGTAATTGCATTAATCCATCAAGATACAGCAGAGCTCCTCACCCCCAACCATGGGGTTTAGACACTCATGCCGTGAAAAGTACACAAAGAAACGTGTAAAGTGTCATGAGGTACAGATACAATGTCAAAAGATCCTATCAATAGTAAACTAGTAACCTAGGGTATACAGAAATGAGTAAATGATGTAAAAATCCACTTCTGGGTCCACTTAGTGTGTGCTTGGGCTGTGCAATGAAGCATTTTCGTGTAGAGACTTTTTCTGGAGTTAAACGCCAGCTTTTATGCCAGTTTGGGCGTTTAACTCCAAAT
>NC_029775.3:59804849-59805247 GCF_000817695.3 Arachis duranensis | reverse complement strand
AGTTTAGAATGATTGGCATCTATAGGAACTCAGAACTCAGATAGTGTTATTGATTCTCCTAGTTAAGTATGATGATTCTTGAACATAGCTACTTTGTGAGTCTTGGCTGTGGCCTAAAGCACTTTGTCTTCCAGTATTACCACCGGATACATACATGCCACAGACACATATTTGGGTGAACCTTTGCAGATTGTGACCCAGCTTTGCTAGAGTCCCCAATTAGAGGTGTCCAGGGTTCTTAAGCAAACTCTTTTTGCCTTGGATCACAACTTCATTTCTTTCTTTTTCTTTCTTTTTCTCTCCCTTTTTTTTCGAACTTTTTTTTGTATCCACTGCTTTTTCTTGCTTCAAGAATCAATTAGATGATTTTTTTAGATCCTCAATAACAGTTCTCTTTT
>NC_029775.3:59801923-59804092 GCF_000817695.3 Arachis duranensis | reverse complement strand
AAATCCTGTACTTCTTGTTCTTTTGTGATTAAAGCATTTTTCATTTAAGAGAGGTGATGGATTCATAGGACATTCATAGCTTTAAGGCATAAAATTTCAATTTTATTAACTATGAATTAAGAACAAGACTCAAAAATAGATATAAGACTAAAAAAAATAAAAATAGAAAACAAAACAAAAGAAAAAGAAAACGCAAAAACATAGGTTTGAAGGAATCAGGATCATCTTGCAGTTGTGGTAGTTTGAAGATTTCTCTTATTTTGTCCCGATGGAAGTACATAACTTTCCCTCTGACCATGGTTCTGTAGGTATGGTAAGCAGTTCCAGTCATTCTCTGCTTATCTGTTAGCCACAGATTTGAGTAGAATTCCTGAACCATATTCCTTCCAACCTTTATCTCAGGATTGGTTAGAACTTCCCATCCTCTGTTTCGAATTTGCTCTTGGATCCCCGGATATTCATCTTCTTTCAGATCAAATTTAACTTCCGGGATCACTGACCTCAGACCCATTATTTTGTGATAATGGTCTTCATGTTCTTTGGTTAAGAACTTCTCTTGATTCCAAAGATTCTTTGGATTATTCTCTTTCTTTCCTCTTAAATTGGTTTGTTTTCCCTTAGGAGCCATGATCTTGATGAATCTTGGCTTAGTGATCACGGAAAAGCACACCAATCTTAGAGGTTTGCTTGTCCTCAAGCAAAAGAAAGGAAAGAAGAGAGAGAGGAGGAGAGCAAATTCGAATGGTGTGGGGGAATGAGGAGGCCAAACGTGTTTTATAAGGGGGGGGGGAAGAGGAGATTTCGAAAAATTGAAAGGGGATTTGAGACGATATGGAGAGAATTTGAGAGAAGGGTGAGTTTTTGATCAAGATTTGGGATTGATTTGAGAGATTTGAAGAATGATTTTTGATTTTTGAAGATTTGAAAGTGAATGATGAAAGGTTGAGATGTATTTATGTAGAAAAGTACGGGTAAGAAAAGGAAAGTTTGAAAAAAAATTGATTTGAAAACAAAATCTTGGTCCCCCCACCTTTCTGGCGTTAAACGCACAGAATGGCACCCATTCTGGCGTTTAACGCCCATTTGTTGCCCATTGTGGGCGTTTAACGCCCAGCCAGGTGCCCTGGCTGGCGTTAAACGCCAGGATTCCCTTTATCACTGGGCGTTTTGCTAAACGCCCAGGATACTGCACACCTGGCGTTAAACGCCCAGAATGGTGCCCATTCTGGCATTTAACACCCAAAATGCCCCTTACTGGCGTTTTTTCGCCAGTAAGCTCTTTTTCTCTGCTTTTTGCGCTGAATCCTTCTGTAACTCTGTGAATTCCTTCATTTTTGATACTTGCCTTTATAAAAACAAAACATATAACCTTCTAATGACTGGGTTGCCTCCCAGCAAGCGCTTCTTTACTGTCTTTAGCTGGACCTTTACTGAGAATCACTCAAGTCTCAGTTTTGAGCATTCCTGCTCAAAATTGCCTTCAAGATAATGCTTGATTCTCTGTCCATTAACAATGAACTTTTTGTCAGAATCAATATCCTGAAGCTCAACATACCCGTATGGTGATACTCCTGTAATCACATATGGACCCCTCCACCGGGATTTGAGTTTTCCTGGAAATAGTCTGAGCCTAGAGTTGAAGAGCAGAACTTTTTGTCCTGGCTCAAAGACTCTGGATGACAACTTTTTGTCATGCCACTTCTTTGCCTTTTCTTTATAAATTTTTGCATTTTCAAAGGCATTGAGTCTGAACTCCTCTAGCTCATTTAGCTGGAGCAATCTTTTTTCACCAGCTAACTGAGCATCCATGTTTAGGAATCTGGTTGCCCAGCAGGCTTTATGTTCCAGTTCCACGGGCAGATGACAGGCCTTCCCATACACCAGCTGGTATGGAGAGGTTCCTATAGGAGTCTTGAATGCTGTTCTGTATGCCCACAGAGCATCATCCAAGCTCTTTGCCCAATCCTTTCTTCGGGCTATCACAGTCCGTTCCAAGATTCTTTTTAGCTCTCTGTTAGAGACTTCAGCTTGCCCACTTGTCTGTGGATGGTATGGAGTTGCCACTTTGTGGCTAACTCCATATCTAACCATAGCAGAGTATAGCTGTCTATTGCAGAAATGAGTGCCCCCGTCACTGATTAGTACTCTGGGAACACCAAACCTGCTGAA
>NC_029775.3:59796321-59797143 GCF_000817695.3 Arachis duranensis | reverse complement strand
TGCCTTGTTCCCTTATGTTGCCCTCCTAGAGTGTAGTGTGCCCTTGTGGAGGGCAATGCTTGCCTCCCCTATTGCATGCGGCACACTTTTCCTTCCTTTGACCACGCTTCCTTCTCCTTGGGTCACGCTTTCTTAGGCCACGCTTTTCTCTTTTATTCTTTTCTTCACCTAAAATAAACCAAAACAACCACTCCAAGTATCACTAAATTCATAAGGCTTATAAATCAATTAAAATTCAATTAAAATTAGCTTAAACCTCATGAGTTATCATTAATTTCATGGTGATTGTTTGATTTAAAGAAGCTATGCATTTTCACTCCAAATCACTTACTTAGGATGCAAGAAAGTGTATAAAGACTAATAAAACAAGTGAAATTAGCTTGAAAAATGGGTATATGATGACTTGTCATCAACAACTAGCAAAGCTCTTGGCAAGATATGAGAACTAGAAGTCATATCCTAGTTATCCTCCTCAATTGTGATGGCAAATTGTCCATTGCTCCCACTTAGTCAACCTCTAACCATGGAGGAAAGTCAAGTGGATGAATCAATTTGATTCCTCAAGTCCTAATCAACTCCTAAAGGAAAGACTAGCTTTAGAGGTATTCAAATCAATTAGCAACTTATAATTATCAATCAACAAAAGGATTAGATAACTCAAGAGTCACTAATTACTCTAACTAGGCCAAGAGGAACAAAAGCTACACTAAAATCCTACCAAGCATTTCATCAAACACTTGGAAGGCATGAAAGAAAAGCATAGTAAATTGATAACAAGAATAGAATATAACTACAATTATTGCAAAGAATTAACAACAACAA
>NC_029775.3:59791827-59796223 GCF_000817695.3 Arachis duranensis | reverse complement strand
ATACAATGTCAAAAGATCCTATTAATAGTAAACTAGTAACCTAGGGTGTACAGAAATGAGTAAATGACGTAAAAATCCACTTCTGGGTCCACTTAGTGTGTGCTTGGGCTGAGCATTTAAGCTTTCATGTGTAGAGACTTTTTCAGGAGTTAAACGCTAGCTTTCATGCCAGTTTGGGCGTTTAACTCCAAATTTTATGCCAGTTCCAGCGTTAAACGCTGGAAATTCTGAGGCTGATTTGCCACGCCGGTTTGGGCCATCAAATCTCGGACAAAGTATAAACTATCATATATTGCTGGAAAGCCCAGGATGTCTACTTTCCAATGCCGTTGAGAGCGCGCCAATTGGGCTTCTGTAGCTCCAGAAAATCCACATCGAGTGCACAGAGGTCAAAATCCAACAGCATCTGCAGTCATTTTCAGTCTCTAAATCAGATTTTTGCTCAGGACCCTCAATTTCAGCCAGAAAATACCTGAAATCACAGAAAAACACACAAACTCATAGTAAAGTCTAGAAAAGTGAATTTTAGCTAAAAAGTAATAAAAATATACTAAAAACTAACTAAATCATACTAAAAACATACTAAAAACAATGCCAAAAAGCGTACAAATTATCCGCTCATCACATGACCAGCGCAAAAAGGGAGCGACGTGAACGCGTGACTGACGCGGCTGCGCACCTTAAGCAGAACACAGATGACGCAGACGCATGATCGAAGTGAACGCGTGACAAGGAAAACTCCAGATGACGCGACCGCGTGACCTACGCGGCCGCGTGACGTGCGCGATCTGCAGAATTACAAAAGTCACTGACAGAGATTCTGGGCCGCATTTCAACCCAGTTCTTGGCCCAGAAAACACAGATTAGAGGCTGGGAGTGGAGCAGAATCAGATCATTCAATCATTACTAACAGTTTTAGGATTAGATGTAGTTTTTAGTGAGAGAGGTTCTCTCCTCTCTCTTAGGTTTTAGGATTAGAAGAACTTTTGCGTGGTCTAGAAATGACATCTTCATGCAATTTGAGGTATTCCAGATATTTATGATTTTAATTTAGCTTTATATACTTTTGGCTTTGGTTAGGTAATTGGTAACTCTTGAGTTGTCAAACTCAGCAGTGATTGAAATGGGCAGATTCTAATTGATCTAGATCGCTCTAAAGCTAGTCCTCCCACAGGGATTGACTAGGACTTGGGATCAAGCTAATTAGTCCACTTGACCTTTCTTAGTTTAATAAAGGATAACTAAGTGGGATTAAAACCCAATTCTCATCACACCTGATAAGGATAACTAGGATAGGAATTCAAATTCTAATACCTTGCCAAGAGTTTATTTTATTATTACTATTTTATTTTTCTTATCATTTAACATACTTGTTCCTCACTTTTAAAACCCCCAATTTACAAGACTCATAACCAATAATAAGAACATACCTCCCTGCAATTCCTTGAGAAGACGACCCGAGGTTTAAATACTTTGGTTATCAATTTATTTAGGGGTTTGTTACTTATGACAACCAAAACGTTTGTAAAAAAGGACTTTTGTTGGTTTAGAAGCTATACTTGCAACGGAAATTTATTCTGAATTCTAGACCACGCAAAAGTTCCTCTCTTCAAAATGGCGCCGTTGCCGGGGAATTGCAAACGTGTGCCTTATTATTGGTTATTGTAAATATTTTTTTTCTTTTACTTGTTTATTTGTTTTTTTTCTCTTCCCCCTTTATTTCTGATAACTACTATGAATTCTCACCCATCTCGCTTTGAGTTTAGTTCTACTTTTGTTGCAAGAAATGGAAGCTATAACATGACTATGCATCAAGGTCTAAGCAATCAAAGATGGATGGAGCCAAGAGGATCTGATCACCCCTTTTGGCAACAACACCCTCCTAGATATCATGGACAGAGACCATTCTACAATGCATACCTAACTGAATTTGGTGGAACCCCTTGTAGCTATCAACAAGCCCGACCCTATGCTTAGAGACCATCCTTTCAACAAAACCTCAACCCACCATACTCACAAGCTTCTTCTCGCCATTCGCCACCATATGATCCTTATCCGCCCCAACGGCAATCCAATTACTCCCAAGAACCACCACTCTCCTATGCACCATGTCCATATCCATCAAGCCAAGAATCACAAGTTCGCTTTGAAGAATCAGTAGACCAATTTAATGCAACCCTTCATCAAATGGAGCAAGCAATAAATCAATTATTTTCCAGACGTTCAGAAAATCAACAGACTCCCATGGCTTCATGTGGAGAATCTAATGAAGAACGTAACGTGAAGAAGACACTAGAAACTCCAGTGAACACCATAGAGCGTAATTTCGTACTGGAACAAGTAGAGGATGCTGTCGTTGTAGAAGAAGAAGAGTTGATTGAAGATTTAGGAGATGATGAACCTCCACGGGAACACAGAGTCATGAAAAACTCCGTCAAGGATGTTACAACTGATGCTAAGAGGATGTGGCACAGCCTCCAATGCAGATATCTTATGAAGAACTGGACGAAATAACCTAAGAAGCAAGTTTCCTTGATGAGGATGATCATGAGTCGAGTTCTCTTAGTAATGAACTTGCATCTGCAAGTGAATTCTTTGAGATAGAAGAATCTTCCCCAATTGAATATGAAGATGATGCAGAGGTCGACTTTTCTCAACCTCCAAATTATGACTTCAATGACGAGGAAGATATCAGTGACTTTGATCAAGACATGGTTGAAATGGAAGAAATTTGCAAGGAAGTGGAGGAATTCACTGAAGACCACAAGGGAGTAGAGCTTGCAGAACCACTGGAAACACCGATCCCAAGGCCATTACCACCCAACACAAACTTCAAGTGGGTAAAATCCTTGACCTTTCTCTTCAATTTTCCACTTGAATATGGTTTGCTTGAAATAGATGGCCAGCTTAAAGCTCTTTGCGGCTTTAAGAGAAAAAGGGAAATGACTTGCACTCAGAGCTGGTATGCAAGATTCAATGAGGTTTCACACTTCAATTTGAGGTGCAAAGATTGGTGTCAAGCTCAATCGAAAGGATCTCAGAAGCTGTTTGGTCACTGCAGTAAGAATTTAGATTACTTATCACCCGACTGGAAAAATGTAGATTAAGACAAACACGGGTGTAAGAGTAGAGTTTGGGATCCTGGAATCCACTCCGACATTCAATGCTTCGGGAGCCTGGAAACCTGCTTGAGACTACTCAAGAGCTTTACATGCCTTATTTGGGACCCCAGAGGATGCTGGCATTCCAAACACTGGTGGAGATTTCTGGAAGAATTCAAGCACAAGCCACCATAGCAGGAAGCTCATCAAACATCCAACTTAAGGACTTTAACTAAAAGTGCTAGGTGGGAGACAACCCACCATTGTATGATCGTTCTCTCTCTATTTTGCTCTATTTTTTAATTTTGTTTGAACCTGAATTTTTGCATGACATTCATTACATTTTGCATTCTGCATACTGCATAAAAAAAGGAGAGTGAGCATGCGACACGATAGCATCAATGACGCATCCGCGTCACACGTCCATTAAAAGGAAAAGGAAAGTGAACAGAAAGTCGCGCTAAAGCAAGGATGGAGGCGTGCCTTTGGCACAATTGTTCCATGCGACCGCGTGCCCTACGCGATCGTGTCAGTTACGAAATGGCCTCCCACGCGTCCGCGTCACTCACGCGAATGCGTGACGAATGGATTTTTGACGGTTTAGAATTTCACAAATGAAATCTCGTCGAAGTATAGTCTCTAAACCAACAATAATCCTCTCATACAAAAATTTGTTTGTCACAAGTACAAACCCCTAAAATCTATAAACCGAAGTATTTAAACCTCGGGTCATTCTCCCTAGGATTTACAATAAAGTGTCTTGTTATTGGTTGTGAGTTATATTTGGGGTTTTTTAAGATTTTAGACAAGAAATATAAATGGCAAAGAAAATAAACTAACAACTAGCAAAGCTCTTGGCAAGATATGAGAACTAGAAGTCTTATCCTAGTTATCCTCCTCAATTGTGATGGCAAATTGTCCATTGCTCCCACTTAGTCAACCTCTAACCATGGAGGAAAGTCAAGTGGATAAATCAATTTGATTCCTCAAGTCCTAATCAACTCCTAAAGGAAAGACTAGCTTTAGAGGCATTCAAATCAATTAGCAACTTCTAATTATCAACCAACAAAAGAATTAGATAACTCAAGAGTCACTAATTACTCTACCTAGGCCAAGGGGAACAAAACCTACACTAAAATCCAACCAAGCATTTCATCAAACACTTGGAAGGTACAAAAGAAAAGCAAAGCAATTTGACAACAAGAAGAGAATCTAACAACAATTATTGCAAAGAAATTAACAACAACAATCAAGAAAATCACAATTATCATGAATTACCTCAAATTGCATTATTG
>NC_029775.3:59783331-59787856 GCF_000817695.3 Arachis duranensis | reverse complement strand
TTATCCGACATCCTGAAAAATATGATAGAATATATAAAACATTTAGCATGTAGCAAAGAAGGCATGTTCAGGATACAATTATCAAAGAATAATCATGATGTTGCAATGAATATGCAAAAGTGAACAAGTAAACCAAGAAAGCAAGCTTCATTAAAATCAACAACTCATATTCAAAAGGCAATAATATCATCATATTTTTTGAAAGAATTGTTAAAGGGGGTTAAAGGTGAGCGGAAGTTAGATGGTTAAAGGAATTAGTGAGTTAGAAAAGTGGATTAGTGATATGATGATATTTATGCACAATGAAAAGAAAAGATATGGTTCATGTTCACAAGGATTGTGCAAATCCGGGAAGTCAAAGGGAAATAGAAAGTTGCCCAAATTTGAAATAAAGCTCAAAATGAAACTAATTTCCTTGAAAATCGGGCAGCATTCCGGCTTAAAATTGGACGTTCCCGGATAGCAAATTAGCACAATTAGCATAGAAAACAACATTAAGTAGGTACAGCAACAATGGTATAGTATTCAGGCAGCAAGAAATGCATAAAAACAGTCCAAAATCAGCATACAACATCCAAATAAGCAGACAGCAATTATGCATGAACGGAGCACTTATCAGGCCTAGAATCCTCTATCCAGCCCTAGCTACCTAACCGCAATTATTTCTATCTAACCTAACATACAAAATTTGAATGCAAACTAATTAACAAGCAATTAGACTAACTAACATAAATTAAAGATTAAAAGAAAAACAGAAAAGAAAAAATCGAGTGGAACCTGGGAGTAGAGGAACTGAGTGTGGAAGAGAAATGGGGGGTGGGCCAATAGAGCCAGGGGCTGCGCCGCCGTGGACGGTAGCGGGGAGTGGCTGAAAAGGAGCGGCGGTGTGGGTTGCTGCGGTGGTTGCGCCGGACAGCTGTCAGGGTTGAGAGACAGAGAGAGGGAGTGGCTTACAGAGAAAGAATGGTGAGTGGGTTGGTTGAGAGTCGCCGGCGGTAATGGTGGAACGGCGGCGGTAAAGGCCGCGGACAATGGTGAGACTGAGAGGCGGAAGTGGAGAGAGGGTGAGTGGAGGAGAGAGAGAAGGTTGGTGGGAACAGTGGCGGAGGTAGGTAGTGCGGCGGCGGCCGGCGCTGCTGCTGCGACGGACGTTGGAGGAGAGAAAACGAAGAAGATGAAATTGGGGAGGGGGAGAAGTGCGCTGCGACGCAACGCTCTTTGCGTCTTAGGGTTATCCCGTATTTTGAATCGACGCGCGCACGCCACTTGCGCGTCCGCGTCCCTTGATGAAACTTGAGACCTACGCGTGCGCGTACAACACGCTTGAACGTGGATGAGCACATTAGGCAGGGACGCGTGCGCGTACAGTGCGCGCACGCGTGCAAGGGGTTGGGCTAGGGGCTTAGAGTTGGCCCAACTCAGGCCTAACTCTCTGGAGAATGGCCTGGAAGTCGCGCAATCAGATCGGCGCGCACGCGGCATGCACGCGTCCGCGCGCAGTGAGAAAAAATTGGAGGTTCACGCGTGAGCGTATGGTGCGCTCTAGCGTGGGTTGGCAGATTAGGCATGGGCGCGTGCGCGTACGGTGCGCACACGCGTACATTAGATTGGCCTGAGGCTTAGGAGGGGCTTGGGGCACGCCCAACTCTCGGGTCCGTGGCCTAGATTGGTGGCAGCACGCAAGAACGCGCGCGCGGTAAGTGCGCGTCCGCGTACATTGTCGATTTGTGATGAGGCGCGCAGGCGCAATGCGTGCGCTCGCGTGGATTATGTTGGGCTAAAGGCATAATGTTTCCCAAAGGAGGCCCAACTCTCGGGAGTGTGGCTCATGGTGCATCCACACAGGGACGCGTGCGCGTACATGGTGCGCGCGCGTCCACGTGAATGTCCTTTATTTTAGAATCCAGATTTTTTTTTTCAGAAAACAAATTGCTGGGTGCTCCCCTTTTGTGTTCACAGCTCTTATTCACTCAACTATCATACAATTTACAAAAATGTAATTTTGATATTATTCATCTACTACTAAACACAACATGTATGTGACTAAGCTACAATTAAGTTGTACAAACAATTATGTATGAAACATCTACCTACAATAGTAACTCAAATCACTTATTAAGTAAGTTTAAAAGATTGGAAAGAGTTTACCATGGTGGGGTGTCTCCCACCTAGCACTTTTAGTTTAAGTCCTTAAGTTGGACATTTTGAGATGCTTGTCGTCATGGTGGCTTATGTTTGTACTCATCCTTGAATCTCCAAGGATCGTTGCTCCTCAATTGGTTGATAGAATTTCCAACCATTTTTATTAAGCTTGGGCAGAGTTCTCCCCAAAATACGAGTTCCCATAATTGGTCTTCACATAGCGAACCGGGATCCCATATCTTATTTTCGCATCCATCCGTTATTTGAGTTCCATGATTTTGTCGGGTGGTTGGTTGACATGAATGTGGTGGACACACAGAATTCTCTTTACTCCACCAATACTTCCTTCTAGATCCATACAAGGTGATCCTTGTCCCAACATTATCCCTATACCTTGAGGCCTTGACCTTAATGAGCTTAACACCTACTTTCCAACCACTACATAACTCATTTCCACTTTTAATTCCACAAGGAGTTCTAAGTTGACCATCATTTTCAATCAAACCATATTCAAGTGAGAAATTAAATCTTAGAGATAGAGATTTTACCCACTTAAATGTTGTGATGGATGGTAACTTGGGAAGGGAGGCTTCCCCACACTTAGACAATGCAAGGTCCACTTCCTTGTGCTCTTCGTTGATTGTTTCCACCTCTTCACAAGCTTCTTCAATTTCAACCTTTTCCCCTTTGTTACATGGCTTGGTGTTGACATATTGTTTAGTGGGAGGTGATTCAACTTTGGATAGGAATTCATTGATGAATGAATTCATCTCTTGATCAACCTCTTCATTTTCTTCAATTTCAATATACACCATGCCATTTTCGTTTTCCTTGGGAGGTTGTGCATACTCTTTTATAATTTCAACTTCATGTCCAATGGGAGAGGATTCCATTGTAGAGAGAAATTCATCCATGATTGAATCTATCTCTTGATAAACCTCTTCTAAGTCTTCAACTATGACATGCCTTGGAGGTTGCGCACCCTCCTCAACATCAATATCAAGCTTCTTGGGAAAGTGCTCCATGATGCTACATTCCCATGGACTTTCAACATCTCCTAAATCTTCAACAACTTCTTCCTTTTCTTCAATGATCATAGGCTCCTCCAATTGTTCCAACACAAAATAGCATCCCTCATCCCCCACCGGAGTTTTCAATCTCTCCTTCATGCTTTGCTCTTCAATTGATTCTCCATATGTGGCTAGGGAAGCACCTTGAGTGTTCAAACATTTGTAGGCTAAAGTATGCACTACCTTGGTCAAGTTAGTCACAAACTCTAAGGTGTTCCTTTGCATATCCGCTTGTCCTTGAAGTAGCAAGGTAAGAGAATCATCTATTGGGGCTTGGGGTGAGTAGGAAGGTTCATTATTTTGGAGAGAGGATTCATGGTAGGAAGGTGGTTCCTCTTGATAAAATTGTGGAGATGGTGTGTATTGAGGTGGTTCTTGGGAGTAATCTTGATAGGGTTGTGGTGGTTCTAAGGGTTCTCGCTCATAATGGTCATAAAAATATGGTATGGATGATTGGTCATATGATGGATATGGATTATAGGAAGGTGCTTGGTATGGAAAGGCTTGTGAGTATGGTTGAGGTTCATGTTGAGGATGAGATTCATAGGCATATGATGGTGGTTGTTGAGTGTCAAAAGAAGAGTCATCATAACAATTAAATTGACATGCATTAGGATGGAAATTATACCTATAAGTGTCCGGAGGCTGTTGCCAATAGGAGTGATCAATTCCTTGAGGCTCCTCCCATCTTTGATGGTTCCATCCATGGTACATGTTGCCATTAAAGTTCACATTTCCTACAACACAATCAAGACCAAACTCATAGCCATAGTGAGAATTCATTATGGAAAGACAAAATAAAACTAACAAAATCTAGTAAACAAGCAAAAGACAAGCTATTTACACTATTCACATATGTACAATAACCAATAACATAACACCATTGCAAATCCCCGACAACGGCGCCATTTTGACGAATGGATTTTTGACGGTTTAGAATTTCACAGATGAAATCTCGTCGAAGTATAGTCTCTAAACCAACAATAATCCTCTCATACAAAAATTTGTTTGTCACAAGTACAAACCCCTAAAATCTATAAACCGAAGTATTTAAACCTCGGGTCGTTCTCCCTAGGATTTACAATAAAGTGTCTTGTTCTTGGTTGTGAGTTATATTTGGGGTTTTTTAAGATTTTAGACAAGAAATATAAATGGCAAAGAAAATAAACTAACAACTGATGGTGTTTTTGTGGAAAAATAAATTTCCAACACACAAATCCAACTGGCAAGTATACTGGGTCGCATCAAGTAGTAATAACTCACTTAGAGTGAGGTCGATCCCACAGGGATTGATGGATCAAGCAACTTTAGTG
>NC_029775.3:59782957-59783231 GCF_000817695.3 Arachis duranensis | reverse complement strand
AAGTTCGGATTCTTAGATGAAGAGAGGTGAAGAGAAGTGTTAGTAATTAATTAATTAAATAGAATAAGAAAAGAGAAGGAAGATTTCGAAAATAATTTTTGAAAAAGAGGTTAGTAATTTTCGAAAATCAAAGATAAAATATAATTAAAATTAAAATTTAAAACAAAAAGAATTTTTGAAAAAGAGAGGGAGAATTTTCGAAAATTGGAGAGGGAAAAGTAGTTAGGTGGTTTTGAAAAAGATAAGAAACAAACAAAAAGTTAGTTAGTTGATT
>NC_029775.3:59779266-59780342 GCF_000817695.3 Arachis duranensis | reverse complement strand
TCATGACGTTTTTCTGGCGTTTAACTCCAGACAGCAGCATGAACTTGGCGTTCAACGCCAAGTTACGTCGTCAATCTCCGAATAAAGTATGGACTATTATATATTGCTGGAAAGCTCTGGATGTCTACTTTCCAACGCCGTTGAGAGCGCGCCAATTGGAGTTCTGTAGCTCTAGAAAATCCATTTCGAGTGCAGGGAGGTCAGATTCCAACAGCATCAGCAGTCCTTTTGTCAGCCTTCTTCAGAGTTTTGCTCAAGTCCCTCAATTTCAGCCAGAATTTACCTGAAATCACAGAAAAACACACAAACTCATAGTAAAGTCCAGAAATGTGAATTTAACATAAAAACTAATGAAAACATCCCTAAAAGTAGCTCAAACTTACTAAAAACTATATAAAAACAATGCCAAAAAGCGTATAAATTATCCGCTCATCACCTACCTACTATATTCCCACCTTACCTCTTAATCCTATTTTTGTGATTTGTATTCCCCATGTCACACTTCCCAACACTCATCACCAATCACCTCAATTTCTCTTCCCAATCACCCCCTTCACCATTCACATCCATCCACTCTTCCCCATAAACCCCACCTACCTTCAAAAATTCAAAATCAATTTCCCACCCATTCCCAATCTAAATGGCCGAATCCACACTACCCCCTCTCCCTATAAATACCCTTCCATTCTCCTTCATTTTCACACAACACAAACCCCTCTTCTCCCACTTAGCCGAACCTACACCTCTCCCTCTCTACCATATTTTCTTCTTCTTCTTCTTCTTCTCTTCTTTCTTCTCTTGCTCGAGGGCGAGCAATATTTTAAGTTTGGTGTGGTAAAAGCATAAGCTTTTTGTTTTTCCATTACCATCAATGGCACCTAAGGCCGGAGTATCCTCTAGAAAAGGAAAAGGGAAGACAAAAGCTTCCACCTCCGAGTCATGGGAGATGGAAAGATTCATCTCCAAGAGCCAGCAAGACCACTTCTATGATGTCATGGCAAAGAAGAAGGTGATCCCTGAGGTCCCTTTCAAGCTCAAGAAAAATGAGTATCCGGAGATCCGACATGAGATCCAAA
>NC_029775.3:59778256-59778485 GCF_000817695.3 Arachis duranensis | reverse complement strand
AAATGTTAAAATTGTTGGCTCTTGAAGGAATGATGAACAAAGAGAAATGTTATTGATGATCTGAAAGATCATAAAAACTGATTCTTGAAGCAAGAAAAAGCAGTGAAAAAGCAAAGGCTTGCGAAAGAAAAAAAATGGCAAAAAAAATAAAATAGAAAGAAAAAGAAAAAAAAGCAAGCAGAAAAAGCCAATAGCCCTTAAAACCAAAAGGCAAGGGTAAAAAGGATCC
>NC_029775.3:59777488-59778157 GCF_000817695.3 Arachis duranensis | reverse complement strand
CAAGCTGTCCCTAACCATGTGCTTGTGTCATGAAGGTCCAGGTGAAAAGCTTGAGACTGAGTGGTTAAAGTCGTGATCCAAAGCAAAAGAGTGTGCTTAAGAGCTCTGGACACCACTAACTGGGGACTCTAGCAAAGCTAAGTCACAATCTGAAAAGGTTTCACCCAGTTATGTGTATGTGGCATTTATGTATCCGGTGGTAATACTGGAAAACAAAGTCCTTAGGGCCACGGCCAAGATTCATAAGTAGCTGTGTTCAAGAATCAACATGCTTAACTAGGAAAGTCAATAACAATATCCAAAATTCTAAGTTTCCAGAGACGCCAATCACTCTGAACTTCAAAGGAAAAAGTGAGATGCCAAAACTGTTCAGAAGCAAAAAGCTACAAGTCCCGCTCATCTAATTATAATTAATATTCATTGATATGTTGGAATTTATAGTATATTCTCTTCTTTTTATCCTATTTGATTTTCAGTTGCTTGGGGACATGCAATAATTTAAGTTTGGTATTGTGATGAGCGGATAATTTATACGCTTTTTGGCATTGTTTTTAGATAGTTTTTAGTAAGTTTGAGCTACTTTTAGGGATATTTTCATTAGTTTTTATGTTAAATTCATATTTCTGGACTTTACTATGAGTTTGTGTGTTTTTCTGTGATTTCAGGTAA
>NC_029775.3:59777028-59777297 GCF_000817695.3 Arachis duranensis | reverse complement strand
GTTGGAAAGTAGACATCCAGAGCTTTCCAGCAATATATAATAGTCCATACTTTATTCGGAAATTGATGATGTAACTTGGCGTTGAACGCCAAGTACATACTACTGTCTGGAGTTAAACGCCAGAAAAATGTCATGATCCGGAGTTGAACGCCCAAAACACGTCATAACTTGGAGTTCAACTCCAAGAGAAGCCTCAGCTTGTGGATAGATCAAGCTCAGCCCAAGCATACACCAAGTGGGCCCCGGAAGTGGATTTATGCATCAATTAC
>NC_029775.3:59763565-59776752 GCF_000817695.3 Arachis duranensis | reverse complement strand
TCTATTCCAGTAGGAGCGGGAACCAACCGGTGATTAGCCGTACTGTGACAGAGTGCGTGAGCATTAGTTTTCACTGCGAGGATGGGATGTAGCCATCAGCCATGGGTGATGCCTCTAGACGATTAGCCGTGCAGTGACAGCGCATAGGACCATTTTCCCGAGAGGATTGAAAGTAGCCACCGATGATGGTGATGCCCTACATACAGCTTGCCATGAAAAGGAGTAAGAAGGATTGAAGGAAGAGTGAGTAGTGAAGTAGAGTTTCAAGAGGAGCACAGCATCTCCATACACCTATCTGAAATTCTCACTATTGATTTACATAAGTATTTCTATCCCTTTTTATTTTCCAATTATTATTAATTTTTGAAAACCCATAAACCAATTTAAGTTGCCTAACTGAGATTTACAAGGTGACCATAGCTTGCTTCATACCAACAATCTCTGTGGGATCGACCCTTACTCGCGTAAGGTTTATTACTTGGACGACCCAGTACACTTGCTGGTTAGTTGAACGGAGTTGTGAATTCAACTGGTGCCACAATAATGATTTCATACAAGTACAAAAGAATATGGATCACAATTTCGTCCACCACCCATCGATGGCTCTCGCCAAATGCCAATACCAGTTTCTAAGTCCAACGGCATCGCTCCATCGGATATATAACTCGCCTCGCTCTTGCAACCTTTAATAGTAGATGTTGTACTCCTCCACCGTCCTTGTTACCCAATGTTGACCACATGTTTTTGTAAATGCGGAACTTTGAATTCCCTTAAGAAGTTGCTACCGATATGCCTAATACAAAACATCTACTACGCTATTGAAGGTTGCCAATCATCTCTGGAATAATTTACTGCTACCCAGATTGACTCATGTCGGTATGAGATTATCCCCATACCGTCGCTTCTAACAACATGCCTTTGTAAATTACTGAGAAAAAAGTGTCCTGCATCAGCGATCTCCCCCTCCACTAGGGCAAAGGTTCACCTTTGTTATAAATTATTTTAAATTTATTTTTTATAAATAATATTTGTTATTTATTTATAACAATAAGTTTTGAGTATTCTACTAATTTAATATTTATAGATAATTATTTTTATATGTATCTTTTAATTTGTATAATTATTTAAATATTAAAAAATTATTGCTTAATAAAAAATTATTGTAATGGTTATAAAACCGTTCTTTAAAATAGTCAAAGAGAACAGTTTTATTTTATTGCAACACTATAAAAATCATTGTCTAAAATCATCTAAGAGAACGGTTTTAAAGTGTAGCAACTTTAGCAACGGTTTTTAAGCGTATCTTTTGTATAATTATTTAAACAACATTAAAAAACCGTTGCTTAAAACCAAATTCTAGTAACGGTTATAAAACCGTTCTTTAAAATAGTCAAAGAGAACGGTTTTATTTTGTTGTTATAAAATAATGAAAACTGAACTTCAACAGTAACACAGTAAAAAACCATTGTCTAAAACCATCTAAGAGAACGGTTTTAAGACGTTGCAGATTTTGGCATTGCTAAAACCCATATTTGTTGTAGTACTTCTTCAGTCCCGTTGTATAGGGGTTGTGTTTCTATTTGGACAATTGAGCCAACCATCTTCTGAACCATGACCGAGAACGTGATAAAAATCTTCCCAACAACCGAAAACTTTGGCAATGGACTCTCGCTTTGCCAACTGATGAATCCATATTTGATGATGATTTTTTGTTAGAATTGAATGGATTTCATCACATAAACTTGCACTTATTCCCTTGAATAGCATGCTTTTGAACTTTCCTCTCAAATTGTGCTTGATTATGAAAACATGCTCTTTTGTGCCCAATTTGATATATTTTATTCCATTAGCCTTCCATTCGATGCCTTGATCTTGGTTGTGAGTGATTTCAGGTGTATAAGGTGGGAATGGTTTGGAGAAAATGGAAGAAGAGCATACAAAGTGGAGGAAACATGAAGAATCAAAGGAGATGAGTTCAGAGACGTGTGCATGCACACAGCCTCTTGTGCATCCGCATAGGAGCCCAAGCAGAGCGCGTGGATCATTTCAAGCGCGTCACGCGTCTAGCTAAGCATCGCCTTGTGTGTGTGCGCACAGCCTTGTGTGTGTACGCACATGAGGGAATTTTTGCAAAGTGTACGGATGCACACGCCTGTGTGTCCACACAGGTGTCTGCGTATGACTTCATTAAAAAGCACGTGACTCGCGATTTGAGGGCTTTGGAGGCCCATTTCTGAAGTCTCTTAGCTCATAATAGAGGGGGAATGAAGGACATAACATAGCATATCATTAGTATAGTTGAGGAGTAGGAGTAGAAGGTTTTTAGTTTTAGTTTTCTCTAAGTTTTTCATCATCTCTACTAGGGTTTCTATTAGGGTTTTACATTCAAAGCACCATTTCCATTTTTTATTTTGGATTTTTCTAATCTCATTGTAAGTATTCTCTTGTTATTACTCTTTATAGTTGCATTGTCATTACTCTTTCTTCTAATTCAAGTTATAGTTCAATTTCACTTCTCCTTTGCAATTTCAATTCCTTGTTGATGAATTTGGTATTTGATGTTCGTTCTATGCTTTCTTATGTTATTCTTGTTGATTGAGATTAATTGTTGCTTTTGGTTCCAAGTCTTTTCTCTTTTTTCTCATGTTTAAGCTCTTTGCCTACCAAGTATTTGACAAAATATCAAACATGATTTTAGGCTAAATTTTTGTCTCTTGGCTTGGATAAAGTGAGCCATTGGGTTCCTAGAGTTGGAATGTCCAACATTTAGTGTCAATTCTTGGATTGTTAATTGTCCTTGTTCCCACTAACACTAATTTGTTGCTAAGGCAATTAGCAAGTAAGTTAGGATTTGTGGGTTAAGAACACTTATACTCATTTAACTTACCTTCCGATGTGAGGATTGATCTAGTGAGACTAATCCATCATAATTGTCATAGTTGTGGTTCCAACAAGGAAAGGACTCTTAGCTCACTCCAAGCCAAGACCCCTTTTATGCTTCCAATCCTTCATACATTGCTATGTTAATCTCTTTCATACTTTACTTGTTTATATTACATAGTCGGTTCTTTAATCTCTTTATTAGTTCAATCATTACAATTTTACATGTTCTTTTATTGCTTTATATGTTCATTTCTTTATTGACAACTCCTTGATCCCTACAATCGGAATTTGCACACTCGTTGCTCTCAAGTGATTCCTTGGGAGACAACCTGGGAGTCAAATACTCTCGGTTTTAATTTGGTTTTAAATTGTGACACATCTTATGAATTTCCAATTTGACCGGTGACCGATTGTTGGGTTTGGTCTATGCTTGCAACGTTGACCCTCTTTTAGTGTGAAAAATCCAAACCTATGCAATTTGGGCACACGCATCACCAACCAAGCCTTTTGGTAACTGATGGTATAATTGAACCTTGACTGGACTTCTGCAATTATAGATTTCACGTTGATGGATGGGTCAGTCTCAACCATTGGCCTTATAGCCTCAACAACTGTATCCGAATCCAACTTTGAATGATAATGTGAAATCATTCCCGTGGTGCACATGTGCCTACTGTTATACCTGCGTATCTCCCAACAACCTTTTTTTCATATCAAGCTGGCTCGGATAAGCTAAACACACACACGCCATATGTCTCGTATTTTGCATAGAACATCTGTGTCTCAGACTCGCACACATTGTAGTCGACTCCTCTAGAGATAATGTAACTTCTAATTGTTACGACGACTGACTTTCTAGAACTATATTCCATTCCAATCCTGAACTCTCTGTCTTTAGGATCAGCAACACCTACAGAAAGCAGACATCATCATTTATTGATCCATCCAAAATATAAATTAACAAAAATGTATTATTCACTCATCATGTACCCATGTTTGCATATTCAGGGAATTTCAGTGCATGTATGGCGTCAAGATCTAAGTTACGCATAAAATGGAACGTCCATCGATTGACTAACTACGGGATGAACCACTACATTCTCCGCTATTGCCTTAACTCCCACATCACCATCCTTGTCTTTATTGTCAGCTTCATAAGTGGCTTCGAAGTCTTCTTCGCTGTCACTGTTTATTCCTTCGTACACTGTAGCTCTATTATTCTCTATATCTAAATCATTTTGAATCCCATTTGCCTTTATGTTTTCAAAATCAACATATAGCTCAATCTGTGGCTGTCGCATCTGAGTCTACTGGTGAATTTGAAACATATTCTGCATACTCGCTTCGCCAATGATCGACATAATATCAAACTGTATTAGACTACAAAAAACTATAACCGAATTCCAATATAGAATATTGCTCACTCTCCTCAACAAACCGTTCTCCATGCTTTGACAGAGACCGTTCTAAAGCTCAACGAACGTCATGGTGCATGGAACCACAAACGAAAATAGATTCTGACACACAAACCTCACTCCCTCTTAAGTATTTTATATAATCTCACTGTTGCGATAATACTACCAAATTTGCGGTACCCTCCATCACACCAGAAATACACTCAAACAACTCTTATCTCCACAATAAAATGGTACCAAGCTTAACCTTATATAGGCAGAGCATTTAACACGCACACCACGTGTTGCATCACAGAGCGACATGTCAACAACACGTCCCCACATGTTGAAGCTGCCATCCAATCACACTTCGCCACATCATTAACACGCCCCCACATGTTGAAAGTTCCTCAAATCACACATTGCTATGTCAACAACACAGCCTCCACGTGCTGCGTCAGCACGCCCAT
The DNA here is from genome assembly GCF_000817695.3 of Arachis duranensis. Lineage (NCBI taxonomy): Eukaryota > Viridiplantae > Streptophyta > Magnoliopsida > Fabales > Fabaceae > Arachis > Arachis duranensis. The sequence continues at coordinate 59,772,005 of NC_029775.3, read as the reverse complement.
CACGTGTTGATGCTGCACATCTAACACGTCTACCTACATTCAAATACACTAAAAAATGCCATTTTCATTCAAAACACCAACATACTCTCATTAAAAAAAAAATGAGCCTATATTACAAACGAATAATTGAGGCGTACATATAAAACATACTAGTCAATGAGTAACTGAGTCCTATACTCCAATAAACATACAACATTTAATGCAGCCCTTCGGACAGAGGTATATTCATTATTCAACTAGAAAGTGGATACTGGACTCGACATTCTACACCTGCTTTCTTAAGATGATTTTTCACCCATAGAACTGCCATAAATAAATGAGCCAAATCCCCATACGGTAATCAACAATGAGAGGATCTTGAAACCACTCATTGGGTCATGAAGCAATATCACTGCAGCAATGCTTGTTATCGGAGTTCTGACTGCATTAAGCACACCTGCTAGCACAGTCGAAGCCAAGAAAACAACGGCGGTGGCTCCTAAGACCCCCAACTGAAATGTGATTGCACCCCAAATGATTACAAGGTAATAAGCTGCTCGACCGCCTTTGAAATTGTTAGCTTCAGATGCCATTCCTTGAAAATCACGGCTCAAAAGAATCCCTACAGTGGTGAACGCAAATGCAAAAAGAGATACCATAACTTGTTGTTCCAGAACAACAATGAAGGATCTTCTTCCGACTAACTTCACAAAGACCAACTCCGAGAGGGCAAAAATAAGCCCATGAAGAGCAGACCCTAATATGTCCCACACGTATCCCATGATGTACTGGCTGTCACTGATGCCAGGATATCTATCTGAGCTAGAATCCAATGCGATAATGGTCAATCCAGCAGTTATGACAACAATAGAATTTATTATCGAAGCATTGATTTGGTTCTTGACAAGAAGGTAACCGAAGAGCGCAGAAAACACAAGGGAAGATGATGCCACCAGTGAAGCAGTAGATGCAGGGAGGTATGCATAGGCGTAGGCATACATGAGGTTGTCAGCAGCACTTAGAAAACCCAAAAAAATATAAGATAGAGCGAGTTTTAAACTCAGCGGCGTTGGAGAGATTCTCTGAAGAAAGTATGTAGGAAACAATATCAGAGCAGTTAGAGGCCATCCAGCCACAGACACCCAAGATATGATCCACTTGCTTTGGCCGCCATTATCATAATAAACGCGAGACAGGATGCTGGAAGCAGGAAATGCCACGAGCATTGCTACGATTCCAAGAATGAGAAGAATCCAATAGGGGATTGGCCTTCTTTTGTATGCATCTCTAGCCTTAGCTGTGAATTCGAAAATTTGACCCCAAACTGAAGAGGGAGGAGTTGATGATTCTGGCTCCATAGATGATTCTGCTATAAGAAAAAGCATAGGTTCAGTAAAACAAAAAGCCTTTTATACTTCTACACATATATCAACAAATTAATGACTTGTACATTAAATGAGAAACAGAAAATCATGGCAAATGTCAATACGGGGCTACTTTGTCTTCAACTGTTGAGTATTACATATTTTCGTCATAAACTAAACAAGGGATTATGCAGACCCATAACAGATGCAAAAACAAAAACAAACTCAAGTATTTAACTCTATAACATCAAAATTTATTTCCAAATTTTGGAGCATTCGGGAGTCATAAAATTGTCAACTAATCTGAATTCAATACAAGCTCCGAAATATTGATAAATGGAATGGCGAAATTGGAAGTTAAAACCACACAGCAGAAGTTGGTCAGGGGGACATATATTATAGCTTTGGTCACCAGCATATCTTCACGCACTAAATGAATAAATAAATATGAATTAATTTGATTCAATCATTTCAAATCGGAGACAACCTACCAGGTTCAAGCAGCGGCACAGACGGCAGTGGCATGGCGGTCTTATTGGAGAATATGATTTGGGGTTTTAATGTGATGTAGTGTGCGAGAGAGAACAGTTACGAGTGTGCGAGTGACGCAATTGGTTACCGAAAAAAGCAGAAAAATTTATTTTATGAAGGACCTGATAAGAATATTCGAAATACATGGATGAAAATGGATCCGTACAGAGAAAAATAATTCTCCTAAGTTAAGCCCATTAATTTGTATAATTACAAACCAATCCGGTTCGATAAAGAAAATTGGGAATGGTTAAACCCAAAAAAAATAATATAGTTGTTAATCAAATAAAATAAATATATTTTAACAACTAAATCTTTAAAAAGTTTAGAACCAATCTAATAATAATGGATGACAATTATATGTGATTTACTTATATTAAAAGTTACTATTATAAAATTATTGTTAAATTAGTGCTAATTTTTTTTAAAAAATAGCCATATAAAATATATTTAATACAATTCGAAAACTCTTGAAATAAAATTAAAAAACATAAAGCCTAAAAATTTTTTAAAATTTTTAATAAATTTCAAAGACAAAAAATATACTTTATCCTTTATTTTAAAAGGCAACGGATTCGTTACTTCTTTTTTTTTTTTACGCGGAAGTAACATTAACAATCGTAAAAATATTTATAATTTGAACCTCGCATTATTGTTTTTGAAAAATTTGGTAATTAAAAATTTGTCTCTCTGCTTTTTATTTTAACATATTCCCCCTCCTTTTAATCATAATTTCAAAGAGATGAGACAGTTAGTGTTCTTGTTTGTTTCTAGTTTCTACTGCCATCCCACCACACATTCAGGTCCTCTGTGTTGTTGTGCTTTACTTCTGTCCCTGCGCCACTGTCACTCTTGCTCATCTAGGATTTCAGAAGATTGCGGTTGCTTCTATCACCAGGGCCGCCGCACCACAATTCTACCGCAGTTGCCATATATCTAGCCCCCTATGCGTTGAGTTTCGCATCGCCGCTATGTTCCTCTTCGTCACCATTATCTCCGATCTCGGTCCTTCTCCTTCATCTCTGCCCCTGCAAACTACTCGTTTAAGGTTTTATTTTTATTTTATTTTATTGTCCTTTCTATAAAAATTATGTGAATTTAGATGCTCTTATTCTTGTAGGATTCCATAGTAAATTTGAAACTCTATGCAAGTATAACTTGTACCTAACTCAATATCTCTATCTTTGCCAAAACATAAAATGATTTATGTGAATATTGAATATAGAATGCTTGTCAAGTTAAGTATCTATGATCAAATGTTTCTGATGATGAACTGTTCAAAACTGTTCTCTTTAGGTGGCAATGGCATAAGATAGTAAGCATTTCTAAGAAATGCATTTTATGGCCTTCACCTGGCCTGTGAAGCATCTACTGTTATTTCCGAAATATGAATTTTATCATTCAACAAGAAAGCAAAACATATTTTCATCATAATCATAATCCTTGTTTTACTTTTGCATAGAAGATGTTAATAACCTATTGCTTAGACTATCCAGTGAAGCGCCAAATGAAGTGTATTTTTTACAACTATTCAGTGAAGCGCCAAATATAAATTCAGGATATGGTTGAACCATGCTATTGCTTATTCTTTGGATTACATTATATCACATCAATTATACCTAGCAATGCTTGTTTTAAATTTTTAGGTGTGCAAACAACCAAAGTGCTCTTTTATGTTTGTACTAATTTGTTTGTTTACAATTGAATTTGATTATTTACATTACTTTTTGTAGGCCTATAATAGCATCGCAATTGTTATTGACAAATGAAGTATTTCTTGATTGATAGAACATTCGGAAACCAACTTAAATTTCTTTCTCACCAAAAGCTTTTCTTTTGAATTTGGTTGTTATTTTCTCTCAGATGTTAAAAGAGGTGGCAGCAGCAATCATTCGGATTGTCTTGACTCTGTCCATTTTTTTTTCAAGTTAAAAACTTGAAAACAAACCTACATTTTGTTTTGATTTGTTTGTCTTTTTTGTGTTCTAAGTGATTCTATAAAATATAATACTACACTATGACTAAATGTTGGATCTCCTTTTAAAATATGTAAGCATAGTTTATTCAGTGGATCAAGTTAAAAGTGATTTTTACCTATAAAAATAGATTTGATTTGTTTGGTATTCTAGTTTACGATATCAAGCCATGACACAGCTCATGTTTCTATAATACAAACTATTCATATTCAAGAACTAGAAAATTCCAATCGGCTTGGAATATAACGAAACTAGTTTAAAATGTGGTTAACGTAAAAACATAAAAAACAAGAATGCATATATATTTTAGCTAAAGGATGAGATAATAGCTCTATTTGGAATATTGAAGCCATGGAGTGCCATTAAAAGCATTTGGAAAGCTTTAGAAAAAGGAACAAACACAAATAACACTCCATTTATATATTTCACCTCAATTAACCTCAATTTTTGACTTCAATTTCTTCAAGAATAACCAAAACTCATTTTGGGAACCTTTCATTATTGTTCTAACTAAATAAAACTTTCAAGAAAAAAAATTACAAATAACGAAGGTTCTAATGCACCATGTAGTAACTTAACAGCATATATGACAATCTTTGGCATTCGCATAGACATTTATTTAAGGGTTAAGTACGATTTTGGTCCCTAACTAAGGTAGGGGTAGAAAATTTTTTTCATCCCCAACTTTTTTTGCTTAAAAAATCGTCTCTAAGGTTTTAATTAGTTTTAAAATCGTCCTTTTTTACCAAATTTTTAATTTTTATTCCAAAAATATCCTTAATTAAAAAAATAAAAAAGAAAGAAAATGGGTTAAATGGGAGAAGGGATCACGATGGGGGGAGGGGAAGGAAGAAGAAAGGGGAAGGGATCACGAGTGGAAGAAGGGGAGGGGGTGATGAGCGGATATTTTATACGCTTTTTGACATCATTTTCATATAGTTTTTAGTAGTTTTTGTTTAGTTTTTATTGAGCTTTATAGGTTTTAGTGTTAAATTCACATTTTTGGATTCTACTATGAGTTTTTGTATTTTTGGACAATTTCAGGTATTTTTTGGCTGAAATTGAGGAGCTGGAGCAAAAGTCTAATTCAGAGACAGAGAAAGCACTGCAGATGCTGTCCAGATCTGACCTGCCTGCATTTGGAAGAGCTTTTCTAGAGCAACACAAGTCCTATAATTGTTTATACTTTGCTTCAAATTAGAAGGCCCAAAACTAGCGTCCAACGCCAGCTTCTTGCCCAAAACTAGCGTCCAGCGTCCAAAGAGCAGAGACCAATATACAAACACGTAGAAAGGACCCCCTAGCTGGCGTTCCACGTGCAAGGAACCTTGTAGCACGTGGATCTCATCAAGGCTCAGCCCAATCACTCACTAAGTGGGCCCCAGAAGTGGATTTTAAGGAATTTTATTTACGTAATTCAGGAGACTTTAGAACCTTTTACACTTCTCACTAAGAGAGGTATGCCATATTTTTATTTTACCGTTGTTTTTACTTCAGTATGAGTTTCTAAACCTCCTAGGTTGAGGCAAGGAGCCCTGCTAAGTCCTATGAATTAATTAAAGTACTATTGTTTCTTCTTCGATCCGTGTTTGATCTATCTCTAAGATGCATATCCGATCTTCATCGTGGTGAGCAGGATGATCTGAAAAATTATCTCTGTTCATCACATTAAGACGAACGTGCCTGACAAAAACTTGCGTCTACTTGGGTTCGTGTGAGTACCTAGAAGAAAAGCACGAGCCAACAGCTATGTTTATACGTCTCTCAGACATTTAATCCATGATTTCGTTGGGGACTTCTCGAGACACCAGTTCAGCCAATCTCCAGTGTGATTAGGGTCTCCATGGCATAGGCTAGAATCCAAAGAAGCAGCATTCTCTGATCCGGAAGATTCAACCTTATCTGTGGCATTTTGAGTAAGATCGCCCAGAGAATGGACTAATATGCGCTTCACCCTCCGTTGGATTGAATGACCACGGCCAATGGCCACGGCCAACGGTGTTCATTCTGTAGCAGAGGAGATCAATGATCATGGGCAATGGCTTTGATCACTTGTAGCCTACCATATAAGAAGATCATTCATAAGCAAAGAAGACAGTAGTACCAGAGTTACTTCAGAAAGACAAAGCAACTCCAACTCTCAACCCTATTCCTATTATTACTTTCACTTCCACTACTCATATGACATATAATAATTCAAGGTTTACATAATATTATAACTCCTTCTGATTCCGCCTGACTAAGACATGTAAGACAACCATAGCTTGCTTCAGGCTACGATCCTCGTGGGATCGACCTGGACTTGCTCAGGTATTACTTGGACGACCCAATGCACTTGCTGGTACTACTATTGTACGAAATAGTGTGGATTTTGCGTACACGCACACCAGGTTTTTGGCGCCATTGCCGGGGATTGTTGAGTTTGGACAAACTGTCGGATTGTCTTGCTCCCTAGATCAGGTAATTTTTAATTTTTATTTTTGTTTGAGTCTTTTAATTTTTGTTTTCTTCCTAAAAATTTTCAAAAAAAAAATCCTTTTCAAAAATATTTTTCTTTTCTTTGTTCAATTTATGTTCTTGTTGAGTCTTTGATTTTTGCAAGAGTATAACTTTGTTTAAAGTCTTTTATTTTTATTTTCTTCTTCTTCAAATTTTTGAAAATTTCAAAACCTTTTTCAAAAATATTTCTCTTTTTTTTTTTGTTTAATTTTGTGTTCTTGGTTTGAGTCCTGCATGTTCATGTTTTTCAATTACAAAAATTTTAAAACTTTTCAAAAACCTTTTCCATATAGTTTATTTTTGGCCTTCTCAAAATTGTCTTTGAGTCCTTCTTTCAAAATTTTTTTCAAAAAATAATTTTTCTTTGTTTAAATCTTGTTTTAATTTTTATGTTTAGTGTTTTCTTATTTATTTTCTTGTGTTTTTCGAAAATTTTGTTTTGGTTTCCTAAAAATTTTAAATTTGGTGTTCTTTTTTTGTTCTTGTGTTCTTTGAGTATTTAAATTTTGTTCTTGGTGTTCTTGTGAGTCTTCAAAGTGTTCTTAAGTCTTCTATGTGTCTTGATCTTAAAATTTTTAAGTTCGGTGTCCCTTGATATTTTCCTCCAAAAATTTTCGAAAAACAAGGGTGCTAGATCTAAAAATTTTAAGTCTTGTGCCTATTTTGTATTTTTCTCTTTCATCATAAAATTCAAAAAATAAAAAATATCTTTTCCAACTAATTTCGAATCATAATTTTTGAAAATTACTTATAAAATTCAGATTTTGATTTGAAAATTTTATCTTATCATATCCTAGTTATCAAGTTTTCAAAAATAAAAAATTTTCAAAAATAAAAATCATATCTTTTTCAAAATTTAAAAATCTTATCTTTTTCAAATTTCAAATTTTTAAATCATATCTTTTTCAAAATCAATTTTCAAAATCTTATCTTGTTAAATAATTTTCAATTCTCTTTAAAATCTTATCTTATCTTATCTTTTTCTAATTTCAAATCTTTTCTTATCTTATCTTCTATTTTTTTAAATCTTTTCTTAATTAATATCTTGTCTTCTATCTCTTATTTTTCAAAACCACCTAACTAACTCTTCTCATCCTTAATTTTCGAAAATATCTATCTTCTTCTCTCTCATCTTTTTCAAAACCACCTAACTAACTCTCTTCTCTTCTTAATTTTCAAAAAATATCTCCATCTTCTCTCTCTTCTTTTTAAAAACCACCTAACTAACTCTCATCTCTCTTCATTTTTGAAAATCTCCTCTTCTCTTCCCTCTTCTATTTTCAAAAATTTAACAGTTAAAATTAAATAGTTTTACATTAATTTAACTTAATTTTTGAAAATAAATAATAAATAAATAAAAATAAAAATATTTTAATTGTTATTTTTTTTTCTATTTATACTACTCTTCTTCTCACATCTATATTATTCAACTCTACTCCCCCTCTCTCATCTTCTTTCTTCTTTTCTTTTACTCTATCCCCTATTTTCAAAGTATACTTCTTTTATTTCTTTTATTTCTTCTTCTTCCCTCTTCACATCTTACAGGGAGTCCTTTGTTCTTGAACATAGAACTCGCATTTGGTTTCTATTTTATCGTCTTTCTTCACATCTGACTTTGAGGAGGAGCTTCTTGCCAATTCGAACAAAGAACTTTCTTCCTTTCCATCTTTTTTTTTGGCTTCTTGTTTATGAGCAGGAACAGGGATAAGGAACCCCTCTTGACTCCTAATCCTGAACCTGAGAAGATTTTGAGGAGGCGTTTACAACAAGCTAAAGCACAACACTCCGGAAGAGACCTTTTAGAAAATTTTGAACAAGAACAAGGAGACATTGCCGAACCACAAGAGGAGCCTAGAAAGGTCCGTGGTGACTTCACCATGCCTACCTCTAACTTTTATGGCAGAAGCATTACTGTACCTGCCATTGGAGCTAACAATTTTAAGCTTAAGCCTCAGTTAGTCTCTCTTCTACAGCAGAACTGCAAATTCCATGGATTTCCACTGGAAGATCCACATCAGTTCTTAGCAGAATTTTTACAGATCTGTGATACTATAAAGGCTAATAGAGTTAATCCTGAACTGTACAAGCTGA
>NC_029775.3:59753654-59763529 GCF_000817695.3 Arachis duranensis | reverse complement strand
CCCTTTGCCTTAAGAGACAGAGCTAAGTTCTAGTTGGATGCCTAACCTAAAAAGAGTCTTGACTCTTGGGAAAAGCTTATTAATGCTTTTTTTGCTAAGTTCTTTCCTCTTCAAAAGATGAGCAAGATTAGAGTAGAAGTTTAAACCTTCAGACAAAGAAAAGGTGAATCCCTCTATGAAGCTTGGGAAAGATACAAGCAGCTGATCAGGAGATGTCCTCTTGACATGCTCTCAGAGTGGTCCATCATAGGCGTGTTCTATAATGGCTCGTCTGAGATGTCCAAAATTTCATTGGACAGCTCTGCAGGTGTATCTCTCCACTTGAAGAAAACACCTGCTGAAGCAAGAGAGCTCATTGAGATGGTTGTAAATAACTAATTCATGTACATCTCTAAGAGGAACCCTGTAAGCCGTGGAATTTCTCAGAAGAAAGAACTTCATGAAGTGAGGCTTTGAATGCCATCTTGGCTGAAAATAAGATCTTGACTTAGCAAGTCAACATGATCTCTCAACATCTCACTGGGATGTAAACTGCAGCTGGCAGTAATCAGGAAGCTTCTCTTGAAGAAGAAGGCTATGATCCTGATCAACCTACCATGGAGGAGGTGAATGACATGGGAGAATCCTATGGAAACACTTACAACCCTTCATGGAGGAATCATCTTAACCTTTCATGAAAGGATCAACAGAAACCTCAGCAAGGTTTCAATCAAGATGGTAAGAACCAGAATAGGTTCAATAACAGACCACCATTCCCATCTTCTCAAGGGAATATAGAGACATCTAAGCAGAGCCTTTCTAACTTAGTCTTTCTAGTCTCCAACCTCACAAAGACCACTCACAGTTTCATTAATGAAACAAGGTCCTCCATTAGAAACTTGGAGGTGCAAGTTGGTCAACTGAGCAAGAGGATCCCTGAGATCCCTCGTGACACTCTTCCCAGTAATACTGAGGTTAATCCTAGAGAAGAGTGCAAGGTCATAACCATGAAGGTTGAGGTTGAATTAGAGGAGAATGGGAAGGTGTTGAATGCCAATGAAGAAGCCTTCACTAGGCCTTCAACGCCCACAATGACAGCAAGCCTGGCGTTAAACACTAGTGAGGAAGCCCTCACTGGGCGTTTAACGCCCATCATGGTAGAAAAGCTGGCGTCGAACCCCAGCCTAGGAGCACTGGCTGGGCATTCAACGCCCAAACAGGAAGTCTTTCTGGCGCTAAATGCTAGTGAGGAACCCCTCACTGGGTGTTCAACGCCTAACTAGGCAGCCATTCTGGCATTGAACGCCAGTGAGGAACCCCTCACTGGGCGTTGAACGCCCACCAGCCTAGGGAAGCTGGCATTGAACGCCAGCAAGGACATCCCTGCTGGGCGTTCAACGCCTAGAATGCTAGAGAGACTGGCGTTTAACGCCAGTCAGGATGGATAGCAAGGGCGTTCAACGCCCAATAAGCTTACAGGGCTAGCGTTAAATGCCAGTCAAAGCATACCCTCTGAGTGCTTAAAGCCCACTCAAGAACCCTCTAGCTCAAAACCAAAGGAAACCATAAAAAAACCATTGAGGTTCCTTTGAATGCACTTCTACAGTGCATGAGTTCTGATGACTACTCATCCTCAAGTGAGGATGAAGACACTAGGGAAGAGCAAGTTGCTCGGTATCTAGGAGCTCTTATAAAGTTGAATGCCAAACTATTTAGTATAAAGCCTCTGGAGGAAGAACCTCCACTGCTCACCAAAGAACTCCATGCTTTGGTTCATCAAGAGCTACCTTAGAAGCTTCCAGATCCTGGACGCTTTCTGATTCCTTGCACCGTAGGCACTATGACCTTTGAAAAGGCTCTATGTGACCTAGGGTCAAGTATTAATCGTATGAGTGGATGCCCTTCCTTCCATCCACTTCTTTTCTTCTCCTCTTTCCATTTCCTTCCTCCTCCTTTCTTCTTCCCTTCTTTTACCCCTCATCCAACACTTCCAAACACCATTGATAACCATTTATTTTAGTTAGTTAATTAGTTAGTTGGTTAGTTAATTAGTTAATTCTAGTTTAGTTTTCATTTTATTTTCTCTCTTTTCATTACAAGTGTTGGATTATTGGCTTTGTTTACTATGCATTGCTGCCTCTTTATTGCTTAAATGCTATTTTAGCATGAATATTTTTAGATAATCTTTGTTGGATTCTATGATTGAGGTTATATTTGCTACTTGATTTTGAGTTTTTCATGCTTACCTTTTGAAAAATACCAAGTGATGAGAATTGCCTTCGAGCTTGTGACTCTTTTGAATTGCATGTTGTAGCTAGCCACCATGTGATATGAACCATATTCTTTGATTAGGAAATCTCTTGATATTAGATGTTGAGCATTTACCTTAATGTATTGTATTTCATGATCATATGCATCCATATGCTTATAGCTTGAATGCCTTCATACTTCTTTAATGCTTGTTTTATCTTACAAGTTCACTTAAAGCATCTCAAGCATACTAGAATGAGTAAAGTGCATGCTTCTTTTTGTGACATAGCTTTTTATGCTAATGTGTGTTCTGAAAGGCACAATTTAGAATTCACACACTTATTTGTCATTAATGTCACACTAACTCACTCACTCAATTCTAGTGATTAGTACCTCATTCCAACAATGTTTGCTTCCTTGCTTTTATTTTCTCATCTTATGGTGTTATATTTTTATTTTTCTTACATGATGCACCGGAAGCAAAAAATGAAAACGAAAGCAAGATAAAGAACACGCAGCGACCGGTTGACCTACCAGCTGAAGGTAGCAATCCGGAGAGTCGTCGTACCCCCTTACTCATCTTTGAGTGCACCGAGGACGGTGCAAACTTTTAAGTGTGGGGAGGTCGTCCAACTGATCGGTGATTTTGGGTGACAAGTTTCTAATTCCAACACTTTTGCATTTCATTTTAGGTTTTTAGGATTTTTACTTGTATTTTCTTATTTTGTATATGTATACACAATAAGCTTAGTCAAAATAATGAAATTTTTCGAGAAAATTATCTATAGGGCACCTCAATTGATTTGAGTGAAAATTTTTCATAGAACTTGCTTGAATTATATATATTGTGGATCATGTTTTTGAGCTAAGAACACAAGCAAGTGAGTTTTGAGCCCAATGGTGTGGTTACCACTTATAACCACTTATTTTTCCTTCTTGGGTGCATTATTCTCTTTCTATGATTGTGATATTTGATTTGTTTGATTCTTTATGCCCATTATTTTGTGTATACATGCATTTATATGATTGAGGCCATCATTTCATTAGCCCACTTATCCAAATATCCTTACCTTTGATCTTCCATTGTTAGCCAAGTTGAGCCTATGATTAACCCACTTTGTTCTTTAATTTAGCACATTACAAGTCCTAAAGCAAAAAATAATAAATGTCCTTAATTTGGATCTTTGATTAGCTTAGGCTAGTGTGTGTGAGTATCATTCAAGTGTGGGAAGGGTCATTGGGAGAATAAAAGGGTAGTTTTGTATTGTAAATATTGGAAATTGGATACATGCTCATGTGTAATGAATGTATAGACCTTATGCATTGATACCTTTGTATATACTTTATTGCAAAAAGAAAAAAATGAGAAAGAAAAAGAAAAGAAAAGAAAAGAAAAGAAAAATAATATGGAAAAGAAAAAAAATAGAAAAAGAAAGAAACAAAGAAAAAGAAAGAAATAAAAAGGGAGACAAAATGCCCCAAAGTAAAGTTCAATAAAAGTCAATGCATATGTGTTGTGATCAAGAAAAAAATGCATGAGTATGTGAAAAAGTGAGAAGAATGGGTAGTTAGGTTAGCTTTGAAATTGTATAGGATGTCGTAGGTTAGGTGGGAAGTTTAAGCTTATCAAAGATTCAAATTTTAAGCTCACTTGACCAAATATCCATCCTACCTTAACCCTAGCCCCATTACAACCAATGAAAAGACCTCATGATATATGTATGCATGCATGAAATGTATGTTGATTGTTAGAAGAAAAACAAATCTTAGAAAGCATGATTAGGAAAGAATTGAGTGAATTGACCCTAAACACTTGAACGAATAGAGTGCAAACACATCCGGTGAGGGTTTGATGCTCAGTTACATGTTTCCACCTATGATTATCACTTTTCATGCAAGTTTGTAAAAATATTTAAGAACTCAATCCAATTGTGGATTATACTTGCTAGTCCTTAGCCCTTGTGCATATCTGCTTCTTAGGAATTGACTTATTTTGACCAAGCAATTGCGTTCATTTAGATAGTTGCATTTAGATAGGTTGCATATAGTTTAGTTCCATTGAATAAATGTCATGCCCTTTACTTCATTCTTAGTTTAAGCATGAGGATATGCTTGGTTTAAGTGTGGGGAGGTTGATAAACCCATTTGTAGGGTTTATCTTGTATTGATTTTCGGAGATTTTAATACCTTTTACCCACATTTATTCAGTGAATTAGCATGATTTTGTGATTGTCTCCTTATTTGTGCTTAGATGTGAAAACATGCTTTTTAGGCCTTTAACTTGATGATTTTAATCTCCCTTTGATTCTACTAGATGCCTTCATGTGTTTGTTAGTGATTTCAGATTGAAAAGGCTAGGAATGGATCAAGTGAGTGAAGAGAAAAGCATGCAAAGTGGAGAAATCATGAAAAGCCAAAGAGTTGAACTCGCCCATGGACGCGCGCGCGCACCAGGCGCTTACCCGCACCTTGCGAAATGGCCCATGGATGCGTACGCGTGCTGTGCGCGTACGCGTCGATGCTGATAGTTGATTTTTAAGTGAATTTGCGCCCAGAAAATTCTCAGGAGTTGTGGGGCCCAATCCCAACCAACTTTGGTCCCAAAGATTCTATTTAAAGCCAATGATTGAAGAGCAAAGGGACTTTTTGATCATTTTTACACATTAGGATTAGTTAGAAGTAGTTTCTAGAGAGAGAAGCTCTCACTTCTCTCTAGAATTAGGATTAGGATTAGGCTTAGTTCTTAGATCTAGGTTTTAATTCATGCTTTCATCTTCTTCTACTTCTCAATTCTTTGTTGTTACATTCATCATTCTTCCATTCTTTTGTTGTAATTTCCTTTATGTTGTTCCTATGCTTTGTTGTAGATCTACTCTTGTTCCTTCTCTTTTCTTTCAATTCAATTTGAGGTAATTCATAATAATTGTGTTCCTTTTGATTGTTGTTGTTAATTCATTGCAATAATTGTTGTTAGATTTCATTCTTGTTGTAAATTTCATATGCTTTCCCTTTATGCCTTCAAAGTGTTTGATGAAATACTTGGTTGGATTTTAGAATAGAATTTTATGCTCTTGGCTTAGAAAGGTAACTTAGGAACTCTTGAGTTACTAATGTCCAAGTAATTGATGATTGGGAGCCATTGACTCTAGTTCCCACTAATTGAATTAGTGGAGAGTTAGGAACTACGGACTAAGATTGATATAACTCATTTGACTTTCCTTTACTACTAGTTAAAGGATGACTTAATGGGATTGATCCTTGCCAATTCTCATATTGTGGTTAGTGATTAGGATAGAGATCCTTGACCACCAACCCTTGCCAAGACCTTTTTAGCTATTAGTTTATTTCCTTGTCATTTATCTTTCATGCCTCTCATCAAAACCCCAAAAATAACTCATAACCAATAACAAGACACTTTATTGTAATTCCTAGGGAGAACGACCCGAGGTTTGAATACTTTGGTTTATAATTTAGGGGTTTGTACTCGTGACAAACAATCTTTTGTATGAAAGGATTAATGCTTGGTTTAGGAACTATACTCTACAACGAGATTTCATTAATGAAATTATAAACCGTCAAAAATCCAATCATCAACAAGCTGCACACGTCTCTTTAGAGATGTCAGACAAGACCATGAAGAAGCCATATGGCTTAGTGGAGGATGTCTTGGTTAAAGTTGAAAACCACTACATCCATGCAAACTTCATTGTCTTGGACATAGGAGAGGATGAAGATGACTGTGTCATCCTTGGAAGACCTTTTCTAGCCACAGCCAACACTATCATTGATGTGGCTAAGGGAGAACTGACCCTAAAGTTAGGGAAGGACTGCATCTTATTCAAGGTGCCTCATCCTAATTCTCCCTCTAAAAGAGAGATAATAGTGCAACACCTAGTGTGCCAACCCTCTCTTTCTGTACAGAGTTCTACAGAGGCCCCAGACATCAATTCTAAGTTTGGTGTTGGGCAGCCCTTAACAAGCTCTAAGCACAAATGTACTAAAAAAAAGTACCTAAAGGCTGGAGGGACAAGAAAGTTCCAACTGAAGGCCTCTCACCTGGCATGAGAGTTGTCTTCACTACGAATCCAATCCTACCATATACAGTGAGCCGTGTCCTATCTCTAGAGCATGTAGAGCTCATTCATGAGAGGACAGGCAGAAAATTCACTTTCAAGGGCAAAAATCTGAGCCGATACTCTCCTCCATAAGGAGCTAAAGGTCAAGCTAGTGACTTTAAAAGAGCACTTGTTAGGAGGCAACCCAACTTTACTCAACTATTTTATTTTCATTTTGTTTTTCTTTCAGTTGTTAGAGTCATGATCATGTGCATCAGTTCGGAGACAGAATTTACAACAGTAAAAACAGAACACTCCGAAAAGAGTGTTAAAAGTTAAATGCCAGTGAGGAAGCCCTCATTGGGCGTTCAATGCCCCAAGAGGGGAGCATTGCTGGCGTTGAACGCCAGCCAGGGAGCAGCCCTTGGGTGTTCAAACGCCAGTGCAAGAAAGCAGGGAATCCTGAATTCCCTAGCTTCCCAAGACCAGTAGGTCCCATGGAAGCTCCACCTACCCCACCTTCTTCTCTCCTATTGATCATATTTGCTCGAAGACGAGAAAAACTCTTAAGTATGGTGTTGCAAAAGATTTGCTTTTTGACTTCTACCACTCTTAAGTATAGAAGAAGATGATGGAGCAAACTAGAGAGCATGCACATGAGTCTGTGTAGTTGCCTCAACAAAGACAAAGGAGTGATATTGAAAAGATTAAGCACTTCATGGGATCCTCAAGGAGGAGCATTAGCCACCATCATTCAGCTGGATTCGTTCTCTTTTACTCCTTTCCTGTTATTTTCTCTATTTTCTGTCTGTTTATTTATCTATTCTCCTGTTCTAGTTGCTTGATCATTTGCATTGATCTCTCACCTTGCTTAAATAAAAAATTTTTATTTGAAAAAAACTGAGAGATGCATGAATTTTAAGTTTAAAATAAGATTAGTTTAATTAGTTTAATGTGGTGTCATTTGCTTTTGTTTTCTGAATGTATGATTAAACAGTGCATATTTGAAGTTGTAACTTTAGAATGTTGGCTCTTGAAAGAATAAGGAAAAAGGAAAAGTATTATTGATAATCTGAAAATCTAAAAATTGATTCTTGAAGCAAGAAAAAGAGGCAAAAAGAAAAAGAAAAAGCACGTTGCAAAAGAATATATATATATATATATATATAATAATAATAATAATAATAATAATAATAATAATAATAATAAAAGCAAGGTCTAAGGCTCTGAGCATCAATGAATAGGGAGGTCAAACATGATTAAAATCTCAAATAGTCATTAAACCAAAAGACAAGGGTAAAAGGGCCCGAGGCTTTAAGCATTAATGGATAGGAGGGCCCAAAGAAATAAAATCCTAGCCTAAACAGCACAATCAAGCTATCCCTAACCGTGTGCTTGTAGCGTGAAGGTGTCAAGTGAAAAGCTTGAGACTGAGCAGTTAAAGTCATGGTCCAAAGCAAAAATTGTGTGCTTAAGAACTCTAGCTATAGACACCTCTATCCGGGGACTCTAGCAAAGCTGAGTCATAATCTGAAAAGGTTCACCCAGGTAAAGTGTTTGTGGCATGAATGTATCTGGTCGTAATACTTGAAAACAGAGTGCTTAAGGTCACGGCGAAGACTCAGAAAGCTGTGTTCAAAAATCAAAATAAGCTTAACGAGGAAAGTCAATAATATCATCTGGATTCTAAGTTCCTAAAGATGCCAACATCTCTGAGTTTTAATGGATAGTGAGATGCCAAAACTATTCAGAAGCAAAAAGCTACTAAGTCCCTCTCATCTGATTGTAACTAAACTTCATTTGAAACTTAGAGATTTATTGTATCTTAATTTTATTTTTATCCTACTACGTTTTTAGTTGCTTGGGGACAAGAAATGGTTAAAGTTTGGTGTTGTGATGAGCGGATATTTTATATGCTTTTTGACATCATTTTCATATAGGTTTTAGTAGTTTTTATTTCATTTTTATAGGTTTTAGTTTTAAATTCACATTTTTGGATTCTACTATGAGTTTTTGTGTTTTTGGGAAATTTCAGGTATTTTCTGGCTAAAATTGAGGAGCTGGAGCAAAAGTCTGATTCAGAGAAAGAGAAAGAACTGTAGGTGCTGTCCAAATCTGACCTGCCTACATTCGGAAGCACTTTTCTAGCGCTATAGAAGTCCAAATGAAGCTTTCTCAATGGCTATGGAAAGCTGACTTCTAGAGCTTTCTAGCAATATATAATAGTCTTTGCTTTGCTTTGGAAAATATATAATAGTCTATACTTTGCGTCGGATTAGAAGGCCAAAAACTGGCATTCAACACTAGCTTCCTGCCCAAAACTGGCGTCCAGCGCCCAAAGAGAAGAGACCAATGTACAAACGCCTAGAGAGGATCCCCTAGCTGGTTTTCCAGGCCCAAGAAACTTTATAGCACGTGGATCTCATCAAGGCTCAGCCCAAACACTCACTAAGTGGGCCCCAGAAGTGGATTTTAGCACTAAATAGATTGTTTTACCCTTACTAGTCATCTGTTTAGTATTTAAGGGCTTTTATTTATGTAATTCAGGAGACTTTAGAACCTTTTTCACCTCTCACTAAGACAGGTCTGCTATATTTTTGTTTTACCATTTTTTTACTTCAGTATGAGTTTCTAAACCTCCTAGGTTGAGGGGAGGAACCCTGCTGAGTCCTATGAATTAATAAAAGTACTATTGTTTCCTCTTCGATCCATGTTTGATCTATCACTAAGATGTATATCCGATCTTCATCGTGGTGAGCAGGATGATCTGACAAATTAGCTCTATTCATCACATTAAGACGAATGTGCCTGACAAACGCCCGCGTGTACTTGGGTTCGTGTGAGTACCTGGAAGAAAAGCACGAGCCAATAGCTATGTTTATACATCTCTCAGATGATTAATCTGCGATTTCGTTGGGAACTTCTTGAGACACTAGTTCAGCCGATCTCCGGGGAGATTAGGGTCTCCATGGTATAGGCTAGAATCCAAAGAAGCAGCATTCTCTGATCCGAAAGATTCGACCTTGTCTGTGGCATTTTGAGTAGGATGGCCCAGAGAATGGACTGCTATGCGCTTCACCCTCCGTTGGATTGAATAACCACGGCTAATGGCCACGGCCAACGGCATTCATTCTGTAGCAGAGGATATCAATGATCACGGGCAATGGCTTTGATCACTTACAGCCTACCATATAAGAAGATCATTCACAAGCAAAGAAGATAGTAGTACCAGAGTTACTTCAGAAAGACAAAGCAACTCCAACTCTCAATTCTATTCATATTATTGCTTTCAATTCCACTACACATATGACATATAATCATTCAAGGTTTACATAATATTATAACTCCTTCTGATTCTGCTTGACTAAGACTTGCAAGACAACCATAGCTTGCTTCAAGTCATAATCCTCGTGGGATCGACCCTGACTCACTCAGGTATTACTTGGATGACCCAATACACTTGTTGGTACTGCTGCTGTATGAAATAGTGTGGGTTTTGCGCACACACGCACAAGGGGGAGGGAGCCGCCGTCGTACTGGGTTCATTGCCACCGTTGAGCCGAATCATCATACTGGGCTCGTCGACGCTGT
>NC_029775.3:59725590-59753545 GCF_000817695.3 Arachis duranensis | reverse complement strand
CCACAGCCGCCGTTGCCATTATTGCCGCTGGTCCTCAGCCCTCACCACTCGCTGTTGTTCCTCCCTACTCACCGCTCTCCTCGCTGTTCGTTACAGCTTTCCACGTCCTCACCGTTGCTCCATGACCCTCACTGTCCGCCGCTGTTCCACTGGTCCTCCCCACTCGCCGTGCTGAATTGTAGGTTGTTCTGTAACTTCTGTTGATGCTGCTTGTAGCTGTTGTAGTTGAACTAGTAAATATCTTCTTCTTATTTTGCTTCTATATGAACTAAATTTCTTGTTTGTCTTACATAATCTAAATTTGTTGTGGAATATATGAATTTTTTTCTTGGTGATTCTGAATTTGTTGTGGAATATCTGAATTTGTTGTGAATTTTTTGTGGAATTTTTTGTGGAACATCTGAATGTCATGCTCTATTGATAGATAGAGGAGATGAAGAAGCAGAGCAAGATAGGAGATGACGAAATTGTGATAAGGCGTAAGGGTATAATTGTCCGTAGGATGATTTTAAAATCAAGTTGAATCTTAGGGACGATTTGTATGCAAAAAGTGGTTGGGGACGAAAAAATTTTCAGCCCCTACCTTAGCGACCGAAATCGTACTTAACCCTTTATTTAACTAGGCTAATGTCTGGTAGTCCTTTCCCTTCATATAGCATGTAGTCTTTCTTTATTCCCCCTAAAATTACAATATTATATATATATTACGGAAAGAGTCAAGAGTACAAAATAATAGGCTCCTAACTCAGCCTGCGAAGCTAAGGCTGGTCGGAGAATATTTACGCACACACACACACCTAGAGCAATGAGGCAAACCACACCCTTGCATCTACTCGGGGAGCCTCTATACTAACCAACCTAGAGCAAGTGGGGCGAAACCATAACCCTTGTGTCTACCCAGGAGGTACGTTCTCATATGCCCGGGAGGAACAAAGGAGGGGATCCTAACCTCCCAGCATCTCGCTAGGGGCGATTTTACAATACCATGAGGAACAAAGAAGGGGATCCTCACCTTCCAGTATCTCCTGGGGTCGCACTTTCAACAAAGAGTGCTCAAATGAAACATTTACTCCTTCTTTACTTCACCTCATTACTAGGCATACTACTAAGATCTAGGGTTAAAGAATGAAAATAGAGGTTTAGAAGTTTAAAAATTAAACTTTAAAACACAAAATCCATGTTTGTTGAAACAGAGGCCACGCGTACGCGTGGAGTGCAATTTTCCCATCACGTGTACAAATTACCTCGTCTGCGTACGCATGCATGCCAAACAGAAATGCCCATCCGCGTATGGAAGGGTTTGCGTACGTATGCATTGCAGATTAGTCAAAAATAGTTAAGTCAGTAGAATTTTAGTTTTACATACTGAACTTTCGACGCGCATAACTTTCTCGTTTTAAAACATTTTTCATTTGTTCTTCAAACGGCATAAACTTCACGGACCCAATTTTTATATGAAACAAGTTTGAAATAATTTGGGAGTCCGGAAGCCAAGTTATGGCTCGCCTAAGTTTGGCCAAAAATCAAATTTACACAAAAACCCTTAACATCTATTTTCATAAAAACTCAAACTCAAACCTCAACATCCTATATGTATAATTAGTACTACAACAAAGCATAACGCATCAACATAATACCACACCCTTTTACCAACTTCCAAACCTCACTTTCACAAAACTACCATACATAAACTTCACACTTATACTGACAACCTTTACATACCATCATACACTACAAGAAAATAGAACATTTATAAAAAAAATTATATCAAATTTAAAATTGTTACAAAAAATAATTTTTTGTAATAATAATTGGTGATTGTTACAAAGAATAATATTTTGTAACAACATTACAAGTTGTAACAAAACATGATAATATTTTGTAACAACCTAACTTTTTTTGTTACAAATTATGTTAGTTTTTATAACGAATTGTTGTTTTGTTAAAGAAGTTGCAAAAATTCGTAATATTTTGTAACAAAATATCTTTTTATTTCAAGAATTCTAATTGTTTTATAACAAAATATCTTTTGGTTTCAAAAACTCCAATTGTTTTGTAACAGAAAATTAATTTGTCACAAAATTCAACTTTGTTTGTAACAAGTTATTTGTTTGTCACAAAATATAAGTGTATTTTATAATAATTTTTTTTTTCAAAATATTAAACACTTTTTTTTTAAAAAATTATTATATAATTTTTATTTATAATCAGGTTTTTAATATTAACTAAAAATTAATTTCTGAAAGCATAAAAAAATTGAATTATATTATATTTATAAAGATCAATAATTAAATATAAAAGAAAAAGAAATTAAGATATCAAGTTTCTGATTGTAAAAAGTAACAGGGTGAAGTAGTAAAAAAACCCTAAGCGCCGATCTCTTTGGACAACTGAGCTTCTAATGGCGTCAGTAACATCCCGAATTTTTTTAAATCTAAATATGAATAAATTGTGATTTTATTTTATTATGTTTAAACTTTATAATTTTAAAAATTACTCTATTAGAAATAATTAAATAAATTCAAAGGTAATTTAATTTTAAATCAATTAATATTCTTAAGTATTTTTATCATAAAGTAATATTTTTCGTAATTTTAGTAATTAAAACATAAGAAAGAATTGTAAAACTTAATTTAAGTAACTTTTATTATGAAAAAGTTATGACTTCTTTTATTAATATGAACTCCTTATTCTTAGAAATTCATTAATTAAGAATAATTAAATTAGTTTTATTAATATTTTGAGTTAAGTTAATTACAATTCTTGTGTAATTTTTATAATTGGTTATTTTAAAGAATTTAAATTAAAATTCAGTAATATAAGTATTATATAATATAATTTAAGAAATTTGTATTATGATTAAATTATGGCTTATTTTATTAAATTGAACTCTTAGAGATTAACTTGTTAGAAATTATTAAATTGATTTTCATAAATACTTTAAGTTTAAGACAATTAATAGTTATGTACAATTTTTATTATTATAATTAATTGTTTTACACAAATTGAAATTAAAGTTTTGATAATAGAAAAATAATAAAAGATTATATCATATAATCTGAATAATTGATATTTTTTAGTTTAAACTGTATTTTATAAAATATAATTAATATACTCAATTTATAATTTAGATTGAAAAAATAATTATTTAATCTCATTGATAAATTAATAGGTAAAATTATGTGTTCTGAAATTAATTTTTATAGTATTATATTTGAATTCTAAATTATTATTCTATCTTAAATACTTTGTAAAATTGTTATATTATTCATATATTTTACCCTAACCCTAAATCCCCAAATAAAACCCTAATTCCCACAATCTCTAAATCCAAATACTAAACACACGCACATGACACTCAGTGAGGGAGGAAGGGGAAACAGAGAAGGGAGAAGAGGGATCGAGGAAGGAGAGTGCGTGGGAGAACCATATAGCACAAAGGATGAAGGCGGCCGCCCCCGTCATAGCCAAGCCGCCGCGGTTGAGGTCGCCCTCGTCTCTGTTGAGTTCCACCGTAGTGAGGAAAATGGTGCGCGAGAAAGAAAGACAAAGGAAGGAGGCAGGACCCACAGAGGAGAGGATGGAGCCGCCGTTGCGTTGTCGTCGTGCTTCGAGGTCATCGCTGCCGTCTGAGCCACCGTTAGTTCTGTGGCACTGAGGGAAGCCAAAGATGGAGATGAAGAAGACGCGAGCCAAGGACTGCGACAAAGAGGAAAAGCCACCGTCATCTTCACTGGAGCCACAATCGATGTCGCGGTTCTGTCTTTTCCTGAGCCGCTAATACCACCATATTCTTCCAATTTCATTCCTGTTCCGTGAGACTTGGCTATTGCAGTTTCTGTTTTGGGGTTTTTCGCCATTGAAGCTGCCATTAATAGCACCACTCTCTATTTTGATTCCAATTTTGTAATTCAAAAACTTGTAATGTTCTCTACCCTTAATTCTGCTGCATTTTGTTTATCTCTGCTTTCTTATTTTGATTTCGTTAGTAAGCACCTCTATTTTAGTATCACTGAGTTATGCTTAAATTGTTGAAATTGTCACTACTGCGGGCATAATCAGAGTTGGTGTCCCTACTACCGTTCCGGGTTGCGTTAAAATTAATGTTGTTGCTGTTCTAGTTGATGCTGTTGCCACTGTCCTAGATTGCAGTAGGATTGTCACTGCTATTAGAAATGAAATGGGTGCTGTCTTGTTCAAATTATTCGATTGCGACATCGAGGTAGGGGTTTAATTTAAATGGTTTTAATATAAGAATAACCACAAGGTTTATTGAATAACTGCAAATAGGTTTAATGGCTATGGTAATTGATTGATTATATGAATGTTGATTTGTGATTGAGATTGTGATTAGAATGATTGAGATTTTGATTGGAACTCTGATTGAATTCGTTGATTTTATGAAATTGATTATGCGTGGATTATGAATTGTTTGATGAGAGATTGTTGTGAATTCTGTATTTTGATAGATTAAATTAAAATTGTTGCTGTTGAACTTGTTATTTGATTATTGTAACAGACTTAGTTGGTGATTGATTGGAATTGGGTTTTAGAGAATATTTGGAAGGCTGAATCTTAGAATGTTGAACTGATTGTTGGAAATCTAAGTTTTGAAATTAAACGGTAAATTTGAAAGTGAATCAGTATTTCAATAGTGATTGAAATGATAAGAGATTAAAAGTTAAGTAAACTATAATAAGTATAATTGTTAAAATTCAATTTTGAAGATTTGTATTAACTAAAGAATTAATTATGATTTTTCAAAATTAGACTATAAAAATCGGGTTCTCTGCATTATCATTAAATGAAATCAGTAACTTTGAAAGGTTATAACTAATTCTGTGATGATCGGAATTGTGTGAGACCAAGTCTAGATTAAGCTTGGGATATAAAGAACTGGGCTGGTGAATTTGAGACCCTTTCATTAAGTTTATGATTTATGGTGAATTTATGAATTGTGGTTGTCAAATCTGATTTTTCTGCAGAATGCTTAACACAACAGCAATTTGTTTCCTCTACTGGAAATTCTCTAGTTTGAATTTCAAAATAAAATTAATTTTAAATGAAACTCTAGTCTTATTACTTTAATTTCATAAAAATTCATATTTGTTGGAGTTGTGGTTTTAAAGATATGGATTTTTGAAATAAGATGCATTATGTAGTAAAGATCAGATTTTGTTTTCCAAGTCAGTAATTTTGAGACTTTATAATCTTTAATTCTGGATGAATATTGAGGTCCAACCAAATTGCTGGTGAAAGTTGAGTATGTTTAGCATTTATGATTCAAATTTCAGGGATTTCCATATTTTAATAAGTGAGTTTTGGAACTTGGAAGAGGTTATGTTCAATGGTTTTTAAAACAGAATTCTGCAGAAAATTACCTAACTTCCAAGCTATGTGACTCCTTCATGAAAAATGGTATTAACCTGGAACTAATTGGGAAAGAAATCTAGATCAAGTTGAATCGTATTAATTTTGTAGGCCATTGGGTTTAATTTGGATTTTATACGGAATTTTGAATGTTGCACGCTACTACTATTTTCTGGATCTATTTATTACATTTTACTTGTGTCATGGTTGAGAAATGATAAATGTCCTATTATTTGGTTTGATAAATTTAGTTGTGTATTGGCTGAGAAATAAGTAGTGAATCGGTTGTTTTTTATCGAACCGTAGACGGTGAAAATATCCAAGTTTTAGGGGAGGTTTTGTTAAAATTTTTCTAAACATTTCGGATAAAAGTTAATGGAAAAATTTATAATTGGTGTTATATCTTGTTTCTAATTTTTTGTTTCGATTTTTCTTATTTACATGAGTGCTAAAATGGTGACAGCATGCTACCTTAAGGGCTCGAGAATATTTTGATTCATAGAGACACTAATCTATGTTAGACTTTTAATTTTTGGTTGACCTTGTGCAAGAAATATAACTTGTAGAACTAATCAATGTACTTACTATTGTTATTTTGTCTTAAAGTAATTTTAGTTAAATGAAGCATGTTTGAATTATGTATGTTTTTACATATTATATAAATGTTGACTTGCTTAGTAAAATAGTTAATATATCAGTTAATTAAAAATATAATTTGGTAAATTATGCATGCAAATCGTATAAAAAAATTGTTACAAAATAAATATTTTTCTTTTTTAACTCAAGAAAAAAAAGTTACAAAATTAAGTTACATTATGTAACAAAATTTTATGATAGAAAAAAATATATTGTCACAAAAAATATTTTAAAGATCAAAATTTGTTATCACTTTTGTAACGACTTTTGATTTTTTGTATCAGAAAAATTTGTTACAAAATATTACTTTGAATTGTAATAATTCCATTTTTTGTTACAAAAACTTTTTCTAACGGGACATACTGCAACGATCCTTTTTTGTTAAAAATTCCTTTTGTTTCAAAATTTTGATTTTTTGTAACAATTTTTTTTGTTACAAATATTGCTTTTTCTTGTAGTGTATATATACACACTCATTATTACCAACTTATCAATCATCATCAAACCATCATTTATTATTCTATTTCCATCATAGTCAACAAACACCAACAAATGCTCAACTCACATAAACAAATATCATCAAATGTACTAAACAATGAACATACTCATGCATTCATTCCTATCCTATGGTCATCTAGCCTCAGTTTTCACAAGACATTATATATTAAATATGAGAAACTAAAACTATACCTTGGCCGGTTTCTCCCCTAAGCCAAAAACACCTAAAGTGATGAGATCACAAGCCTTCAACACCACAATTCTGCCTCCCAAGCTCCCAACCAAGCTTCTAATATTTTCAATTTTGCTTCATATCACATATATACATACCTAACACGTAATATCTATGTATACCAAACTTTAATACCAAAGCTACAATTAACTAAGAAATTTACTAGGGTTGAAGATCCTTACCTTGTATGTGCTTCAATTAAACCAAAATCCACCAATTCCTCAAGTCAATTTTATCCTAAAACATCAAATTAACTAAAATCTCAACACCCCAAAATCACGACACTTTCGAATTAGAGAAGAGAGAATAGGAACTGAGAATGTGATTTTTTTCACCTTATAGTGTACTGAACTTTGTAGAGCTCGTCACTACAGACGTGTGGCCGCAAACGGTGCGGCGATCGGAGCTCGGAGTGAAAAGTTATGTGGGTTTGATTATTTGAGTGAGGGTTTGTGTGTGGAGGAGTGTTCTTCCCCCTTTTGGTTGTGATTCCAGCATGTTTGCATGCAAAAATGGGAAAGAGGTGAGCTGAGCTCATTGAGTTAATGGAGTGTGAATTTGGCCCGGTTCGACCGATTCGGCTCATTTGGCTCAATCTTGGGCCAAATTCTTTAAAATTAATGTCAAAATTCTTGTTTTCATTAGCTCTATCTTATTAAACTATAAAATTAACATTCCTAATTTCTTTTATTAAAATTTAATTTATTGACTAATTATTTGCTAATTTTACAGAGTTTACAATATAAATGCTAAAGGGCACTCCTGGTAAGGATTGAGAACCAAGGATTCCTACCCAAGTCATTGACCACAAATATGGCGATCCTAGAGTTCATCCCATTTAGTCATCTCCAATAATGGGAGAAAGTCAAATAGACATAGTCAGTCTTAATCCGTAGGTCTTACTAGTTGATGGAAATAAGAACAAATAACAACCATAAATTACCAATTAATATAGGACATCAATGACCCCTATATCACTAACCATGACATGACAATTATAAGAGAAAATCCAATTAGTTAACCTCTAATTGTGAGATAAGTCAACTGGGTTTAATCAATCTCAATCCATAGGTCTTACTCATTAATGGAAATGAGATTAATTAAAATTTTCAATTGTCAATCAATTTAGACATTAATGGCATCAAGGTTACCTCAATTACTCAATTCCAAACCAAGACTGTGAAAATCTACCCTATAACTAAGAGAAGCATTTTCACAAAGACATAGAAGGCATGAAACTAAAGAAATGAGCAAGATAAGTGCTGGGCACTAGAAAAAGTGAGCAAGGCACTATAACCCTGGTCGTGGCAGAAAGGCAACATCCCGGGATGTGTCGAGTTGGCACTTTGAACCGACAAGTGATATCACTAGTCAATAGGATATGCAATCATCATATGCATCTTCTATATGCTTGTTTGCTTTGCCTAACTTCAGTTATGCCTAAATAAATCACATGTCTACTTGCTATTCGTTTATTTATTGTATATGTATATTACTTATGCTTTACTTGTTTGCATTACCTGTGCTTTCTACTGGAATTGAGGAGGCTCGGTAGGCGGTGGCGATGGGATCGCATGGAGGATATGTTGGTGAAGGCTGTGGGACAGCAGAGTCTAGTGTTAGTTAGAAATTCCTTAAGTTAAAATACCCTATTTATGGATTAAGTTATTTGTTTGTTTCTAAGCTTGAATATCTGTATCGATGTAAAATTCTAGGATTGCCTTTGGCATCCCAAAATGTTACATCTTATATACTGGGTACTGTTACCATACTGAAAACCTTCGACTCTTATACCATATATGTTTTTCAGATGCAGGTCACAACCCACCACGGTGAGTTCGCGGATATGGTGACAGAGTGGAGGATGATCTTTCTTATGTTTTATTTCACTTTACTTTTGTTGTAGTATTCTCTCACCTTTTAACGACGTCGCCTTAGAGGCTTAATTTATGAAAAACTTTGAAAGATAAGTTATTGCTGTTTTAAACTTCAAAACTCTGTTGTATTTCAGTTTAACTAGCCGGCCTAAACTCCGTAGGCTGTGACTAGTCCTCTTTTTGTATATCATACTTACATATATATTGTTTACTTTAATTATTACCTTGTGTATCCTGGAACCATCTACAAGGTTTCATATGTATTATGTCTTGTTTTGTTTGTACCTACGCGCTTAGTTATCGTGTGTGAACGCTTCACGTTTTGTGATTTTCGCTTTATGCGACTTTGAGCTTTTATTCCTTCATTGGCTTCTAGATATATAAATTCTTGAATATATACTATATTATGAGCTTTAGGTCTGTCGTGACACTTTGTTATCCTTTGCTTTACGGTTAGAGGTAAAGCTTGAGGTGACGGGGTGTTACAGCTTAGAAGTTCTGACATGTGGGATGATGAACGGATATTTTATACGCTTTTTGGAATCATTTTCATATAGTTTTTAGTATGTTTTGTTTAGTTTTTATTAATTTTTTTTATAGGTTTTAGCGTTAAATTCACATTTTTGGATTCTACTATGAGTTTGTGTATTTTTGTGCAATTTCAGGTATTTTCTGGCTGAAATTGAGGAGCTGGAGCAAAAGTCTGATTCAGAGATAGAGAAATCACTGTAGATGCTGTCGGATCTGACCTCCTTTATCTCAGAAGAGCTTTTTTAGAGCTACAGAAGTCTAAATAGAGCGTTCTCAACAGCTATGGAAAGCTGACTTTCATATCTTTCCAGCAGTGTATAATAGTTCATACTTTGTTTCAGATTAGAAGGCCTAAAACTGGCGTCCAACACCCATCGAGAAGAGACCAACGTTCAAACGCCCAAAGAGGACCCCCTAGCCAGTGTTCAACAACCTAGAGGCCTTCTAGCATGTGGATATCATCAAAGTTTAGCCCAAACACTCACCAAGTGGGCCCCAGAAGTAGATTTTAGCACCAAAAAGACTGTTTTACCAATACTAGACATTAGTTTCGTATTTAAAGTAGAAGATCACTCTTTGTTAAGGATCTTCGCCCATCATTCATGTTAATTTTCATTTTTACCATTGTTTTTTCTATCAGTATGAGTTTCTAAACCTCTAAGGTTGAGGGGAGGAGCCCTGCTGTGTTTTATGGATTGATGACCGGATTTCACCACCCCACAAAATTTTTTATGATGAATCCGTTCTTTTGGCAAGAGCACCAAAATTATCGTCAAGTAATAACCCACTAGGAGTGGGATCGTATCCACAGAGATTGTTAGATTTGAGCAATGTTAATCAATTGGTGAATTAGTTAAGCTGAGCAATATAGAGTATGATTGCAGAAATCGCAAATGAACAAGAAAGTAAATGGCTCAAAAAAGAAAAGAAATAAAGTGCATAAAAGAAAATGACAAGAATGTAATGTGTAGAATCATAAATGACTGAATTATAAATGGGAATGTGGATTAACAGAATTATAAATCACTGAGATCGGGAGATATTGTTCTCTTTGAATTAGATCTAGCTCATCTCATCTTCAGTCATGCAACTCATTGACCTCTTGGCAATCATGATTGATTGATCCCCAATCCCTTGGTGACTCAATCTCTCGAATCCTGATAATCAGCCAATTCCTTGGTCTAATTGCTTATGAAGAGAGATATGCTTGGTCCCTGATTATACCACACATTATCATAGGTCCAAGTAATGGGTGGATTATATGTCACCATATCCAATCACCAAAACCCAGATTCTACTCAAGTGTGAGAAGGGATTTCAAGCATGGTTTCATGTTTCCTTTTCCACGGTTCCCATGAAACCCATTTTGCGTTCAACCTCTTTCCCAAGATGATTGAACACTAGCATTAAAACGAAATTCCTTCTAGCAAATCAAAGAGTAGATGAAGAGAAGAAGAAATTCACTATCCTTAATCCATCAAGTACAACAGAGCTCCCTCCCTCAATGAGAGGAAAGTTAGCTACTCATAGCTCAAGAAAAAGTACAAAATATGGAAGAAGATGAAAGTGAATCTAACTATGCTTTCAATGAAAGCTACTACTCTACTCTAATTGCCAACCCCTTTCTCAGTACTTCCAGGGGTTATTTATACTACTCCTACTACTAGAAATAAAAATTACAAAAAGAAAAGAAAATTATAAATGGAGGAAAAAAAAACTCAATAATCGTGACCTCCAGTGGCTGGCGCTTCAGTGGCATGCCACGCCCAGCTCCAATTTGGCTTGGCACGCCACGCCTCGCTCTCAATTGGCATGCCCCAGTGTGATGATATCGCTGGCGTGCCACGCCTTCGATCCCAAGTGGCATGCCCAGGGTCTTCTTGAACCTTGGTTAGCCTGGCGTGCCACGCTTTCGAGCCCAAGCAGCACACCCAGGCTTTTCTTTAAGCCTTGGGTAGCCTGGTGTGCCACGCCTTCGAGCCCAAGTGGCATGCCCAGGCTTTTCTTTAAGCCTTGGGTAGCCTAGCGTGCCATGCCTTTGAGCTTAAGTGGCACGCCTATGCCTTTGTCTTCATCTTCTTCATTCTGGAGAGTTGCATCAGCGTGACACGCTCAGGGTCTGGCGTGCCACACCCCTTGTATACATTAGCTCCTCATTGGCGTGCCACGCCCAGAACTCAAGTGGCATGCCCAAGTCCTCTTTTTGTTGATGGTTGATGCTGGCGTGCCATGCCTGAGACTGAAGTGGCACACCTAAGTGAGAATTAATGACTAGCGTGCCATGCCTTCGACACCAAGTGGCACGCCCATATGGTTGGCCTCCTTTCTTTCTTTCTGGAAAATTGCACTAGCGTGCCACGCCCATAGCTCCTCTTTATTCTAGGGGTTGGCGTGCCACGCCAACTTCCAAGTGGCATGCCCAGATAGTCAATGAGGGTTGGCGTGCCACGCGTTGGCCTATAAGTGGCACACCCAAGTGAGGATGAGGGCTTGGCGTCCCACACCTTCGATACCAAGTGGCACGCCCATGTCTTACTTTGCCCCCTTTGAAGCTTGGTGTGCCACGCCTTGGCCTTCAAGTGGCACGCCCAAGTGAGGATGAGGGCTTAGCGTGCCACGCCTTCGACACCAAGTGGCACGCCCAAGTGTTTAGGCCTTAGGACTAATGAACTGGCGTGCCACGCCTCATGTTTCAAGTGGCACACCTATAGTGGCTTATGGTCCTGGCGTGCCATGCCCAGCTTGGCGTGCCTTGCCCCCTTTGTGGCCTTCATCATTGCTCTCTGGAAGCTTGTACAAGTGTGCCATGCCCAGCTCCTGGCATGCCATGCCCATGTATTTTTATGGCGTTTGCTCCAAGTGGCATGCCAGTTTCACACGCTCAGCTTTGTTTTGCTGTTTTCTTCCCCTTTTGTTGCACTTTTTACCTGAAATTCAACACAAACCCATTTCAAAGCAGTGTACCATAATACTTAACATTTAGCTCATGAAATTGCATTGAAACAATGAATATGTGCTATTTTTATGGTCATTTTGCATAGGTAAAAAGGGTAAATGATGCAAGTCATCACGGATCAATAAAAGATTACTGTTCCTCTTTTATCCGTGTTTGATTCTCTTTTCTAGGATGTATATTCGTTCTTCATTAATATGAATGCTTTGAACTGGCATAAGGTTATGACATTCTACATGGGTTTAGAGTGCGTTTTTCATTGGACAATAATGAACTAGGAGCTTGATTATACATCTCTCAGAAAGCTAATCCACGACTTCCTTGGGGACCTTTTGAGACATCAGTTCAGTCGATTTACGGGGAGATTAGGGTCTCTGTGGTAGAGGCTAGAACCCAAGGTGCAGCATCCTCTGATCCAAAAGATTCGACCTTGTTTGTGGCGTTTTAAGCAGGATCACCAATGAGAATGAACTGCAGGAGCTTCACCCTCAATCAGAATAGATCCGCATTAACTCTAGGGTTCAGATCTGGAGGAGTATTAGCGGCTGCTCAAACCAGCGTCAATCACATACAGCTTGCCATAGAAGAGATCATTCACAATTAAAGAAGACAGTAATACCAGAGTTAATCCATAAGGACAAAGCATCTCCAAGCCTTAACCAATTCCTTATCCCTGTTTACATTCATCTAGGTTTTAAGATTATCATTATAATTCCATCTTCCAAATCAAAATCTACAACTCTTTTATCTGTCTGACTAAGACCTGCAAGATAACCATAGCTTGCTTCAAACCACAATCCTCGTGGGATCGACCATGTCTCACTCAGGTATTACTTGGATGACCCAGTGCATTTGCTGGTTCAGTTGTACGAAGCGTGGGGATTCATGCTCCAAGTTTTTGGCGCCGTTTCTGGGGATTGTTCGAGTTTGGACAACTGACAGATTATCTTGTTCCCTAGATCAGGTAAATTTTTTTATTTTATTTGAGTCTTTTATTTTTACTTTCTTCTTCTCTATTTTTGAAAAAATCAAAAACATTTTTCGAAAGAAAAAATATTTTTCTTTTCTTTGTTTAATTTTTGTTCTTGGTTTAAGTCTTTTGTTTTTGTTCTTGGTTAAATTTTCGAAATTTTGAGTCTTTCTTTCAAAAAAATTTCAAAAATAGTTTCTTGGTTTAAATCTTGTGTCAAATCTTTAAGTTTGGTGTCTTCTTGTATTTTTCTTTTAGTTTTTCGAAAATTTTGTGTTTTTTTTTCAAAAAGTTTAACTTTGGTGTCTTTTACATATTCCTGTGTTCTTTAAAATTTTTGAGTCTTGTTCTTGGTGTTCTTGTCAATCTTCAAAGGGTTCTTATGTTTTCTTTTTATTTTGATCTTAAAATTTTTAAGTTTGGTGTCCCTTGGTGTTTTTCTTTGAATTTTCGCATAATAAGGTGTCTTAGATCTAAAATTTTTAAGTTTTGTGTCTTTTACTTGTTTTTCTCTTTCCTCATTAAATTCAAAAATAAAAAATATCTTTTCTATGCTAAAACTAACTTAATTTTCGAAATTTTCATTAAAAATTCAGATTTTAATTTTAAATTTTTTCTTATCTTATCCTAGTTTCAATTTAAAAAAAAAATCAAATTTCTTCAAAATTAAAAGTCTTATCTTTTTTTTTTCAAAATTCAAAATCTTATCTTAACTTTTCTAATCTCAAATTTTAAAATAAAATCTTTTTCAAATCTTTTAATTTCTCATCTTATCTTTTCGTATCTTTTTTTAATTTCAAATTTTTAAATTCAAATCTTTTCTTATCTTATCTCTTATCTTATTTTATTTTTAAATCTTTTCTTAATTAATTGCTTATCTTCTCTCTCTTCTTTTTCAAAACCTCCTAACTAATTCTTCTCTCTCTTAATTTTTGAAAATTCTTTCTCCTTCTCTCTCTTCTATTTTCGAAAATCACTAACTAATTTTCAATTCCTTTTTAAATTATTACCTTAATATTCGAAATGAGTTAATAAATAAAATAAAAACAAAAATAATTTAATTCTTATTTATCTTTTCTATTTCTAATTCTTCTCATCTCTATTTATATTATTCAAATTCTACTCATCTCTCATCTTCCATCTTTACTTTTCTATCTTCTTCTTCTTTCTTCACATCTCACTAGGAGCCTTCTATACTCAAATCAGACATGGAAACTTGCTTTGTTTCTTTTCTTCTTTTGTTGTTTATGACCAGGAACAGGGATAAAGAACCCCTCTTTAATCTTGATCCTGAACCTGAAAGGACTTTAAAGAATAGCTTACAACAAGCTAGAGCAAAACATTCCGGAAGGAACTTTTCAGAAACTTTTGAGAAAGAAATTGGAGACAAGGATGAACCTGAAGGAGATGCCAGAAAGGTTCTTGGTGACTTCACCATGCCTACCTCTGACTTTTATGGCAGAAGTATCTCTGTATCTGCCGTTGGAGCAAACAATTTTGAGCTTAAGCCTTAGTTAGTCTCTCTTCTGCAACAGAATTTCAAGTTCCATGGACTTCGAATGGAAGATCCACATCAGTTCTTAGCTGAATTCTTGTAGATCTATGATACTGTAAAGACTAATAGAGTAAATCCTAAAGTCTACAAGCTTATGCTCTTTGGTTAATACTTTTCTAGCTAAATTCTTTCCTCCTCAAAGGATGAGAAAAATTAGAGTAGAAGTTCAAACCTTCAGACAAAGAGAAGGTGAATCCCTCTATGAAACTTAGGAAAGATACAAGCAACTGATCAGGAGATGTCCTCCTGATATGCTCTCATAATGGTATATCATAGGCATGTTCTATGATGTTCTGTCTGAGATGTCCAAAATCTTATTGGACAGCTCTGTAGGTGGATCACTCCACTTAAAGAAAACACCTGTAGAAGCAAGAGAACTCATTGAGTTGGTTGGAAACGACCAATTCATGTACACTTCTGAAAAAGAAATCCTATAAACTATGGAATCTCTCAAAAGAAAGAAGTTCTTGAAGTTGATACTATGAATGCCATATTATCTCAAAATAAGATCTGACCCTGAAGGTCAATAAGATCTCTCAGCATTTGACTGGAATGCCAACTGCAGCTGGCAGTCACCAAGAAGTATCTCCTGATGTAGATGCTTAGGATCCTGATCAACCCACCATAGAGGAGGTGAATTACATAGGAGAACCCTATGAAAACACCTACAACCCTTCCTAGAGGAATCATCCTAACCTTTCATGGAAGGATCAACAGAAACCTCAGCAAGGTTTCAGTAATAATCAAGGAGGAAGGAACCAGAATAGGTTCAACAACAGACCACCATTCCCATCTTCTTAAGGGAACATGAAAACCTATAATCAGAGCCTTTCTGACTTAGTCACTCTGGCTTTCTGCCTCTCTCATACCACTCATAGTTTCATAAATGAAACAAGGTCCTCCATTAGAAATTTGGAGGTACAAGTTGGTCAACTGAGCAAGAGGATCCTTGAGACTCCTCCTGACACTCTTCCAAGTAACTCTGAAGTAAACCCAAGAGAAAAGTGCAATGCCATCACCTCTGAGGCTGAGGATAAATCTGGAGAGAATGGGGTGGCGCTGAACGCCAATGAAAAACATATCACTGGGCGTTTAACGCCCAAACTGGCAGCAAGCCTGGCACTAAAGTCCAGTGAGTAACCCCTTACTGGGCATTCAATACCCATCCTGGCAGCAGAGCTGGCGTAGGAAGCACTGGCTAGGCGTTCAACGCCCAAACACCCAGGAACTTTGACGCTGAACGCAGTGAGGAACCCCTCACTAGGCGATCATCGCCCAAACAGGCATGCATTCTGCCGTTAAACACCAGTGAGGAACCACTCACTGGGAGTTCAATGCCCACACAGCCAGGGAAGCTGGCGTTGGACGCCAGTAAGGATACCCCTACTGGGCGTTCAATACCCAAAAGGATAGAGGAACTGGCATTTGACGCCAGTAAGAGTGCATAGCATGGGCGTTCAATGCCCAAAGAGCTATCATAGCTGGCATTGAATGCTAGTAAAAGCACATCCTTTGAGTGCTCAATGCCCACTCAAGAAACCCTTATCCCAGAACTAAAGGAACCCAAGGCTCACATAAAGACCATAGATGTTCCTTTGAATTCACTCCTGCAGTGTATGCGTTCTGATGAATACTCATTATCTGATGAGGATGAAGAGACTAGGAAAAAGCAAGTTGCTTGGTACCTAGGAGCTCTTATGAAGCTGAATGCTAAGCTATTTGGTACAAAGCCATTGGAGGAAGAACATCCATTGCTTTCTAAAGAACTCCATGCTTTAGTTCAGCAGAAGCTATCTCAGATGCTTCCAGACCCTAGACGCTTCCTGATTCCTTCCACCATAGGCACTATAACCTTTCAGAAGGCCTTGTGTGACCTAGGGTCAAACATCAACCTCATGCCACTTTTTGTAATGGAGAAGCTGAGAATCCTTGAGGTACAAGCTACAAACATCTCATTTGAGATGGCAAACAAGGCAATGAAGAAGTCATATCGCTTAATAGAGGATGTCTTGGTAAAAGTTGAAAACCACTACATCCTTGCAAACTTCATAGTCTTGGATATTGGATAGGATGAGGATGACTCTGTCATCCTTGGAAGACCTTTCCTCGCCACTGCCAATACTATCATTGATGTGGCTAAGAGAGAACTTACTCTACAGCTAAGGGAGGATCAAATATTGTTCAAGGTGCTTCACCCCAATTCTCCCTCTAAAAGAAAGATAACTGTGCAACACCTAGTGTTCCAGCCCTCTCTTTCTGTGCAGAGCCTTACAGAGCCCAAAACATCAATTCTAAGTTTGGTGTTGGGCATTCATCAACAAGCTTTAAGCACAAAGGTACTAAGAAGAAAGTACCTAAAGGTTGGAGGGACAAGAAGGTCCCAACTGAAGGCCTCTCACCTGGTAGGAGAGTTGTCTTCACCAAGAAATCAGTCATACCACATACAGTGAGTCATGTCTTGTCTCTAGAGCATGTGGAGCTCATTCATGAGAAGACAGAAAGAAAGTTCACTACAAGAGGCAAAAATCTAAGCCCATACTCACATCCGTAAGGAGCTAACCGTCAAGCTAATGATGTTAAAGAAGCTCTTGTTGGGAGGCAACCCAACCTTAATCAATTAATTATTTTTATTTTCTTTTATTTTGTTTTTCTTATAGTTATTATTAGGGTCATGATCATATCCAGCAGTCAGAACAGAGTCAGAAATGAACAGCAGTAAAAACAGAACACTCTGGATGGAGTGTTGTTAAAGTTGAATGCCAGCCAGGGAGCTCTGGCTGGGCGACCAACGCCCCAAATGGGAAGCATTGCTGGCATTAAACGCCAGCCAGGGAGCAGACCCTAGGCACTCAAACCCAGTGCATAGGGCATGGAATCTGAATTTCCTAGCCCCTCAGGACCAATGGGTCCTACAGCATCCTCACCTACCCCACTAACTTTCACACTTCCCCATACACACTGCCCTATAAACCCTAGCCTAATCACATCCATATCACTTCCCCAAAACCATCGTAACTCCCACCAACCCCACCCACTTTAAAATCAAATTTCCCACCCAATTCCCCACCCATGACCGAACCCTAACCTACCCCCTTCCTATAAATACCCCTCACTCTAACTCTTCATACACACACCTCTTATACCCTCAAAAGCCCTATTGGCTGAGTCATTTCTCTCCCTCTATCTTCTTCTATTTTCTTCTTCTTCTACTCCATTCTTCTCTTTACATTATTTTTGCTCAAGGACGAGCAAAGTTTTAAGTTTGGTGTTGGAAAAGCCTAGCTTTTTTTTCTTTCCATTACCATTCATGGCACCTATGGTTGGAGAACCCTCTAGAAAGAGGAAAGGAAAGGTAGTAGCTGCCACCTCTGAATATTGGGAGATGGAGAGTTTCATCACCAAAGCTAATCAAGACTACTTCTATAAAGTAGTGGCAAAGAAGAAAGTGATCCCTAAGGTCCATTTCAAGCTTAAGAAGAATGAGTACCCGAAAATCTGAAGAGAGATCCGGAGAAGAAGTTGGAAAGTCCTAACCAATCCTATTCAAGATGTTGGGATTCTAATGGTGCAAGAGTTCTATGCTAATGCATGGGTTACTAAAAACCTTGACACTAGTGTGAACCCAAATCCAAGGAATTAGAGCACCATGGTTCGAGGGAGAATCTTATATTTTAGCCCGGAAAGTGTGAGGTTGGCATTCAACTTGCCTATGATGCAAGGAGATCCACATCCTTACACTAGGAGGGTCAACTTTGATCAGAGATTGGATCAAGTACTCAGAGACATATGTGTGGAAGGAGCACAGTGAAAAAGGGATTCCCAAGGTAAGGCCATTCAACTAAGAAGGCTTGACCTTAAGCCCATAGCTAGAGGATGGTTGGAATTCATCCAACGTTCCATCATCCCTACTAGCAATCGGCCACAAGTGACTGTTGTCAGAGCCATCATGATCCGTTCCATCATGATTGGAAGTGAGGTAGAAGTACATGAGGTGATTCCTCAAGAGATGTACAAGATAGCTGAGAAGCCTTCCACAATGCAAGGTTTGCATTCCCACACCTCATCTGTCATCTATGCAATTTAGCTGGAATTGTCATAGAAGGAGATATCTCCATTGGGGAGGACAAGCCCATCACTAAGAAGAGGATGTAGCAAACTCGAGAGTATGCACAAGAGCCTATGCAGCCATCTCCACATGATATCCCTGAGATGTGTAACACCCTAATTAGCCTAAGCTTTACCTTGGGTCGTAAAGCAAAGGTAAATTAAAGGTTACGACAGTTCTAAGCTCATACATATAACATAGAGAAGAAGTAATATAATCTAGAAGCCTAATGAAGGATATAGCTCAAAACACAGGATTTGAAAAGTGCAAAACATATTAACGAAGCTACTAACTTAAAGCAAAAGAAACAGATGTGATATAACAAAGGATACAGAGTATAATATCATAAGAACCTAGCAACGGCTCGCGAAGTTTAAGCCGGCTACCCATTTATACAGACAAAACATAACCAGAAGTTTAAAATAGCTTATACAAGTTTTGTTCTCTCAAATACAAGCATCTAGGCAAAACAAAAATACAAAATGAGAGATGTACAAACAAAATAAAACAAAAGAATCCCAAGAGTAACAAGATCCTCCGCTTCTGTCACCATCCAAACAACTCACCGAGGTGGGTTGCGACCTTCATCTGAAAAATGCAACAGAAATATAGTATGAGAACCGGATATTTTCAGTATGGTAATAGTGCCCAGTGATGTAGGATATAAGACCCTGGGACGCCAGAGGCAACCCTAGACTTCATATCCATCACAAGATTTCAATCTTAAGGGATAACTAAAACAGTAAAGCATAATTATAAACCTCAACATAACTTAAAATCTTAACAGTATAAAAAGGGTAATCTAACTTAAGGGATATTCTATTCTAACAATCTTCGCTATCCCACAGCCTTCACCAACTTATCCTCCATGCGATCCCATCACCACCGCCTTTCAAGCCTCCTCAATCCCAGTAGAAATCACAATTAATTACAATGCAAGTAAAACACAAGAAGAAGCATGTAATACAAGTAGATCAAGAAAGCAAATATGCATGTTATTCAACTAGGCATACAATTACAAGTCGGCAAAGCAAACAAGCAGATAGAAAATGCACATGATGAATGCCTGTCCTATTGACTGTGATATCACATTGTCGGTTCAATTGCCAACCCGACACATCTCCATAGAGATGTCGCCCTTCGGAATCATTATTGGGAACCCCCGAGATATAGTGCTCGGATAACTGTCCAGGGTTTTGTACCTGCACACTCTATTGATCCGAAGGAATGCGAGCAGGATACTCTTGCCTCAGACCTCACATCTCAATGCAAGCGGGACAAACCACCGCCCTTACGACACCGTCGCTACCTCGACAGGCGGGATCCAACCGCCGTCCCTGCCGGGCACATAGCATCTTATAGTCTCAATAGCAACTACCTCGACAGGCAGAATCCAGCCGCCATCCCTGCCGGGCTCATAGTGTATCTTAATCCCAGTATGAATAAGGACTTCAGTGGTTTTCAGAAACATTTTTAGCATACATGGATCCATCATCTCATCCAGAGTCCTTGACCCATCTCAACCACTGTCCATTCAAAATTCAGTTCCGAACTCAATAGTTCATCAGTTTTATTTTCACATACTAGTCTACCTTCACCTGCCATCAAACCATCTTCGGAACACCCTAAACCTAATTCTCCATTTTCTAATCTTTCAATATAATATCAACTAAAAACCCTTAGGTTATTTCTGATATTCTCATATTAAAACATTTAGCCCAAAATCCTCAAAAGAGTGTTATAGAAGCTTACAATCTTGTTGGAAAGGTGAAATAGTTGAAAAACAAAGTTAAATTTGACAAACAGGACATGTGCGTATGCCCAGGGGTGTGCGCGCGCATGCCTTGGAGAAGTTTTAAAAATGTCTGTACGCATAGAGGTGTGCGTACACACAGGTACTAAAATTCATAATGTCTGTTCGCTTGCACAACCTGTGCTAGCTCCCTCAACAGACTGGCTTCCCCAACGTGTGCGTGCGCACAGGGCTGTGCGTACGCACAGGTTGCAATTCCTCATTGGGTATGTGCACGCACAGGCTGTGCTAGCGTTGTAAACAGATTGCCTGCCTCTACGTGTGCGTACGCAAAGGTCTGTGCATGCGTACATATAAGAAATCATAAAATTTTGTAACTTTGTAGAATTTCAGATTTTAACATCAATCTTTGTTTGATCATAACTTCCTCTTCAAAATTCCAAATTTCAAAAACTTTACATCGATCTAAAGAGTTTTCAATGAATTTTAATTTCAATCAGTTTTGAAAACTAGGGAATAAGTTATGATCAGACAAAGTTCATCAAAATCACTTTTTACCAAAACTCACAAAAGCCTCAATTTACAAATTTTCACACACCACATCCAACCAAAACATTACCAACTTTTAATTATAGCACATTCTACCCTCTTGGGTCAAAATTCACCATTTCTACAATCTTTCCATCACATTTCCAAACTCCATTTTTCATCGAATTCTACCCTTTATAACTTATTGTACCATTCTTACCAAATTTTTCCTTCACCTTGCATTAATCTCAACCTCCACATCAATTGTATAGCATTATACTTAATCCTCATTCAAATTTACCATTTTATCAATCTCAACATCGCATATATCATACCAAGTCACTTTTCAATCCACACAACCATTCATCATCATCATATTATTATCAATCATCATAACTAAGCTCAAAATTATCAACCCATCATAAATAATCATACATCCATATTCAACAACTCAACAATCATTTTAATTCAATCCTATCCTATGGGTCACCAGTCTAAGTGTCCATGAATATTATATACTACATAAAGAAAACTGAAACCATACCTTGGCCGATTCCCAATACGCTACAAACCCAAATTGAGTAAAATTTGAGCTTCCAACCACAATCCAAGTCACCAGCCAACTCCAACAGGCATCAACAATCACTCCAAAGCTCCAAATCAAATGCCAACAATCACAATCTCAATCTATATACACATAATTTACAATAATTTAACCTAGGGTTTATCAAATTCACATAACCACAAGATATTTGAGTTTTTCACCTTATCCAAAGAATATTGGGGAGAAATCCAATAGGAATCAAAGGTTAGAGTATACCTAAACACCCAAAATCACAAAGATCACTTAAAACCCAAACCCAAAAATCCGAATTTCTTAGAGCAGAAGACTGGGCAGAAATTTTCGAGATTCATACCTCTTTGGTTAAATGAAACTAATGGGCTTGGTGAGAGCTTTGCGTAGCAACTGACGGCATGCAAATCGGAGCTCCGTAACTCAAGTTATAAGAGAAAGAAGATGAATGTGATAGTGCTTCTTGTAACCCTCACCTCTCTTCTCTCACTCAACGTTGCTGCTGCTTGTTGTGTATGAAAGTGGCTGAAATGGCCACTTAATACACTTATATATTGTTGGGCTTGGACCCAACTTGGGCTTGGTCCAACCGGTTAGCATTTTTAGCCCGTTTGGCCCAACTTTGAGCCAAACCTTTAAAATTAACGCCCGATTTTTGACTTGAAATATTTTTCTAAGGTTTTCTGCTGTTTTTAATTTTTCTCGTGCAGTACCAGGTAGACTTGAACCAGTTCAACCGGTTCAATTGCTGATTCGCAGTTTTTTCGATTTTTCGCAGAAAAAACATTTTCTGTCTCAGAAAAATCTACTGAGTCCAAAAATCATATTTAAATCCTCAAATTTTCACTCTAATTTTTTCGAAACCTAATGTGGGCAATATTAATTACTTAAATAGGCGGTTAATTAGTTGTGGTTCTTACATTCTCCCCACCAAATAAGAAATTTTGTCCTTAAAATTTGGCTTTCCCATCATCATCCTTAAATGTTCCCTCAACTTAAGCCTACCTCTCAACATTCATCGTTTCATTCCTACAGGTCAGCTCAATCTCCTGATTACATCTTTTATTCTTATTTATAATGTCAAGCCTATGACATACTCATCTTTCTCACTTTTAGATTTCCTAAATTCAAACTCAATATAACATTAGCATTTTAATTCAATGCTCTTCCAGATCTATCCTTTAAATAACTTAATTCCTATTTCAATCTAAGCCCAAAGTCTTCATGATTAAATATCGCAATCCCTATCTCCCCGACATGACAATTGTATTTAGTTATCTCCCAACTCTAATTTACTCACCTACCTTTATCTTCACAGCTTATCCCAACCCATCCTAATCTTACTGCCACAATCAAACTTGATTTTTAGAAAACCTTTACTTACATTAACCTACCAACTCTTCAAGTATTCAAGCCTAAGGTACATTTAGTCAACTTCCTACGACCTCTACTCATGCTTTATACCAATAGTCAACAATACGCTACGCTACTCTGATTTTTTGCCACTAATTAACTAGCTAATCCAAATATCCATTCCTACGACCATTCATACACCTAGACTTACTTTTGAACTTCCTCAACTTGACCCAAATAGGGTTACGCTCACCCTAAGACTAATTCCTAACTTACGGCCTTATAGCATCCCTATGCCTAATTCCAAGGTCTCATTAAATTCTCAATCTCAAACAATTTTCCATAACTCCACTTATAATATCCATCAATTTCTAACTGTTCAGCACATTCAAACCTTAACAACAGTTTTTTATACTAACCACAATTTCAACACCATCCACTCAACTACATTCATAACACACTCAACCATTCCAAACACCTAAAGTATTCTATTCTCCATTTTCTTTACTCATTTGACAAAATCCCAAGGTCCTCAATACCACCACACCCCTTTATTCCGCATCTAATGTCCAATTCATCTACAATTGCACCAATGTATACAATTCAACCTTCCTTCGACATCCTAAACAACTAATAAATTTCTACTTATCTTCTAAAATCAAATATTAAACTCATCCAAAAATTCAAGCCTAAATATATTCTTACTTGTTTTCTTCTTTTCTAATTACCTTTGCACTCAATAATTCACCATGTGCAAAATGTTATACTAACTATCTTATAATCTACATGTGAGAACCAAAATCAAGTGTGATTATCCATAGGCAGTAGTTTAACTCCCAATTGTAGTCCTTGAGTAATTTCCTCCATCTTCATAGAGTTAGTTCCCTTTGCTCCACATCTTCAACACAAGTATAAACGCAGTAGGCTCCAGATCGTGAGTCAGAGATTTCACTTCATATGGCCTCAACCATCGCGATGCACCAATCATTACCTCCTAATGCTATGTCGATACGCACTCCAAGATTTCCAATGAAGTGTTATCATAGGTCCTAACTGGTTCATGAGATTCAAGCATCACAACTACTAGCAATGTAGTTAATCCTTCTTTCAAGTCCTGGAGGTATTACAATTCAGCGTTTGAGCCAATGGAGCATCCTTGTGTATCAATTTAGTCATAGGCAATGCCATTCGCAAAAGTGAAGCTTCACCACTCCTCGCGATATCGCACACTCACAAGTTTCGTCCTTTGTGTTCAGAAGTTGTGTCCTAAGGAACTAACTTAACAATGGTTGCATCTAAGGATAGCATGCGATGTCGAAATAAATCCAAGTTAGTTGAAGGGATACCAAACTCACAGAAAGCAAACAATTTTGAATGGTATCCGTAAGAAATTGAAAAGGTACATTATGTTGTGTTCAGACAAGGTTGTCAAGAATAAGAAAATGCACCAGAAAGAAAATTAGAATGTACCTCAATAAAGGGATTTCAAATTACGAATCCTTGAAAGGAACAATAAGGCACATCAAATCATAATGTGTCTCTGCTGATGAGTTATCTCAACAGTAATCTCCCTCACACATGATTGGGTCAAAACGGATTTAGACCCATGCCAAGGAATACAAGGTTCCCGTGAGGATATGTGCAAATAAGGAATAGGATATAGCAAGGCTCAATTTATTCAACTAAAGGGATTTAGAAATAAAGAGCTCTAATACAATTTACACGGGAAAGATAGGTCGGTTCGCAAGGGTGTGTTGGTGCCTCCAGTCGCATAAGACTTCACACCGTCATTAAGATCACCGTGCTTCCGCAGCGTTACTCTAACTCTTTGTATTTAAGAATTGGATTATTTGTCCACACCAACCAGAAGTTTCCCTAAGTTCCATAAACTCTAGTGGCCTTACTCCAAGCGGCACAAGTGAGTTTGGTCCTAAATTTTTGATACTAAGTTTGACACTTTTGTTCCCAAACCTTTCTCTCCGTCACAAACTATGAGTAAACGTGTTGTCCCAAAATCACACAATACAGTTAAAGTTTTGTAACCAAGTATACACCTACCTCTTATCTCAATCATCCACATAGGGCATTCACAGCGGATACACGGCTTTACTATTGGTTCTAACTCGTATTCTGATTTTTTTCTCAACGGCAATTCTTGGCAATGTATCCAAGTCGTCCACAAGTATAGCATTGACCATTTCTTTTCGCCTGGTGAAACTGGGCATTGTTGTTTCTTCTGAAGTTTCTTTGACCACGAGGATGCTGAGTGGCATGTCCGTCCTTTTTGAAGATCTGGCCTCTAGGTGGAAATTACTTTCTATGACCTTTGCTACTAGTACCGTTACGAACATCGCTCTCCAAAGTCACCTCCTTGGCATAATCTTCAACAGTTGTTGCCTTGTCCACTAATGAGCAGATAATTTATACGCTTTTTGGCATTATTTTTAGTATGTTTTTAGTATGTTTTAGTTAGTTTTTATTATATTTTTATTAGTTTTTATTTAAAATTCACTTTTCTGGACTTTACTATGAGTTTGTGTGTTTTTCTGTGATTTTGGGTATTTTCTGGCTGAAATTGAGGGACCTGAATAAAAATCTGATTCAGAGGCTGAAAAAGGACTGCAGATGCTGTTGGATTCTGACCTCCCTGTATTCGAAGTGAATCTTCTGGAGCTATAGAAGCCCAATTAGCGCGTTCTTAATTGCGTTGGAAAGTAGACATCCTGGGCTTTTCAGCAATATATAATCGTTCATACTTTGCCCGAGATTTGATGGCCCAAACCGGCGTTCCAAATCAGCTCAAGACTGCCAGGCGTTTAACGCCAGAACTGGCACAGAAGTGGGAGTTAAACGCCCAAACTGGCACAAAAGCTGGTGTTTAACTCCAAGAAAAGTCTCTACACATAGAAGCTTCAATGCTCTGCCCAAGCACACACCAAGTGGGCCCGGAAGTGGATTTTTACGTCATTTACTCATTTTTGTAAATCCTAAGCTACTAGTTCTCTATAAATAGGACCTTTTGCTATTGTATTTTCATCTTTGGACGTCTAGTTCGTAGATCATGGGGGCTAGCCTCTCGGCCATGCTTAGACCTTGTTCTTATGTATTTTCAACGGTGGAGTTTTTACACACCATAGATTAAGGTGTGGAGCTCTGCTGTACCTCGAGTATTAATGCAATTACTATTATTCTTCTATTCAATTCAGCTTATTCTTGTTCCAAGATATTCATTCGCACTCAAGAACTTGATGAATGTGATGATTATGTGATGCTCATCATCATTCTCACTTATGAACGCGTGCCTAACAACCACTTCCGTTCTACATGCAAACAAGGCTTGAATGTATATCTCTTGGATTCCTTAATCAGAATCTTCGTGGTATAAGCTAGAATTGATGGCGGCATTCTTGAGAATCCGGAAGGTCTAAACCTTGTCTGCGGTATTCTGAGTAGGATTCAAGGATTGAATGACTGTGACGAGCTTCAAACTCGCGATTGTGGGGCGTTAGTAACAGACGCAAAAGAATCAAT
This sequence comes from Arachis duranensis, assembly GCF_000817695.3. NCBI lineage: Eukaryota > Viridiplantae > Streptophyta > Magnoliopsida > Fabales > Fabaceae > Arachis > Arachis duranensis. Next base: position 59,727,079 of record NC_029775.3, on the reverse strand, counting down.
GGATTTTAGTCTGACATGATCGAGAACCAATAGATGAATAGCCGTGCTGTGACAGAGCACGTTGAACATTTTAACTGAGAGGACGGGACTGTAGCCATTGACAACGGTGATGCTCAACATACAGCTTGCCATGGAAAGGAGTAAGAAGGATTGGATGAAGACAGTAGGAAAGCAGAGAGACGGAAGGGGAAAAGCATCTCCATACGCTTATTTGAAATTCTCACCAATGAATTACATAAGTATCTCTATCTTTATTTTATGTTTTATCATTAATCCTCCATAACCATTTGAATCCGCCTGACTGAGATTTACAAGATGACCATAGCTTGCTTCATACCAACAATCTCCGTGGGATTGACCCTTACTCGCGTAAGGTTTATTACTTGGTCGACCCAGTGCACTTGCTGGTTAGTTGTGCGAAGTTGTGATAAAGAGTTGAGATTGCAATTGAGCGTACCATGTTGATGGCGCCATTGATGATCACAATTTCGTGCACCAAGTTTTTGGCGCCGTAGCCGGGGATTGTTCGAGTTTGGACAACTGACGGTTCATCTTGTTGCTTATATTAGGTATTTTTCTTCATAATTTTTAAGAATGAATTCTAGAGTTTCAAGGTGATGTTCTTATCATCACCAAAGCTGATTGATTTTCATCAATTTAGCTCTTGAATGTAATGTCCTGTTGAAGCTTGGCTAGCTATGTACCCAAAAAAATTACAAAATCATAAAAACCAAAAATAATTTTATGTTTCTTGTTTGAGTCTAGTGTCTCATTTTAAGTTTGGTGTCAATTGCATGTTTTTATTCTTCTAATTTTCGAAAATCACATGCATTATGTTCTTCATTGATCTTCAAGATGTTCTTGATGATTTCCTTGCTCTGATCTTTAAATTCTCTTGTTTTGTGTGATTTGTTGTTTCTCATATGCATTCTCAATTTGTTAGTGTCAGTAGAATACAAACTTCTAAGTTTGGTGTCTTGCATGCATTGTTTATTTGATTTTAGTTGCATTTTGATTATTCCTCATCATTAAAAATTCAAAAAAATTCTTAATTTGTGTCTTTTCAAGTCAAATAATACAGAGAATTGAAGATTCAGAACATACAGCAGAGGAATCACACAGAAAAAGCTGGGCGCTCAAAACGCCCAGTGAAAAAGGGAAACTGGTGTTTAAACGCCAGCCAAGGCACCTGGTTGGGCGTTTAACGCCCGAAAGGGTAGCATTTTGGGCGTTAAACGCCAGAATGGATACCATTCTGGGCGTTTAACGCCAGGATGGCACAAAAGGGAAGAGTTTGTTTTTAATTCAATTTTTTTCAAGTTTTCATAATTTTTCAAAATCAAATCTTTTTAAAATCATATATTTTCAATCATATATTTTCAAAATCAATTTCTTTCCATTTTTCAAAAATACTTGCTAACAATTAATGATTTGATTCAACATTTCAAGTATGTTGCCTTTTCTGTTGAGAAAGGTTTAATGTCTGAAT
>NC_029775.3:59725131-59725495 GCF_000817695.3 Arachis duranensis | reverse complement strand
CAAAATAGTTTTCAATCATATCTTTTTGATTTCTAATTTCAAAATCATTTTCAAAAATCACTTTATTTCTTTCTCAATCTTAGTTTTCGAAAAACATCAATCAAATTTTCAAAATTTCTTTTAACTGTTTCAAAATCTTTTACTTTATTTTCGAAAATTCTTCCCCTCTTCTCACATCGTTCTATTTGTGGACTAACACTCCTCCTCAATGAACAATTCGAACTCTATCCCTCTTGATAAGTTCAAATTCTTCTACCTCCTCCTTCTATTTTTCTTTTCCTCTGACACCTCAAGGAATCTCTATACTGTGACATAGAGGATTCCATATTTTCTTGTTCTCTTCTCTTTCATATGAGCAGGAGCA
>NC_029775.3:59724644-59724951 GCF_000817695.3 Arachis duranensis | reverse complement strand
ACAACAATGCAAGGAAGGTGCTGGGTGACTTTACTGCACCTACTCCTGACTTCTATGGGAGAAGCATTTCAATCCCTGCCATTGGAGCAAACAACTTTGAGCTTAAGCCTCAATTAGTTTCTCTAATGCAACAGAATTGCAAGTTCCATGGACTTCCATTGGAAGATCTTCATCAGTTTTTAGCTGAGTTCTTGCAAATCTGTGACACTGTCAAGACTAATGGGGATAACCCTGAGGTCTACAGACTTATGCTATTCCCTTTTGCTGTAAGAGACAGAGCTAGGATATGGTTGGACTCACAACCTAA
>NC_029775.3:59724206-59724546 GCF_000817695.3 Arachis duranensis | reverse complement strand
AAAAATTGAGTAAGCTTAGAGTGGAAGTCCAAACCTTCAGACAGAAGGAAGGTGAATCCCTCTATGAAGCTTGGGAAAGATACAAACAATTGATCAGACAGTGTCCTTTTGACATGCTTTCTGAATGGAGCATCATAGGTATCTTCTATGATGGTCTGTCTGAACTATCCAAGATGTCATTGGATAGCTCTGCTGGAGGATCTCTTCATCTGAAGAAGACGCTTGCAGAAGCTCAAGAACTCATTGAAATGGTTGCAAATATCCAATTCATGTACACTTCTGAAAGGAATCCTGTGAACAATGGGACGAATCAGAAGAAAGGAGTTATTGAGATTGATAC
>NC_029775.3:59704905-59724105 GCF_000817695.3 Arachis duranensis | reverse complement strand
AAGTCTGTCTGGAATGCAAGCTGCACCAGGCAGTACTAAGGACGCTTCATCTGAAGAAGAAGCTTATGATCTTGAGAACCCATCAATGGAAGAGGTGAATTACATGGGAGAACCCTATGGAAACACCTATAATCCTTCATGGAGAAATCATCCAAATCTCTCATGGAATGATCAACAGAGACCTCAATAAACTTTCAACAACAATAATGGTGGAAGAAACAGGTTTAGCAATGGCAAGCCTTTTCCATCATCTTCTCAGCAATAGACAGAGAATTCTGAGTAGAGCTCCTCTAGCTTAGCAAACATAGTCTCTGATCTATTCAATGCCACTTTAAGTTTCATGAATGAAATAAGGTCCTCTATTAGAAAATTGGAGGCACAAGTGGGTCAGCTGAGTAAGAAAATCACTGAAACTCCTCCTAGTACTCTCCCAAGCATTATAGAAGAGCCTCCCTCCTAGTACTCTTCCAAGCAATACAGAAGAGGATCCAAAAGGTGAGTGTAAGGCCATCAACATGGCCGAAATTGGAGAGGAGGAAGAGGCAGTGATCGCCACTGAGGAAGACCTGAATGGACGTCCACTGGCCTCCAATGAGTTCCCTAATGAGGAACCATGGGAATCTGAGGCTCACACTGAGACCATAGAGATTCCATTGGAATTACTTCTGCCATTCATGAGCTCTGATGAGTATTCTTCCTCTGAAGAGGACAAAGATGTCACTGAAGAGCAAGTTGCTAAGTACCTTGGAGCAATCATGAAACTAAATGACAAGTTATTTGGTAATGAGACTTGGGAGGATGAACCTTCTTTGCTCACCAAAGAACTGGATGACTTGACTAGGCAGAGATTACCTCAAAAGGGACAGGACCCTGGGAAGTTCTTAATACCTTGTACAATAGGCACCATGACCTTCAAGAAGGCTCTGTGTGACCTAGGGTCAAGCATAAACCTCATGCCTCTCTCTGTAATGGAGAAGCTAGGGATCTTTGAGGTACAAGCTGTAAGAATCTCACTAGAGATGACAAACAATTCAAGAAAACAAGCTTATGGACTTGTAGAGGATGTTCTGGTAAAGATTGAAGACCATTACATCCCTGTTGATTTCATAGTCCTAGAGACTGGGAAGTGCATGGATGAATCCATCATCCTTGGCAGACCCTTCCTAGCCACAGCAAAGGCTGTGATTGATGTTGACAGAGGAGAATTGATCATTCAAGTGAATGAAGAATCCCTTGTGTTTAAGGCTCAAGGATATCCTTCTGTAACCATGGAGAGGAAGCATGAAGAGTTTCTCTCAAAACAGAGTCAAACAGAGCCCCCACAGTCAAACTCTAAGTTTGGTGTTGGGAGGTTCCAACATTGCTCTGAGTATCTGTGAGGCTCCATGAGAGCCAACTGTCAAGCTACTGCATTAAAGAAGCACTTATTGGGAGGCAACCCAATGTTATATTTATCTATTTTCCATTGTTATTTTATGTTTTCTATAGGTTGGTGATCATGTAAAGTCACAAAAACAACTGAAAAAGCAAAAACAGAATGAAAAATAGAAAGAGAAACAGCACACCCTGGAGGAAAAGCTTGCTGGCGTTTAAACACCAATAAGGGCAACAAAAGGGTGTTTAACGCCCAGTCTGGCACCATTTTGGTCGTTTAATGCCAGAAAGGGGCACCAGACTGGCGTTTAACGCCAGAAAGGGGCACCAAGCTGGCGTTAAATGCCAGAAATTGGCAGCAGCCTGGCGTTTAACGCCAGGATTAGCAGAAAAGGGCGTTTTTGCACGCCACTTGGTGCAGGGATGAGTTATCCTTGATACCTCAGGATCTGTGGACTCCACAGGATCCCCACCTACCCCACCACTCTCTCTCTTCTTCACCTATTCACCAATCACCTCAATACCTCTTTCCCAAAAACCCCTCACCTATCAAATCCCACAATTCTCTTCACCACTCACATCCATCCTTCATACAACCCCACCTACCCTACCATCCAAATTCAAACAACTTTCCCTCCCAAACCCACCCATAATGGCCGAACCCTACCCCTCTCTCCACCCCTATATAAACCCTTCTTCACTTCTTCATTTTCACACAACATAAACACCACTTCTCTCCTTTGGCCAAAACACAAAGCCCCCCATCCATCTCCTATCTTTCTTCTTCTTCTACTCTCTTCTTTCCTCTTTTGCTCGAGGACAAGCAAACCTTCTAAGTTTGGTGTGGTAAAAGCGTTGCTTTTTGTTTTTCCATAACCATTTATTGCACCTAAGGCCGAAGAAACCTCTAGAAAGAGGAAAGGGAAGGCAAAAGCTTCCACCTCCGAGTCATGGGAGATGGAGAGATTCATCTCAAGACCACTTCTATAAAGTTGTGGCCATGAAGAAGGTGAACCCCGAGGTCCCTTTCAAACTCAAAAAGAGTGAATATTTGGAGATCCGACATGAGATCCAAAGAAGAGGTTGGAAAGTTCTTACCAACCCCATTCAACAAGTCGGAATCTTAATGGTTCAAGAGTTCTATGCCAATGCATGGATCACCAAGAACCATGATCAAAGTGTGAACCCGGACCCAAAGAATTGGCTTACAATGGTTCGGGGGAAATGCTTAGATTTTAGTCCGGAAAATGTAAGGTTGGCATTCAACTTGCCCATGATGCAAGGAGATGAACACCCCTACACTAGAAGGGTCAACTTTGATCAAAGTTTGGACCAAGTCCTCATAGACATTTGTGAAGAGGGCGCTCAATGGAAGAGAGATTCAAGAGGGAAGCCGGTTCAACTGAGAAGGCATGACCTCAAGCCCGTGGCTAGGGGATGGTTGGAGTTTATCCAACGCTCAATCATTCCCACTAGCAACCGGTCCGAAGTTACTATAGACCGAGCCATCATGATCCATAGCATCATGATTGGAGATAAATCCCTGAGATGCCTCAAGGGATGTACTTTTCTCCACAAAACTATTGGGAGCAAATCAACACCTTCCTAGGAGAATTGAGTTCCAACATGGGACAACTAAGGATGGAGCACCAAGAACATTCCATCCTCCTCCATGAAATTAGAGAAGATCAAAAAATCCTGAGAGAGGAGCAACAAAGGCAAGGAAGAGACATTGAAGAGCTCAAGCACTCCATAAGATCTTCAAGAGGAAGAACAAGCCGCCATCACTGAGGTGGACCCATTCTTTAATCTCCTTGTTCTTTATTTTTCTGTTTTTCAAAAATTATGCTTTATGTTTTATTTATGTTTGTGTCTTATGATCATTAGTGTCTTAGTGTCTATGCCTTAAAGTTATGAACATCCTATGAATCCATCACCTTTCTTAAATGAAAAATGTTCTTAATTGAAAAAGAGAAGAATTGCATGAATTTCAAATTTTATAACAGATTAATTATTTTGATGTGGTGGCAATACTTTTGATTTCTAAATGTATGCTTGAACAGTGCATATGTATTTTGAATTTGTTGTTCATGAATGTTAAAATTGTTGGCTCTTGAAAGAATGATGGAAAAGGAGAAATGTTACTGAGGATCTGAAAAATCATCAAATTGATTCTTGAAGCAAGAAAAAGCAGTGAAAACCTTGCAGAAAAAAAAAGTATATGCGAAAAAAAAGAGAGAGAAAGAAAAAGAAAGAGCAAGCAGAAAAAGCCAATAACCCTTTAAACCAAAAGGCAAGGGTAAAAATAAAAAGGATCCAAGGTTTTGAGCATCAGTAGATAGGAGGGCCCACAGGAATAATATCCTGGCCTAAGTGGCTAAACCAAGCTGTCCCTAACCATGTGCTTGTGGCGTGAAGGTGTCAAGTGAAAACTTGAGACTGAGCGGTTAAAAAGTCGTGATCCGAAGCAAAAAGAGTGTGCTTAAGAACCCTGGACACAATCTGAAAAGGTTCACCCATTTATGTGTCTGTGGCATGGATGCATCCGGTGGTAATACTGGAAAACAGAGTGCTTTGGGCCACGGCCAAGACTCATAAAGTAGCTGTGTTCAAGAATCATCATACAAACTAGGAGAATCAATAACACTATCCGGATTCTGAGTTCCTACAGAAGCCAATCATTCTGAACTTCAAAGGATAAAGTGAGATGCCAAAACTTTTCAGAGGCAAAAAGCTAAAAGCCCCGCTCATCTAATTAATACTGATCTTCATAGATGTTTTTGGAATTCATCGTATATTCTCTTCTTTTTATCCTATTTGATTTTCAGTTGCTTGGGGACAAGCAACAAATTAAGTTTGGTGTTGTGATGAGTGGATAATTTATACGCTTTTGGCATTGTTTTTAGCATGTTTTTTGTATGTTTTAGTTAGTTTTTATTATATTTTTATTAGTTTTTATTTAAAATTCATTTTTCTAGACTTTACTATGAGTTTGTGTGTTTTTCTATGATTTCAGGTATTTTCTGGCTGAAATTGAGGGACCTGAGCAAAAATCTGATTCAAAGGCTGAAAATGGACTGCAGATGCTGTTGGATTCTGACCTCCCTGTATTCGAAGTAGATCTTCTGGAATTACAGAAACCCAATTGGTGCGCTCTCAATTGCGTTGAAAAGTAGACATCCTGGGCTTTCCAGCAATATATAATAGTCCATACTTTGCCCGAGATTTTGGTGGCCCAAACCGGCGTTCCAAATCAGCTCAAGACTGCCCGGTGTTTAACGCCGAACTGGCACAGAAGTGGGAGTTAAACGCCCAAACTGGCACAAAAGCTGGCGTTTAACTCCAAAAAAAGTCTTTACACATAGAAGCTTCAATGCTCAGCCCAAGCACACACCAAGTGGGCCCGGAAGTGAATTTTTACGTCATTTACTCATATTTATAAATCCTAAGCTACTAGTTCTCTATAAATAGGACCTTTTGCTATTGTATTTTCATCTTTGGACGTCTAGTTCTTAGATCATGGGGGCTGGCCCCTCGGCCATGCCTAGACCTTGTTCTTATGTATTTTTAACGGTGGAGTTTCTACACACCATAGATTAAGGTGTGGAGCTCTGCTGTACCTTGAGTATTAATGCAATTACTATTGTTCTTCTATTCAATTCAGCTTATTCTTGTTCCAAGATATTCATTCGCACTCAAGAACTTGATGAATGTGATGATTATGTGACGCTCATCATCATTCTCACTTATGAACGCGTGCTTGACAACCACTTCCGTTCTACATGCAAACAAGGCTTGAATGTATATCTCTTGGATTCCTTAATCAGAATCTTCGTGGTATAAGCTAGAATTGATGGCGGCATTCTTGAGAATCCGAAAGGTCTAAACCTTGTCTGTGGTATTCTGAGTAGGATTCAAGGATTGAATGACTGTGACGAGCTTCAAACTCGCGATTGTGGGGCGTTAGTGACAGACGCAAAAGAATCACTCGATTCTAGTCCGACATGATCGAGAACCGACATATGAATAGCCGTGCTGTGACAGAGCGTGTTGAACATTTTCACTGAGAGGACAGGACTATAGCCATTGACAACGGTGATGCCCAACATACAGCTTGCCATGGAAAGGAGTAAGAAGGATTGGATGAAGACAGTAGGAAAGCAGAGAGACGGAAGGGACAAAGCATCTCCATACGCTTATCTGAAATTCTCACCAATGAATTACATAAGTATCTCTATCTTTATTTTATGTTTTATCATTAATCCTCCATAACCATTTGAATCCACCTTACTGAGATTTACAAGATGACCATAGCTTGCTTCATACCAACAATCCCCGTGGGATCGACCCTTACTCACGTAAGGTTTATTACTTGGACTACCCAGTGCACTTGCTGGTTAGTTGTGCGAAGTTGTGATAAAGAGTTGAGATTGCAATTGACCGTACCCTGTTGATGACACCATTAATGATCACAATTTCGTGCACCATCCACCAATTCAGAGAATCTCCTAATCTCCAATGGATCCACAACACACATGATATCTTCCCTCGGCCCTACTTCATATTTGACACATTTCCATCCCTCATAGGACTCAGGAGTACCCTAACTTATTCTCGAAGACCTACAGAGTTCCATGAACTTGCTGGTGTATTCAGCTATAGTCATGGACCCTTGCTTCAGCTGTAAGAGCTCCAACTCTCTAGCCTCCCTTAATGATTCATGCAAATACTTTTTGTAGAAAGCTTCATGGAATAACGCCCATGTGATGTGCGGAAAATGATCCGACACAAAACTCACCGGCAAGTGTTCGCATCAAGTAATAAAACTCACGGGAGTGAGGTCGATCCCACAAGGATTGAAGGATTGAGCAATTTTAGTTTAGTGGTTGAGTTAGTCAAGCAAACAAGTGTTGATTGTGTGAAATTGTGTTGACAGAAATTAAATTGCATAGAATGTAACGGGGAGTGGGTGATTTGCAGGAAATTAAAGGGAACAAAAAGAAAAAGAGCTGAATCTTAAAGTGCAAGTAATGTAAATTGCAGAAACTTAAAGTGCAAGAAATATAAATGACTTGAAAAATAAAAGGGGAATGGGAATTGGATCTGCAGGAATTAAACAATGGAAAAGCAAAACTAAACAGAATGAAGAGTAGTTGATGGAATTAGTTGAACAGGATCTCAAAACTAAAAGGAAAATAAGCTTGATGTAGTAATTAAACAAGGAAATTAAAATGGAAACCAATAGATCTCAGGACCCAAGAGACTAGATAACCAAGTCTAGATCTTAGATCTCAGGACCCAAGAGACTAGATAACTCGTCTAGATCTCAATGCCTTCCTAGATTCAATTCAGAGAGCAAATGCAAAATTAAAGAAGAGAGCAATGTAGAAATGTAAATCCAAGTTCAATTTCCAGAAGTTGCAGTAAGAAAAACAGAGAAATCTCAAGGTGAGATTGAGACAGAATTTCCTCAATTCTTCAACACCCAAGACTCAAGATAAGTGTAGATGAAATTGAAAACAAGAAAACTAAGAGGAAGAGAATTCAATTCTCCTTCCCCAAGACTCAGAATCTCAAAACAGCTCAAGACCCAAAAGCTCTCTACTGTGAATACTATGAAAATTCTCAAAGAAAACTCCCCAAAGAAAAGCTCCCTTAAAACTTCAAATCCTAAGCTATTTATACACTTTCTTCAAATGATCATTAAGCCTTGAATTGGGCCTTTAGTCTTGATGGAATTGGGTTGACAATAGCCTCTGTTGATTGCTCTTGGTGTTGGGAAGAAATCCACTTGTGAACCGGGCCATGAACCATTCACGTTTGAGTCAACGTTTGAGGCAAACGTTGACTCAAACGTCCCTTGTGTGAGGCATTATGCAGATGCCCTTCTTGTTGTCATCCACGTTTGAGCCAACGTTTGAAGTCAAATGTGAGCTCAAACGTGGGTCTTCCCAGGCTCCCTTTTTGGCCAACGTTTGGCCCAACATTTGAGGCAAATGTTGGTGCAAACATGGCTCATCTAAACCATCAATCAGGGGTGCTCTTCCATGCTCTTTCTTGCCAAAATGTAGCCAACGTTTGACCTCACGTTTGAGGCAAACGTTGGCTCAAACGTTGCTGGGCCCAGGAGCTCTATTTCTCTTCTTTTTGGCGCCAACGTTTGACCTCACGTTTGAGGCAAATGTTGGCGCAAACATTGGCTCCTTCCCCTGCTTCTTCTTCAGCCAACGTTTGCCACAACGTTTGAGGCAAACGTTGGCACAAACGTTGGCTCTTCCCAGGGTGTTCTTCATCTGCTTCTCACGTTTGAGTTAACATTTGAGGTCAAACGTTAGCTCAAATGTGAATCCCTTCTTTCAAAGCCCATTCTTGCAACCTTCTTCCAAGCTTTATTTTTCCTGTCATCAATCAACAATTGTATCAAAGCTATGCCATCATCATGAGAGTTATTCTTCTTCTTGTCATATGAGCAATTATGGCACAAAAACTCATGAAAATGCATCAATTTATCCATGGTTGATTGAATCAAAGGAAACATGAATTTCAACCCAATTGGCTTACTTATGGCTTAAGAAAGTGCATAAAACCTATTGAAAACAAAGGAAAAAGACTAGTAAAACTAGGCTAAGATGACTTGTCATCACCATGTAATGTCCACCTTCTGTAGGCGTAGCAGTCGACACACTCCTTGCCACCATTGCTGAGCTTCTCCCATTAGTTGATAAGCCGCATATTCCACGAACTGATTACTCAGGAATTGTTGAGTTTGTAATGCACCCTCCACAGCTCTTACCCAGTTGTCTTCTTCAACAGGATTTATCGATCCCTAAAAAACTGGCGAGTCAGCCTTCAGAAAAGCAGCTAAAGTTCTCGGAACACCAACTAAGTCATCCTCAGCACCTTCTTCATTTTTGCTTCTGACTGATTACCGGGTTCACCGCACAGCACGAGTAGTCCTTGGCAGTGCTTGCTTGAATCGTGTTAGCTAAGCTAGTTATCGCCGACATAAGTTCAGGGTGATTATCTGTCGACTGGTTACTCTCATTCTCTCTTCGAGTACGAATACGACCTCGTCCGCGAGAAGCCATTCAGGGTTCCTGTCTACACTAAACAATTGATATCAAGGTGATCAGTCTCAATATCAAAATCCTAGTGCTTCAATTATCCCAAAAACGCACCCACAAACAAGCATGCTATGAAATATCAAGTAGATAACCTAAATAGCATGAAAGAAAAATGACCTAGAGTATGCAATGAAGCACAATCGGTCCATCCCTCAGGCTCACGAGGACAACCGCTCTGATACCACTAAATGTAACACCCTAATTAGCCTAAGCTTTACCTCGCGTCATAAAGCAAAGGTAAATTAAAGGTTACGATAGTTCTAAGCTCATACATATAATATATAGAAGAAGTAATATAATCTAGAAGCCTGATGAAGGATATAGCACAAAACATAGGATTTGAAAGGCGCAAAATGTACTAACGAAGCTACTAACTTAAAGCACAAGAAACAGATGTGATATAACAAAGGATAAAGAGTATAATATCATAAGAACCTAGCCATGGCTCGCGGAGTTTAAGCCGGCTAGCCATATATACAGACAAAATAGAACCAGAAGTTTAAAATAGCTTATACATGTTTTGTTCTCTCAAATACAAGCCTCTAGGCAAAACAAAAATACAAAATAAGAGATGTACAAACAAAATAAAATAAAACAATCCCAAGAGTAACAGGATCCTCCGCTTCTATCACCATCCAAATAACTCACCGAGGTGGGTTACGACATGCATCTAAAAAATACAACAGAAATATGGTATAAGAACCATAGGTTTTCAGTATGGTAACAGTGCTCAGTGATGTAGGATATAAGACCCCAGGATGCCAGAGGCAATCCTAGATTCCATATCCATCACAAGATTTCAATCTTAACGCATAACTAAAACAGTAAAGCATAATTATAAACCTCAACATAACTTAAAATCTTAACAGTATAGAATGGGTTATCTAACTTATGGGATATTCTATTCTAACAATCTCTGCTGTTCTATAGCCTTCACCAACCTATCCTCCACGTGATCCCATCGCCACCGCCTTCCGAGCCTCCTCAATCCCATTTGAAATCACAATTAATTACAATGCAAGTAAAACACAAGTAGAAGCATGTAATACAAGTAGATCAAGTATGCAAATAGGCATGTTATTTAATTAGGCATACAATTACAAGTCGGCAAAGCAAATAAGCAAATAGAAAATGCACATGATGAATGCCTATCCTATTGGTTGTGATATCACATTGTCGGTTCAATTGCCAACCCGACACATCTCCATGGAGATGTCGCCCTTCGGAATCATTATTGCGAATCCCCGAGATATAGTGCTCGGATCACTGTCCAGGGTTTTGTGCCTGTACACTCTATTGATCCGAAGGGATGCGAGCAGGATACTCTTGCCTCAGACCTCACATCTCAATGCAAGCGGGACGAACCACCACCCTTACGCCGCTGCCGCTACCTCGACAGGTGGGATCCAACCGCTGTCCCTTCCGGGCGCATAGCGTTTCAAAATCTAAGTATGAATCAGGACTTCAGTGGTTTTCCGAAACATTTTCAGCTTACATGGATCCATCATCTCATTCAGAGTCCTCAACCTATCTCAACCACTGTCCATTCACAATTCAATTCCGAACTCAACAGTTCATTACTTTCATTTTCACATACCAATCTACCTTCACCCGCCATCAAACCATCCTCAGAACACCCGAAACCTAATCCTCCATTTTCTAATCTTTCAATATAATATCAACTGAAAGCCCTTAGGTTATTTCCCATGTTCTCATACTCAAAAATTTAGCCCAAAAGCCTTAAAATGGTTTTATAGAAGCTTACAATCTTATTGGGAAGGTAAAATAGTTGAAAAACAAAGTTAAATTTGAGAAACAGGATGTGTGTGAACCCACAGGGGTGTGCGCGTGCACGCCCTGGAGAAGTTTTAAAAATGTCCATACTCACAGAGGTGTGCGTATGCACAGGTACTAAAATTCATAATGTCTATTCGCTTGCACAACCTGTGCTAGCACCCTCAACAGACTGGCCTCCCCAACGTGTGCGTACACACAGGGTTGGGGATTCGCACAAGTTGTAATTCCTCATTGGGTATGTGCATGCACAAGCTGTGCTAGCGCTATAAACAGATTGCCTACCTCTGTGTGTGCGTACGCACAGGTCTGTACGTGCACATAGGTTTAAAATTTTGCAGAGGTGTGCGTGCGCACAAGGCTGTGCGTGCGTACATACCAGAAATCTTAAAATTCTGCAACTTTGCAGAATTTTAGATTTTAACACCAATCATTGTTTCATCATAACTTCCTCTTCAAAATTCCAAATTTTACAAACTTTACATCGATCTAAAGAGTTTCCAATGAATTTTAATTCCAAACAAGTTTCAATCAATTTTGAAAACCAGGGAATAAGTTATGATCAGACAAAGTTCACTAAAAATCACTTTTTACCAAAACTCACAAAAGCCTCAATTTACAAATTTTCACAAACCACATCCAACCAAAACAATACCAACTTCTAATTACAGCACATTCTACCCTCTTGGGTCAAAATTCACCATTTCTACAATCTTTCTATAACATTTCCAAACTCCATTTTTCATCAAATTCTACCTTTTATAACTTATTATACCATTCTTACCAAAATTTTCCTTCACCTTGCATTAATCTCAACCTCCACATCAATTGTATAACATTATACTCAATCCTCATTCAAATTTACCATTTCATCAATCTTAACAACGTATTGACGTTGGGATTTTTGCTAGTAAAGAATTTTATAAAAATAGTCGCATTGTAGATATAGTTTCTAAACCAACAAAAATCCTTTCGTGGAAACGTTTTGGTTGCCACAAGTAACAAACCCCTTTAAAATTGATAACCGAGTATTTAAACCTCGGGTCGTCTTCTCAAGGAATTGCAGGGAGGTATGTTCTTATTATTGGCTATGAAAAAGGTAAAATTGGGGTTTTGAGAATGAGGAATAAATATGGCAAATAATTTAAATGATAATTAAAATAAATAAATACTGTAAAGCAAACCCTTTGGCAAGGTAGGAGAAATTGGAAGTCCAGACTTAGTTATTCTTATCAATAACAATAAAAGTTGAATCTTAATTCCACTTAATCAACCTTTGCTAAAGCAAAGGAAAGTCAAGGGACTAATTAGTTAATCTTCGAATCCTATTTATTTCCTAAGAAAAGGTTGGGATTATTGAAGTTCAGTTCAATTAGCAAAGATAACAGTTATCAATTATGTTGAGCTAAGATAACTCCTGAGTTACTGATTTCTCAACCAAGACCAAAAGGAAAAGAAATTAAATCTGCTGGAATAAAAAAATTGTCTTCAGATTGGGAATAATCAATTGCATAAATAAAGAAAGCAATATTAAACTGAAATACCTCAAATAGCATTAAATAAGAAAATCATAACATGAATGTAGCATAAGCCAAATAGGCAACATAACTAATACAAGCAAGCATTAATGGTATCTGAAAATAAGAGATAATTATAAAGTAAAAGAACATTGAACCTGGGATCGAGAGTTACTCCTAAAACTAAGAGAAGTCCTAAATCCTAAATCCTAAAGAAAGAGGAGAGAACCTCTCTCAAAACTAGATCTAAATCATGGAAAGTGACTAAAAATTGGAGACTCTTTTGAATGGATATCATAACCTCTGGTATATGAATTCTGGACTTGGATTTGGGCCGAAAAGGGCTTCAGAATCTGCTATGTGTGTTTTCTATAATTTCTGGTAAGTGGCCTCTGTCACGCGTCCGCGTGGGTCACGCGGTCGCGTCAATTGGAGTTTTCCTTGTCGCGCGGTCGCGTCAGTCATGCGGCCACGTCATAGGTGTTCTTCGTTAGGCGCGCGGTCGCGTCAGCCATGCGGCCGCGTCGCTGCCTCTTCGCGCTTTGCATGCGGCCGCGTCGTCCATGCGATCGCGTGGATGCCAGTTTCTCCAAAACTCCGTTTTATGCTTTCCTTACATTTTTTGTATGTTTCCTTTTCCATCCTTTAAGTCATTCCTGCCTTAGAAGATCTGAAACTACTTAACACACTAATCATGGCATCGAATGGAAATAAGGGTAATTAAAATAATTAATTCTAAAACATAGGAAACATGTTTTTCACATACATCACATAATAAGGAAGGGAAAGTAAAACCATGCAATTAATATGAATAAGTGGGTGAAGGATTGAATAAATCACTCAGATTAAGCACAAAATATATCATAAAATATGAGTTTATCAACCTCCCCACACTTAAGTAATAGCATGTCCTCATGCTATGTCCAAGGTAAAAAGTAAGGTTGAAGTGGTTGAATGCCATGCAATGCAATTCTAATCTAAATTCAACTAACTAAATGCATGATGCAATTCTAATTTTATTCACTCATATATAAATCTTACATGTAGTTAAATCAATTCACATTCTCAAGGAATCATATATATATATAGCCAACATTAGATAATGATAAAGCACTTTTACAATTGAGATGGGAGAGAAAAACATTTTATAAACTTGCAAGACAATTAGAAATTTAAGCAGAGATATATGTTAATGAGTTAGCGAACCCTCACTGGATTTTGTGTTTACTCTCTAGTCACTTAGTGTTTATTGGGTTAATCACTCTATTCTTCTTTTTATCCTTACTTTCTATAAGTTTGTTCTTCATCTAACCAATCAACAATTATAAAATATAGACATACCAAAAATCATGAGGTCTTTAATTAAGGTTGTAATGGGGCCAAGGTAAAGGTAAGGGTATATGTATAAGGCTAAGTGAGCTAATAAGTGAATCCTTAATTAGTCTAAGATCTCACCTAACATACATAATTTCTAAAGTAAAGCTTCTTTACCTATTTTCCCATATTTTTCCCACTTTTTAATGTTACATGCTCATGTATTAGTTTTAATATTTGCTCCATGTGCATTTGCTTTTAATTTGCATACTTTTTTTTAATGCACATGGTAATTAATTATTTTAATTTCACATGAGCATGCTTCCCAAAATATCTTTATTCTTTTCAACTTCTCTACCTTTGTTTCTATCATCCATGTTCTCATAAAGTTTCCCCATACTTAATTAATTACACAATTTCTATCTTAAGCTAACCAAGGATTCAACTTGGGATTTTTAATTTGTTTTTCTGCTTAAGGCTAGTAATATGGTTATATAATAAGAGGGGATTAAAAGGCTCAAGGGGGCTAATGAGGATGTCATAAAAGGTAGGCTTTATTTGGGATAGTGAGTTAAAATCAAACAAGGCCTCAATCACTTTCTTGGTATGTATCTATATTCTATAACTGGATATATAGATTAAAACGAAGTAAAGAACACCAGAATAAAAAAGAAGGGTGGAACACACATGAATAAAATATTATGGTTTAAATGTAACCATACAATTAAGCTCAAAACTCACAGGCTGTATGTTCTCAAACTCATAAATCATGTATCACTTAAGTATATCATGCAAGTAGAAATCAAGAGTTCCCATTATACTCAATGTAAAATATATTGAATGGCTTTAAAGTTTGTGTTCCTCCTTGATGAAATGGTGTTAACTTAACTACATGATGTAATACTTTGTATACAAAGTGTGTAGATTGTTTTGATCTTGTTTAAATTTCCTAGTCTACTCCTTTTATTCTGATCAAATTAAACTATTATATGCCAAAAGGGTAAACTATACTAATTAATCTACCTACTCTATAGCTAATAAGTTAGAACTGCAAACTAAACTAAATGGCTAAAATATGAACTAAAGTGCAAAATGCAGAAATAGAGCAAAAATACATGAAAGTAGCAATGTATAAGTACTCAGAAAATAAAAATAAAAATAAAAATAAAGAGAAAAATACAGAAAAATAGCCAAAATAAAAAAAAGAAGGGTCTGTAGTGGTTCACCAAAATAGTATGCCAGAGATGGCGACCTCCCCACACTTAAAATAAAGCATCGTCCTCGATGCTCACTCAAGCTGGGTGTGAAGGGGAGTCACCACTGGTAGGGTGGATAGCTGGAGTCTCTGTGGTGGTGGTCTGAGGATCTGTCTGCTGCAGAGGAGGTGTTGACTGAATGGGGATCTCTGGATCTGCAACCTGGATCTGATGTGGGACCTCCTGCTGTGGTGCAGTGTGCTCTGTGCCTGCCTGTGCAACCTGAGGGGGTGCAGGCTCCTCCTCTTGCTCATCCGCCTCCTCCTCAGATGGCTCTGATGGTATGTCAGGCTCGGAGGGGATGTCGCCGCCAGATCGAATCAACAGCTTCAGGTGCTCATAGCGTCGCCTGTTGCGATGCTCAGATCTCTCACACTGGCGCCGATTGCGGCGCTCCATTCTATCTAGCTGCTGAAACAGGTGGTGCACAAGGTGATAAACAGGCTCTGAGGTAGGGGGAGGTGCAGTAGTGGTAGCAGGGGTAGCTGTGGAAGAAGAAGGACCAGCAGATGGTGTGGCTGTCTCATCAGTAGCAGTGAAGGGTGGGGGTCTGTAGCCCAAAGCTAGAAAGTTCCTACTATGAGGAATAATCTTCCTGCGGTCTGCAGTCGTGGGATTTTCATCGGCATCCTTCCAAGGCACGTCAGCTCGACGGCCCAGCTGGGTAACCAAATAGGGAAAGGGAAGAGTGCCTCAGACGTGGACCCTGGCCATGTAGGACCGGATAAAACGTGGCAGGTACAGGTCCTTACCCTCCATCACACACCAAAGGAGGGTGATCATAGCGGCCGGTATCTCTGTCTCATGGGTACTCGGCATAACATAGTTGCTCAAGATCTGGTGCCATAGCCGAGCCTCATCATTTAAGTAAATCCGCTTGATTCCCTTAGGCATGGTGGTATCCTAACCCATTTTCCACGGAACAGTCGGGTTAAGGGTTATCCTTGCCTTGATAGCATCCCAATCAAACCTCAAGAAACGCATGTCCTCCTCAACCTTTTTGTAACCATCAGGCTGATCGGACTTGGGTGGGAGCTGCAGAATGTCCTCAATTTCTTCGTCAGTGACCAGTATCTGCTTCCCTCTTAGGTTTACTGTATCTAGGGAAGTTTTGAAGTAATTTCAGTAAAATTCCCATACCCAAGATGCATTGATCTCTGTAAGGTTCCTCTCCAGGAAGAACCAGCCTCTTTCTTTGATCTAATTAGAGGTATATTGCTGGAGTTCTCCTGGGATCTTCAGAGTTATTTCCAGGTATAGGTTCCTGGAGGTTACAAACACTGGATACTTCAGCTCACAGTATCGGTTTGCAAACTTTATTGGATCAGTAGCAGAGAGCAGCTGGTCAGCCTTCTCCTGGGCAGTAAAGTGTTTTTCCCGCCAGGAGGCATCATGCAGAAGATCTATGAACGACATAGAAGAATCTCCTCTCTTATGATTGCTAGTGGTAGCCTTTCCTTTTCCCTTTCTATGGGAATCTGACATCCTGAAAAATAGAAAACCAAGATATAATAAAAATAGGAAAATAAATAGGCAAATAGTCAAAAGAAACACAAAGTGGCAAAGGAGAATTAGAATGAGGGAAATGAGTTAAGTAAAAGGGCATTAAGGATTGTATAGGAGTTAAAAGTTCGAAAGAAAGAATTCACAATCCAAAATGTAATTCATAATTAGAAGCTACAAGTAACTCATAACCAAACAAGGAAAACAGGTTGATGAAGATTCAGATAGATATACAAATAGCAAAAATTGGAATCAAACATCAAAAATGCAATTTATGAGCCAGGAAATCAAAGAGAATAAGAATGCGTGCCCGGGCATTCATGAATTGGTTTGGGGAAACTAATAAAAATACAGTTGAAAATGCCAAAACCAAGATATGAATGGAAGCATTTTGCAGAAATTTGGGCAGCATTCTGGCTAAAGTTGGACTATCCCGGAAAATAAACAGCAGCAAAACAGTACATATGAATCAAAATGAAACATAGCTGCAATCACATATAAGGAATATGAACATGGAAAAAGGCAATGTAGAAAGCAGCATGAAATAAGAAAGCACAGCATATGAACAAAGGCAACAACACAGAATCATCAGAATTGCGAAAATCATAAAGCAAGAAGCACGAACAACGCAATTATTAGGCCTAAATCCACTAACCACATCCTAGGCTACCTAACAACCTAGAATCCACTACAACATGCATATCTAACTAGCCTAAATATGAACAAAAACAGAAAAATATGAACGAACTATGAATGGGTAGAAGGGTGACGTTAGTCGGAACCTGGTAGGCTAATGACGGAGATTCGGCGGGAGCGGTGGTGGCCGGTGGTGGTGGCTGGGTGGTGGTTGCATGGTGAAGAGGAAGAGAGGGTTTCGAGAGGGGGCGCGACTGATAGGGTTCGCGTGACAGGGGGTTATAATTCAAATCCACGCGATCGCGTGGAGCACGCGGTCGCGTGGCTGGGGTGAATGGGGTTGACGCGATCGCTTGGGTCGTGCGATCGCGTGGAACGGATAGAAGAGGAGGTGACGCGATCGCTTGAGGCATGCGATCACGTCGCTTGAAATTGTGCTAAACGCACAATTCCAGCGTGCGTCGCTTGAAATTGTGCTAAACGCATGATTCCGGCGTCGTGTCAGCGCAACTCTCTGTCTCCTTTGGGGTGGTGTGCAATCCGCGCGACGCGATCACGTCGCTCATGCTGTCGCGTGGGATTAGTGTATGTGCATGTGACGCGATCGCGTCAGGGACGCGATCGCGTGGGTCTTTTGTGCGAAAGGCACAATGGCCACACGATTCCAGCCCAACTTTCTGGGCGTTGGATCTTTACGCCGATTTCCAGGTCACGCAACCGCATGATTGACGCGGACGCGTGGTGGGGGTATTTCATCGCAACTGACGCGATCGCATGATCGATGCGGTCGCGTCGCACGCCACTATTTTTTTATTACAGAATAAGATGCAAATGCAGATGCCATGAATGTTATACAAAATTACAGGTTCAATCAAAACTCAAGAACAAACAAAATAGACAAAAGTGAAAACTGAAAAAGGGACGATCATACCATGGTGGGTTGTCTCCCACCTAACACTTTTAGTTAAAGTCCTTAAATTGGACATTGGATGAGCTTCCTGCTATGATGGCTTATGTTTGAATTCGTCCAGAAATCTCCACCAATGCTTGGAATGCCAATAGCCTCCGGGGTCCCAAACAAGGCATGTAAAGCCCTTAGGTGAGTTCAAACAGGCTTCAAGGCTCCCGGGGTGTTGAATATCAGAACAGACTCCAGGATCCCAAAATTTTTCTTCTACACCCGTCTTTGTCTTGATCTACATCTTTCCAGCCGGGTGGTGAGTAGTCTGAATTCTCACTGCAGTGACCAAACGGCTTCCGAGATCCTTTAAATTGAGCTTGACACCAATTCTTGCACCTCAAGTTGAAGTGCGAACCCTTATTGAATCTTGCATACCAGCGCTGAGTTCGAGTCATATCCCTTTTCCTATTAAAACTGCAGAGAGCTCTAAGCTGGCCATCTGTTTCAAGTAAACCATATTCAAGTGGAAAATTAAAGATAAAAGGCAAAGGTGTTACCCACTTGTAGTTTGTGTTTGGTGGTAATGGCCTTGGAATAGGTGTTTCCAGTGGTTCTGTAAGTTCTACTCCCTTATAATCTTCTGTGAATTCTTCCACTTCAACCATATCTTGATCAGAGTCTTCAATTTCTCCCTCATCATCGCTCAAGTCATATATTGGAGTTTGAGAAAAATCTACCTTAGCATCATCTTCATATTCACTCGGGAAAGATTCTTCTGTCTCAAAGAATTCACTTGCGGATGCAAGTTCGTCACTAAGAGAACAGGACTCGTGATCATCATCATCAAGGAAGCCTGTGTCTTGGGTTATTCCGTTCAGTTCTTCATAAGATATTTGCAGTGGAGGCGGTACAAAATCCTCCTCAACATCAATTGTAACATCCTTGACGGAATTCTCCATAACTCTGGATTCAGGTGGCGGTTCGGCGTCTCCTAAATCTTCAACCAACTCTTCTTCTTCTACAATGACAGCTTCCTCTACTTGTTCCAGTACGAAGTTATGCTCTATGCTGTTCACTGGAGCTTCTAGCGTCTTCTTTGTACTGCGTTCTTCATTGGATTCTCCACATAAAGCCGTGGGAGTCTGTTGACAGGCTGAACGTCTGGAAGATAATTGATTTATTGCTTGCTCCAGTTGATGAAGGGTTGCAGTAAATTGTTTTATTGATTCTTTAAGGCGAACCTGTGATTCTGGCTTTGATGGATATGGGTATGGTGTATGGGGGAGTGGTGGTTCTTGGGAGTAATTGGATTGGTGTTGGGGTGGATAAGGATCATAAGGTGGCGAATGGTGAAAAGAAGCTTGTGAGTGTGGTGGTTCGAGGTTATGTTGAGAGGATGGTCTATAGGCACGGGGTGGGGCTTGTTGGTAGTTACAAGGTTGTCCACCACATCTCTCAGCTGGGTATGCATTTTAGAATGGTCGTTGTCCATGATATCTTGGAGGGTGTTGTTGCCTAAAGGGTTGATTAGATCCTCTTGACTCCATCCATCCTTGATTGGTCTGACCTTGATGCATATTTCTGCTGTGGTTTCTATTTCCTTCAACAAAGTTAGAACCAAACTCAAAGCGAGAGGGGTGAGAATTCATAGTAGATATGAGAAATAAGAGGGAAGAGAAAAAACAAATAAACAAGTAAAAGAAAAATATTTTTTTTGAATATTTACAATAACCAATAATAAGACACACATTTGCGATTCCCCGGCAACGGCGCCATTTTGA
>NC_029775.3:59704152-59704389 GCF_000817695.3 Arachis duranensis | reverse complement strand
AAAGAGTCTCTGCACGAAAAATGCTTCAATGCTCAGCCCAAGCACACACCAAGTGGGCCCAGAAGTGGATTTTTATGTCATTTACTCAATTCTGTACACCTTAGGCTACTAGTTCTTATAAGTAGGACCTTTTGCTATTGTATTAGAAGACTTTGTTAGCTATCTTCATTTTTATGCTATCTTAGATCATTGGGAGGCTGGCCATTCGGCCATGCCTAGACCTTATGCTTATGTATT
>NC_029775.3:59701012-59701740 GCF_000817695.3 Arachis duranensis | reverse complement strand
TTAAAACTAATCATATCTTCTTAACCACATCTTTTTCAAAATAGTTTTCAATCAAATCTTTTTGATTTCTAATTTCAAAATCTTTTTCAAAAATCATTTGATTTCTTTTCCCTTTCATTTTCGAAAATTAAGTAATGTTTTTTCAAAATGTTTTCAAAATTTTTCACTTAATTTTCGAAAATTAGTTCCTTCCTTCTCACATCCTTCTATTTATGGACTAACACTACCCCTTAATGCAAAATTCGAACTTCATTTTCTCTGATAAGTTCGAATTTTCTACTTCTGTCTTCTACTCTTCTTTTCCTCTGACACCTAAAGGAATCTCTATACTGTGACATAGAGGATTCCACATTTTCTTGTTCCCTTCTCTTTCTTATGAGCAGGAGCAAAGATAAAGGCATTCTTGTTGAGGCTGACCCTGAACCTGAAAGGACCTTGAAGAGAAAGCTAAGAGAAGCCAAAGCACAACTCTCTTTAGAGCACCTGAACGAATTCTTCAAGGAAGAAGAACTCATGGCAGCCGAAAACAACAACAATGCCAACAATGCAAGGAAGGTGCTGGGTGACTTTACTGCACCTACTCCCGACTTCTATGGGAGAAGCATCTCTATCCCTGCCATTGGAGCAAACAACTTTGAGCTTAAGCCTCAATCAGTTTCTCTAATGCAATAGAATTGCAAGTTCCATGGACTTCCAATGGAAGATCCTCATCAGTTTTTAGCTGAGTT
>NC_029775.3:59679978-59695450 GCF_000817695.3 Arachis duranensis | reverse complement strand
AGCTTGCCATGGAAAGGAGTAAGAAGGATTGGATGAAGACAGTAGGAAAGCAGAGAGACGGAAGGGAAGGCATCTTCATGCGCTTATCTGAAGTTCCTACCAATGAATTACATAAGTATCTCTATCTTTACCTTTATGTTATTTTCGTTCATCACCATATACATTTGAGTTTGCCTGACTAAGATTTACAAGATGACCATAGCTTGCTTCAATACTAACAATCTCCGTGGGATCGACCCTTACTCACGTAAGGTTTATTACTTGGACGACCCAGTGCACTTGCTGGTTAGTTGTGCGAGGTTGTGTAATGCCATGGTATTGAGCTACCAAGTTTTTGGAGCCATTACCGGGGATTATGAGAGTTGTGAAAAAGTATTGTTCACAATTTCGCGCACCAGCTATGAAAAAGGTAAAATTGGGGTTTTGAGAATGAGGAATAAATATGGCAAATAATTTAAATGACAATTAAAATAAATAAATACTGTAAAGTAAACCCTTTGGCAAGGTAGGAGAAATTGGAAGTCCAGACTTAGTTATTCTTATCAATAACAATAAAAGTTGAATCTTAATTCCACTTAATCAACCTTTGCTAAAGCAAAGGAAAGTCAAGGGACTAATTAGTTGACCTTCAAATCCTATTTATTTCCTAAGAAAAGGTTGGGATTATTGAAGTTCAGTTCAATTAGCAAAGATAACAGTTATCAATTATGTTGAGCTAAGATAACTCCTGAGTTACTGATTTCTCAACCAAGACCAAAAGGAAAAGAAATTAAATCTGCTGGAATAAAAAAATTGTCTTCAGATTGGGAATAATCAATAGCATAAATAAAGAAAGCAATATTAAACTGAAATACCTCAAATAGCATTAAATAAGAAAATCATAACATGAATGTAGCATAAGCCAAATAGGCAACATAACTAATACAAGCAAGCATTAATGGTATCTGAAAATAAGAGATAATTATAAAGTAAAAGAACATTGAACCTGGGATCGAGAGTTACTCCTAAAACTAAGAGAAGTCCTAAATCCTAAATCCTAAAGAGAGAGAGGAGAGAACCTCTCTCAAAACTAGATCTAAATCATGGAAAGTGACTAAAATTGCCGAGCTCCCTCCATGGATGCATTCCTCCACTTCATAACCTCTGGTCTATGACTTCTGGATTTGGATTTGGGCCGAAAAGGGCTTCAGAATCCGCTATGAGTGTTTTCTGCAAATTCTGGTGCGTGGCCTCTGTCACGCGTCCGCGTGGGTCACGCGGTCGCATCAATTCGAGTTTTCCTTGTCGCGCGGTCGCGTCAGTCATGCGGCCACGTCATAGGTGTTCTTCGTTAGGCGGGCGGTCGCGTCAGCCATGCGGCCGCGTCGCTGCCTCTTCGCGCTTGGCATGCGGCCGCGTCGTCCATGCTGTCTCGTGGATGCCAGTTTCTCCAAAACTCCGTTTTATGCTTTCCTTCCATTTTTTGTATGTTTCCTTTTCCATCCTTTAAGTCATTCCTTCCTTAGAAGATCTGAAACTACTCAACACACTAATCATGGCATCGAATGGAAATAAGGGTAATTAAAATAATTAATTCTAAAACATAGGAAACATGTTTTTCACATACATCACATAATAAGGAAGGGAAAGTAAAACCATGAAATTAATATGAATAAGTGGGTGAAGGATTGAATAAATCACTCAGATTAAGCACAAAATATATCATAAAAATATGGGTTTATCACGTATATATCATACCAAGTCACTTTTCAATCCACACAACAATTCATCATCATCATATTATTATCAATCATCATAAATAAGCTCAAAAATCATCAACCCATCATAAATCATCATACATCAACATTTAACAACTCAACAATAATTTTAGTTCAATCCTATCCTATGGGTCACTAGTCTAAGTGTCCATGAATATTATATACTACATAGAGAAAACCGAAACCATACCTTGGGCGATTCCCAATATGCCACAAACCCAAATTGAGTGAAATTTGAGCTTCCAACCACAATCCAAGTCACCAACCAACTCCAACAAGCATCAACAATCACTCCAAAGCTCCAAATCAAATGCCAACAATCACAATCTCAATCTATATACAAATAATTTACAATAATTCAACCTAGGGTTTATCAAATTTATATAACCACAAGAGATTTGAGTTTCTCACCTTATCCAAAGATGATTGGGGCAAAACCCAATAGGAATCAAAGGTTAGAGTGTACCTAAACACCCAAAATCACAAAGATCACTTAAAACCCAAACCCAAAAATCCGAATTTCTTAGAGCAGAAGACTGGGCAGAAATTTTCGAGATTCATACCTCTTTGCTTAGATGAAACTAATGGGCTTGGTGAGAGCTTCGCGTAGCAACTGACGGCACGTAAATCGGAGTTTCGTAGCTCAAGTTATAAGAGAAAGAAGATGAATGTGAACCTTACCTCTCTTCTCTCACTCAACGTTGCTGCTGCTTGTTGTGTATGAAAGTGGCTGAAATGGCCACTTAATACACTTATATATTGTTGGGCTTGGGCCCAACTTGGGACCGGTCCAACCCATTAGCATTTTTAGCCCATTTGGCCCAACTTCGGGCCAAACCTTTAAAATTAACGCCTGATTTTCGACTTGAAATATTTTTCTAAGCTTTTCTATTGTTTTTAATTTTTCTCAAGTAGTACCAGGTAGAGTTGAACCGGTTCAACCGGTTCAATTGCCGATTCGCGGTTTTTTACGTTTTTCGCAGAAAACACATTTTTTGACTCAGAAAAACCTACTGAGTCCAAAAATCATATTTAAATCGTCAAATTATCACTCTAATTTTTTTGGAACCTAATGTGGGCAATATTAATTACTTAATTAGGCGGTTAACAAGTTGTGGTTCTCATAAGATGCCTCAAGAGAAGTATTTTCCTCCTTAAAGCTATTGGGATCAATGGCAGACTTCTCTTGGAGAACTAAGCACAAACATGGAGCAATTGAAGGTGGAGCATCAAGAGCACTCCATCATCCTCAATGAAATAAGAGAAGATCAAAGAGCCATAAGGAAAGGACAAAGGGCTATGAGGGAAGAAAAACAAAGGCAAAGGAGTGATATTGAAGAGATCAAGCATCACATTAGACCCTCAAGTAGGAGCACTAGTCGCCACCATTAAAGGTGGATTCTTTCTCTTTTTCTTCCTTTCCCTTTTATTATTTATCTGTTTTCTATTATGTTGTATTGTTTATTCTCTTGTTTTTGTTGCATGATCATTTGCATTGATGTCTTTAAGTTATAAAATGTTTCATATCTCTCACCTTGCTTAAAAAGGAAATCTTATTTGAAAAGAATTGAGAGATACATTAATTTCAAGTTTATAATAAGAATAGTTCAATTATCTTGATGTGGTGGCATTGCTTTTATTTTCTGAATGTATGAACAAACAGTGAATATTTGAAGTTGGAATCTTAGAATGTTAGCTCTTCAAAGAATAATGAAAAAGAAAAAGTATTATTGATAATCTGAAAAATCCAAAATTGATTCTTGAAGCAAGAAAAAGTAGTAAAAAGAAAAAGAGAAAGCATGTTGCAAAAGAAAAAAATATATATGCATGAAAAAAAATAAGCGAAAAAAATAAGAGAAAAATCCATTACTGCCCAAAAAAGTATGAAAAAGCCAATAACCCTTTAAACCAAAAGGCAAGGGTGAAAGGATCTAAGGCTTTGAGCATCAATGGATAAGAAGGCCTAAAAGAATAAAATCCTAGCCTAAGCGGCTCAACAAAGCTGTCCCTAACCATATGCTTGTGGCGTGAAGGTGTCAAGTGAAAAGCTTGAGACTGAGCAGTTAAAGTCATGATCCAAAGCAAAAAGAGTGTGCTTAAGAACTCTGGACACCTCTATCTAGGGATTCTAGCAAAGCTGAATCACAATCCGAAAGGATTCAACCAGTTAAACTGTCTGTGGCATTTATGTATACGGTGGTAATACTAGAAAACAAAGTACTAAGGGTCACGACCAAGACTTTGAAAGTTGTGTTCAAGAATCAAAAAAAGCTGAACTAGGAGAGTCAATAATATCATCTAGATTCTAAGTTCCTAAAGAGACCAACATTTCTGAGTTTTAATGGATAGTGAGATGCTAAAACTATTCAGAAGCAAAAAGCTACTAAATCCCACTCATCTAATTCAAACTAAGCTTCATTTGAAACTCTGAAATTTATTGTATCTTAATCTTCTTTTTATCCTACTGTGTTTTTAGTTTCTTGAGGATAAGCAACAGTTTATGTTTGGTTTTGTGATGAGCGAATATTTTATACGCTTTTTGGCATCATTTTCATATAGTTTTTATTATGTGTTGTTTAGTTTTTATAAAGTTTTTATAGGTTTTAGTGTTAAATTCACATTTTTGGATTCTACTATGAGCTTTTGTGTTTTTGTGTAATTTCAGGTTTTTTCTGGTTGAAATTGAGGAGTTGGAGCAAAAGTTTGATTCAGAGACAGAGAAAGCACCACAGATGCTGTCCGGATCTGACTTCCTTTCACTTGGAAAAGCTTTTATGAAGCTACAGAAGTCTAAATTGAGCATTCTTAATGGATATGAAAATCTGACTTCCAGAGCTTTCCACCAATGTATAATAGTCCATACTTTGCTTCAGATTAAAAGGCCCAAAACGGGTGTCCAAGCCAGCTTCCTGCCCCTTTCCAGGCATCCAGCGCCCAAAGAGAAGAGACCTAGTCCAAACGCCCAAAGAGGATCCCCTAGCCAGGGTTCAAAGCCCTAGAGGCCTCCTAGCACATGGGTCTGTTCAAAGCTCAGCCCAAACACTCACCAAATGGGCCCCAGAAGTGAATTTTAACACCAAAAAGATTGTTTTACCCCTTACTAGTCATTAGTTTAGTATTTAAAGTACAAGATCACGCTTTGTTAAGGATCATCGCCCATCATTCACATTAATTTTCATTTTTACCATTGTATTTTCTATCAATATGAGTTTCTAAACCTCCTAGGTTGAGGAGAGGAGCCCTGTTGAGTTTTATGGATTAATAAAAGATTAGTGTTCCTCTTTAATCCATGTTTGATTATCTATTCTAAGATGTATATTCGTTCTTCATCAATATGAATGCGTTGAACTGGCATAAGGTTATGACATTCTACATGTGTTCAAAGTGCATCTTTCATCGGACAATGATGAACCACCAGCTTAATTATACATCTCTTAGACGGCTAATCCACGACTTCGTTGGGGACTTTTTGAGACATCAGTTTAGCCGATTTACGGAGAGATTAGGGTCTCTGTGGTAGAGGCTAGAACCCAAGGTGCAGCATCCTCCGATCCGGAAGATTTAACCTTGTCTGTGGTGTTTTAAGTAGGATCACCAAGGAGAATGAACTGCAGGAGCTTCACCTTCAATCAGAATAGATCCGCACTAACCCTGGGGTTCAGATCTGGAGAAGTATTGGCGGCTGCTGAAACCAGCGTTAATCACATACAGCCTGCCATAGAAGAGATCATTCACAATGAAGAAGACAGTAATACCAGAGTTAATCCAGAAGGACAAAACATCTCCAAGCCTTAACCAATTCCTTATCCCTGTTTACATTCATCTAGGTTTTTTAAGATTATCATTATAATTCCATCTTCCAAATCAAAATCTACAACTCTTCTATCTGTCTGACTAAGACCTACAAAATAACTATAGCTTGTTTCAAACCACAATCCTCATGGGATCGATCCTGACTCACTCATGTATTACTTGGACGACCCAATGCACTTGCTGGTTTAGTTGTACAAAGCATGGAAATTCGTGCACCTTGGGAGGCACTTGGGAGGCATTTGAGAATGGAGATTTTGTTTTGTCCACAACTCCACAACATCGGTTGGAGTAGTAGATGGACAAGTGATCTACATTCCAATATCAAGGGGCAGATGGACATATGCTCAGAAGGCCAAAATGTAGTTGAACTCTAAAACCAAATGTATAATGGTTTGTGGATTCAGTAAGACTGAGTATGATAGATCATCACTTGTGAAACGGCCAAAAAAATCTGGGATAGACTAAAGATGCTTCACGAAGGTGCAGAAAAGGTTAAGAAAACTAAGTCATGAAAACTAAGATGAACATCTTAATAAGCCAATATAAAGACTTTATAATAAAAGAAGGCGCAAATATAGCTGAGATGTCGTCTAGGTTCATGAACATTGTGAACTCTCTCAAAAGTTTAGGTCATGCCTTCACAAATGCCCAACTAGTTTCGAAGATCCTCAGAAGCCTCACAAAAAGGTGGCTTCGTATGTCCACAACAATCCTTTATATGAACTTTTTGGTTCACTTAAAACTCATGAAACAAAGTCTTTGGCCCTGCAATCTAAAAGGACAAAGAAACTAATGATGAAAGGAGAATCTAATAATATTAAGAAGAAAAAGATGATCTTACCCTAAAAGACACTTTAAAAGAGAAAAAAAAAAACATTATTACTTTCTAAGATAATTGTTCTTCAAAAAGAAGTTTGGGATCCGACAGCTATCAATGAGCCCATTAAATGCGAGTTATATGCTTCAGAATAGCAGAAGATATAAACTCCTAAATAGAAGCTCAAACGATGGAATCTCAGGAGGAGAAGATATCATGGCTGAAAAGAAAAAGATTTATGAGCTAATAAGAGTTAACAAGTTTCTCACTGATGACATAGAAAATATCGTTAGTGGTACCAATAATCTAGATCTAATGCCTAGTTGTTAGGGATCTTATCTTCTAAAGTTTGGTCTAGGACATGTTGAAAATAATGATGAGTAATTTTTCCATATACGCTATTAGTTTGGACATGTCACTAAATAGTGTTCTTGGAACAAATAGAATGATGGTAAATTCAAGAAAAATGTTGTTAAGAAAAACCTTAGATGAAGGATTCCCAAGAAACCCCGAAAGAAGGTTTGTAAGAAACCTCAAAAGATGAGTTCTCAAAAAACTCATGAGCATATTTCAAGAACTATGTGGTTATGAATGCAGTTGTGTTGAAAACTCAAATGTCAAAAAGGAAAAAGTGGTACATGAATAATGGATGTTCAGGCATATGACTGGAGAAAAGAACGAAGAAATTCAGTCATCTCACACCCAAGAATAGTAAAGCAAATGTGCTTTTAGTAGATGGTTTCAAACAAACTTTGATTAGTTTGAAGTTATTAACAAAGCAAATGGCTCTACTATTCTTACTGCTCAAAAGTGGAGAATATTTATGTATTATACCTTGAGGATAGATCAAAATGTAAGATGTCTTATCCTCGATCATTAATAACAATTAGTTATGACAAAAGAAGTTTGGTCATGCTCAAATAAAACTAATTTTTATTTCATAAAGGGCTTGGGAATGGACTTCCCAAATTCTCTTATGAAAAAGATTCCACATGTGTATTTCACCTTGAGGATCTAATAGATCAAAATGTAAAATGTCTTGTCCTCGATCATTAATAACAAATAGTTATGACACAAGAAATTTGGTGATGCTCACATAAAACTAATTTTTGAGTTATTTCATAAAAGGCTTGGGAAGGGACTTTCCAAAATCTCTTATGAAAAAGATTCCACATGTGATTATTCTGAGATGGAAAAATAGACCAAAGCGTCAATCAAGAGATAAACACTCTAAATTCTTCGAGACCTCTTAATTTCCTGGACATATCAAAACAACAAGTTTGAGTTGTAGAAGATATATCTTTGTAATTGTTGATAATTTTTCCAAAGTTACATGGGTTATTTTCTTAGTTCATAAGAATGAGAATTTTAAAAAATTTGTTGAATTCGCAAGAAAAGTCTATAATGAAAAAGGAATCGCAATGTCTACCATTAGATGTGATCACAGTGGTAAAAACTAAGATTTTGAAAAGTTTTGTAAAAAAACCTTTACATTTCTCACAACTTCTCAGTTCCTAGAATCTCTTGGTAGAATAAGGTAGCTGAAAAGAATAACAAAAGCTTGTAAGGAATGGCAAGATCAATGCTTTTAGAAGCTAATTTACCTAAAGCTTTTGGAGCTGAAGCTGTGAACAAAACTTGTCATATTTAAAATAATTTATTAGATCAATCCTCAAATTAACACCTTATAAGTTGTAGAAAGAAAGAACATCCAGCATTTCTTTCTTTTATATAGTTGGCCACACTATTTTATTATTATCACATGGGACAAGGTCACAATGTTTGATCCCAAATCTTATGATGGTGTTTACTTAGGATAGTCACAGGTTTCAAAAGCATGCAGAGTTTATAATAAGAGAGTGTTGAAGAAACAATTCATGTAAGGTTCAAGGAATTGAGCAGTGATCTTAAAGAAAACATGAGAGTGATTGAGAATTAATTAGATAACCTCAAAATATCAAATACCACTGCAGCTCCACCAAAATCTCAGACGATTGAACCTAAAACAGAGTCTTCACCTTAGAATTTACATACACCTATACCTCTAATTCGGGTGGAAGAACAGGAAGAAGAAAAAAAAAAATAAAGAATTTGATAAGACACAAGACTACAAGAGAATAATTGATCTCAAAGTTCTTTCAAGAAACTTAGTTCTTGGAGAGACCTTAGAAGGAGATCTGACAAGATAATCCTTTAGAAATAGTTGTGCTATAATCTCTAAAATTGAGCCAAATCATGTGTCTAGAGCTCTCAAAGAATAGGATTGGGTGATTGATATGAAGGAAGAACTTGAACAATTTAAGAAGAATCAAGTTTTGCATTTAGTTCCAAAACCCAAGGACAAATCTATCATCGAAAATAATTGGATTTTTAAGAACAAACTTGATGAAGCTGACAAGATTGTCGAAAACAAAAACAAGACGGGTAGCACAAGGTTATAATCAAGAAGAAGAAATTGATTATGAGAAATCTTCGATTTGCCAGCAAGACTTAAATTCATTAGGATCTTTCATGCTTATGTAGCTTCTCAGAAGATCACTTTGTATAAAATGGATGTGATGAGTTCATTCTTAACTCATAACCTGAGTTCATTCTTAACTCAAACAAATTTAAGCGATGAGTGCATGATACCACTCTATTTACACTTTATCAGAATAAGGAGCCTCTAGTTGTCCAAATATATATTGATGACATCATATTTGGAGCAACTCAGGAATTTCTATGCAAATATTTCTCTAAACTAATGAAAGGTGAGTTTGAAATGAGCATAATGGACTAATGGAGCACTGAAATTCTTTGTCAGACTTTAGATAAAGCAAAGAAATGTATCTACATCCATCAATCCAAGTACTACAAGGAACTTCTAAGGAAGTTCAATATGGAAGATACTAAGCGAATGGCGACTCCTATGATCCATCTCAGATCCTTGATGGTAACAAAAATGGTGAAAGCACTTCTGAGATTATATATCGAGGAATGATTAGATCTCTTTTATATCTCACTGCCAGTAGACCAAACTTTAAAATTAATGGTATCTAATCATGATTTCAATTTAATCCTAAAGAGTATCATCTTAGATATGCAAAAAGGATCCTCAAATACCTCAAGGGTACTATATCTTAGTCTTTGGTATGAGAAAGGCTTAGGGTCAGAAATAATGGAATATAATGACGCAAACTTTGCTCGAGACATAGTTGATAGAAAGACTGCAAGTGAAACTTGCTGCTTCTTCGGAAAGTGTCTCGTCACTTGCTAGAGCGACAAGCAAAATATAGTAGCCTATCAATTATTGAGGCTGAGTACATAGCTGTCACCAATTGTTCCAAACAAATTCTCTATATCAAAAATCGGTCGAAGGATTATCATTTGAGATATTCTAAAAACCCTATCTTTTATGATAATACTAGTGATAATATGCGTTGCTAAAAATCTTATCCATCATTCGATAACAAAGCATAGAAATTAAGTATCATCATTTCAACATGATTTTGGTTAACATCATCCAAACAATATTCATTTTCTCAAAATCACGTTTGACAAAAGGTATCCAAACAAAAATCACATTGACATCAATACCATTTTAATCAAAATTTTTTCTGCAAAAGCACATTCATACTAGCATCCGTTCGAAAATGTTAATCAAAACAACACTCACTATAGGACCTTATACTCGCCTATTTCGTGAATTTTGCATCGTTTGTTTAACATTGTAAAAGTTAATATTTTGAATGTTCCAACATATGTATCACAGTTTCATATATTCTTTTTTTAACTGAGGTTTTGGATTTTCCTCTACTGTTTGATTTTGATTCATTTGGTTGATTTTGAGTATTTTTTGGCGTTCATTGTTTAGGATTTTTAATTTTGAATGTTTACCCAAAATAAATCTTACGAATTTTTAGTTTGATATTCCAACATAAGTATCTTACTTTTAAATATTTTTTTAAGTTAAATTTTGAATGTTCATTTTAGTCTGCTTTCAAATGTTCATTTGAATTGTTTAAGAAATTTTGGATCTATAATAGGCATTTCACTTTTTGAGTTAATAAATTTTTTGATAACTTTAGGAAATAGTCTTATAGTTTTGGATCTAAATGTGGCCGCACAGTAGGCACAAGTCCTCATCACATGCTGGCCACATTCTTCAGAATTTATATGCCCTTTGAACCATAAAAGTGCTTCAATAACTACATCAGGTTTGAAACAGCAAAACTGTTCTCCTTTACAATAGTTGAAACCAGACATAACAGAAGTATTAAGATAATAGAATAATAAGCTTGAGATAATTTGATAAAACATTTTTGTTTTGACTCATGCAGTTCATGGCAAGATTACAGCCTCAAGAAGGAAAAGGTTACAGTGACATAGACTAACTTTTATCCTATTCAGCACTAACTAAAAAGGATAGAGAGCATCGTTACAATCTGTAAGCATGACAAGAAAGGAATAACGAAATCTAGCTTTTTCAGTCCCTAGCAAGTGCATGAACTCTAAGTAAAATTGAGGGGAAAACACAATAAAAGGAAAGAGAAAAGGCCACCATCGAAGCAAGAAACAGAACAAGAAAGATTCAAAGTAAAATGATGAGCAAGGCAGGGACACAACTAATGATCATAATCTTGAAGCTTTCTTTCTCCATGCTGTTCGTCCTCGGTTTATCTCGAGTCCTTCGTCGGTGGACAATTTAAGCAGATGTAGAAACTGTTGATAGGCTTGACCGTGCTCCCATGCTATGGAGGATCCGTTGGTGCCATTGACTTCCAGAAGCACCCCGTCGCCCTCAATGCTGGTGAGGGAATCAACTATGTCGTCTCGTTGGCACTCTCGTCTGTAATCCAACGTGATACTGTGCAGTTCATGGCTATCAATGATTTCTTGAGGCATGCTCTGACAAAGTAAGAAGGTTTTGTAAGCAGAATTGTTTGGACACCAGCACGACAAGACTTTTTTTTTTTAAATATGGAACTATTTTTTGTGGGATATAATTGCACATTTATGACAAGGATTATTAACCGTTCGAGAAACAAGCCAGAAGAAAAAGTACACAAAAGTGCATGAATTTTTGTTTTTTGTTTTTTAATTACTATTTGAAGCATCTCCCAAAGCTGTAACTTTCTATACTCTAACCTACATACAATTCGAATTCCCTAAGAGCTGTAATATGAATTGTCTTGTAAATAACGAATAAAAGGTATTAAAATAAATTAAAAAGATGATTACCAACCTCAAGAACCCAACCAATATAAGTGACATTGTTAACATGCTGATTCATATCTAGATCTGCTCTTCTAGGCTGCGTTATTCAAAAGCATGGTGAGAAAGCCATACAAAGGTTGTCAAAATTTGATTGTCTAAGTAAACTCAAGAGGTTTTAATAATCATGGATTGTAAACTCAACTCAACTCATCCTCGTTAGTAACAACGAAGTCTTTACATATTTCAAAATTATCATTTAGAGAATATATTCATATGGGCCAATTTTAACTGTATAAATCAATAGTGAAAGAAACCTTATTGAAACACAACAACTGAGTTATTTATTATTATTTTGTTATTTTACAAAATTAGCTAAATGAACTAAATAAAAATTGCACAATATGAACAATCAACTTAAGTATCCAAGCTACGTGAATGTAATTATGGAAAGCCAAGTGAAATAAACTTAGTAGTAGAATTGAGAGTTCCTTGATTTTGCATAATATTACACCCTTTGGGTACAACCCTTCCCCGGACCCTACATTAATGCGGGATGCTTGTACACTGAGCTACCCTATATATATATATATATACACAACAAGAAAGATAGTTTATAGACTAGCTTCTTGTTTTAACGTGGCAGGATCATAAACTCGTTAAGGGAATAGTTGTCAATGGCAGACGGTGGCTCATGATAGAAGCCAGAAAAGTGAAAAACTGCCTTGGTCTTATGGCCTATGCACGGAAGCCTGTGGTCAAAGGCATATCAGACTTCATTACAAATTTTTACTTCTATTGTGCATATTTTTTCTTTCAGGTAGAACTTCTAGTCTGCCTGATTTACCAAAATGAAAAGGAAACGAAAAGATAAAGAAAAAAGGAAATTGGCTCCAAGTCGAATGATCATACCATAAGTCTAAGCCTGGAATATTGACCAGGATCTTCCAATTTTGGAATTTTTTTCAAGCAATTGCTGTCCTCCTCAGGAATTGCTAACCTTAAATCACCAAAGAAAAATATAACAAAGTAAGAAACAAAAAATGCAAGAAAAACAATCACATGCTGGCCAATATTGTTAAAAATTCAAATCTGACACCAAGTAGAAAAATAAAAAGGCAATAACAGTAAATTAAAAAAAAAAAAGGTGGAGGCTGGCATGTAAAGTAAAATCCACCATGACTCATAAGTAACAATAAAGCCTCCACATAGACAGATAGGAAGCAGCTAAAAGTAATCAGAGTTTGATGTAGAATAAGAATAATAAATATCTTATTTGTTTGGTACAACTTGATATTTTGAAGAAAGCAGCCAAAACATCAGACCAACAGATACATAGACGATTATACTATAAAGGGAGATTGTATCCGTTAAC
This sequence comes from Arachis duranensis, assembly GCF_000817695.3. Taxonomy (NCBI): domain Eukaryota; kingdom Viridiplantae; phylum Streptophyta; class Magnoliopsida; order Fabales; family Fabaceae; genus Arachis; species Arachis duranensis. Next base: position 59,682,495 of record NC_029775.3, on the reverse strand, counting down.
ATCCACTCAAATTCCCAACATCTTTTAAGAGTTTCATGATTCATGGATGGAAATGCGGGGTTCTTCAAGAACTAAAGCTGAATTTTATGGTTGTTCTATTGGGAAGGAATGGGAAGCACATTCAAGATTGCATTAGACATTGTAATATGTGCCACAAGAACATGTACCAAGTTCTATCTCCAAAGAGATTACCAAAGCAAATCCATCTCTCCACTAAGATCTGGTTGGTTTGACCATGGATTTATCGAGGGGTTGACCAAGTCCAAGGGTTTTGATTCAATCATGGTGATGGTGGACAGGTGGACCAAGAATACCTTCCTTATTTCTTTACACATCCAAGGATTTTGCTACAGCCTTCAATCAGGAAGTACTTCAATCAGGAAGTACTGTATTTAAATGGTTTGACTCACTCTACAGTCTCGAATAAAGACAGACAGTATACTTGAGAACACTCTGGACCAAAACGTTCCATATGGCAGGCACTAGTTTGAAACAATTTAGTTTATCACCCTCGGAAGGACGAACAAGTGAGGCAAATTTGTTGCTTTGCAGGAATCAAATCCAAGCAATGGCATATATGTGTATTGTCTGCCGAATATAGATACAGTAAATCATGAGACAATTAGCACTAATTGGTCAGGCCATTGTAAGGCCAAGATCCAACCCACCCAAAAAACTTGCGAAACTATAAGAGTTCATGGAGGATTGTGACCAAAGGCTAACTAAGCTAAAGCAACTACTAAGTTTGACCATATAAGCTCTAGTCTTTGTCAAAACTAGTCAATTACTCAATTTTAAATGAAAGTCCTAGTTTTTATGGACCATTTTGAAGCTAAAAGGATCAATCCAATTGCTTGCGGACTACTACTGTTCCTCCCAGATTAACGTGTAGACCTTACATTCCATGTTTTTCTTCAATAGAAATGCATAGCTCGTGGAGTTGAAGGTGTGCCAAAGACATCTTAGCTATCTGGCAAATGCAGCAAGAAAAGTAACTCCTTGTAAGTGAGGGCTAACGCACCCAAGTCTGAGAACTCTTCATAAACAGCCATCGAGATAGCTTTCTAGAGGTCTCTACCTTGAGGGCAAGGATGATTTTGAAACACAATATCAGTATCATGGCCCAAGAATAAGACTGGAACGTTTTGGTCCAGAATGGTCTCAATTCTTAGGTAGAGTCTTATTGTGGACCAAAAAAGTTCCATATGGCTGGAATTAGTGATATGGTCCACAATAAGACTGCAGCTAAGAATAAGAAGCAATTTTAAGACAAGGTGAATGCTAGAAAGGAAACATATTGGGGATGAAATCAAGTGCTGCTTATGCAGATTTGATATGAAAATTTAGTTATGGATATTGTCATTGATTGGCAGGAAGTGGACATAGGGTGACTTGGGGGAAAGCACATGGACATTAAAATTTATATCAGTATCACAGAATTTCGCTACCAATATTGCTGTGTTCCTTTAAATGTTGCTCATTCGTACAGTTAAACATACTACAAGTATTACAGCCTCAATTAGTATCTGGTGGAGAGAGTAGCGATTGGCATCTGCTGCAATTGTTCCAAAAGTTATTTTAAGTAACTATCCTCCCCCTTCCAATCCATGATGAAAGAAAAATGGAAAAGTGCGACTTATCATTTCTGAATGAACTTTTGGAGCCTGCAACATCAGTGGTCTTTTTTGTTTTGTTCTGATTTAAATCTATAAGGATTAAGGAAACCTGACAAGTTTGTAATAGAAAGCTCTGAAGCTGCAGAAATCATTTCACATCTGCTTTTCAAAATTCCAGTTATTTACAAAGAGAATTTTAAGAGCGACTAAATGAAGTAAGGCATCCATTCATCCAGAAAACTTCGAATTTTTGCAACATATTATCAAAATATGGTAAAGAGAAGCATCTACCTGGGCTCCCGAGGACAGTAAATTAAAACTTCCTCTCGAACATCGTCAGACACCTTTTGTAGTCTTCTAGTCTCCTGATTCATCATCAACCACTTGCTGCATCAATAAAAGGTATATAGTCAACTGTTCATTATTAAAGACATAACCTAAACATGTCAAAATTTAGTGACATAGCAAAATGGTAAAATTGATGCTCTAGGTGTCAGGACCCTATTAGGTGGGAAGCCTTGTCCGCCAAGCGTCCCTTTTTAGCCAAGTTACAGGGCAGTTGTTCGTCAACCCTTTTCTCTTGAATTTACATAATGCAGCAGAATTTTTAGGTTCTCTCAATCCAAAAAAGGATAGTTTTGTCTTAACTTTAGATCCTAAGAAAGCATAATGCCTGAATATTAAAGCTTGTATAAAATACATGGAATCATTCTTACTTAGGGAAAATGAGTGTAGAATAACAGATGGAAAGAAAAATCATAGATTACCCGATGCGAAATTAAAGGCAATGGTATAAAATCTCAATAGATACTAGTGTACAGATTTATATTTTATCAACTAAGTATCATAAGGAAAAATATATAAAAGTACAGCATCTATTCAATTGAAGGGGAAACATGTA
>NC_029775.3:59648180-59679927 GCF_000817695.3 Arachis duranensis | reverse complement strand
TAGTCTTTTAGTATAAAATCGCGTCTGATTCCAACCCTCCCTTCCCCTTGACACCATGTCTCTATCTCAACTACATCACTCCTGTTGAAATCTTCATGTTATTACTTTTGCTTAAATCATTATAGATCCTATTCATGTACAGGCCTGATTTTTTTTATATTTACAACTCTTAAAAACTTTTAAATTGAAAGACATAATAATATAAACATGTAAATGCCGTCTGATCAAAATATTTGACCCTATTCAATACTGTTAGTCTTGTACTATAAAAAGATAAAAATAATTAGATAAGTTGGTTGATGTAAAATGAAAAAAAAATTAGAAAAAGCTGTTTTAGCACTTTTTCCACAAGTTGGAAAGAGTAACATCCAAAATGAAGTTAGATCACCAACCAAGCAGGGTATTTGTAGACTTCAATATGCATCCGAGCAGTAACCCATATTAGGCCTAATTTTCTCATGGTGGGAGTTGTTGCGAAACCATCAGTAGAATATCCAACACTTTGAGCATGATTACATCCAACCTCCTGCAACAAAAAAAAAAAGTCACATTTCAAAACTTAAGTAATATGGAATACAATAGCACATTTTAAAATTTCCACACAACGGAACACAGAGCTATACAAATCTGCACAAATAAAATTCAGCCAAAACACCAAGTCAAAACTTAAAGCAAAAAGAAGAAGAAATGCCAAAAAGCAGGTAACCAATGTAGATGAATCAGGTTAACATAGGCAAAACAACCCCAACTACCAAAAATCATCAATTTGCACCTTGAAAACATCGACTTTCATTTTCCAGTGATCCAATCTTAAAAGGGAGCACAAATGAACATGAACCAATTCAAAATGAAGCAGTAGAGTAGTAGACTTATACAATTAAAGAACCCAGTTACTATAATTAAAGTAAAAAATAAAAGAAACAAATCAGTACTCAAAAGAAGCACAAAAAAAAAGGGATAAAAAAACATAACTTTCAAAAATATATTCTCCATGCATGGAACTCAAATACTATCCAATTATCCAAATCTGCATAAATAAAACCCAAAAACTGAACAACCCCAGATTCAAAAGACTCTTTCATCTTTTGAAGTTCCAACTAAAGTGGCAAGAAATGCAGATGAATCAGGAAGCAAAACAAAATAAAGCCAAATGCCACGAATATCCCATCTCCACTTTTGAACTAAAAAGCGAAGTCGACATTCCGATGGTTCAAAACAAAGCATGCATAGATGCAACAAATCAGAAAGTCCCCAAAATCTTACCCCAAACCATTTCCAAAAAACATAAAAGATTAAAAGACAGATTAAAATTTCACATATCCATTACAAAATAACTGAACCAAGTAACAATCAACAAATCGCACAACACATCACCAAATAAAATAAACTTACAAAAACCAAAGATTCAGGGAAAAAAAAAACTACCTGCAAGAGATTAGCAATGGTTTCAACGGTGGCAGTCTTATTGATTCCAACTTCATAGCTCCTCACAATGAACTTCTCCTTGTAAGACAGTCCATCCTCTGTCAAGCTCCCAAGCCGCAGCCGGTCCGCCAACGTCCCCGCCTCCGCTCCGACCCGGTTCACCACCGCCCCGTCCCGGTCCGACACGATGGCGCGAACCGACAATACCCTGTTCATCGGATAGCGGAATCCGACGGCGGACACGCTCCTCCGACGAACGAGAACGGAAGCGGGCTGACCCGCGAACCCGCATTGGGCCATGAATTGAACCCGGTCTGAGCCGTTGCATGAAGCCTTCAACATTTTAATAGAGTAAAAGCCTAATAGAGTAATAGGGATCCCAATTTTTTTCAAAAAGAAAGTTGAGAATTAAAAAGGAAAGATAAATAAAAGGAGTTATTTTGGGGGGTGTGACAGTGTCGCAGTGTGTTTGTGTTTTTTTATAGAGAACGTGGAGGAGAAACGAAAGAGGTGTGTTCGTTGTGGTGTGTCAGGAATGCTAAGTGTTTTTGTTTCGATGAAATTGACGAAGGGTTTTAATTTATTATGTTTTTTAAATAATTAAATAAGTAAAAAAATTAAATATATATTATTTTTAAAAAAATTAAAATTTTCGAAATTTAAAATTTTTTATTTAAAATTTGAAAGATAATTAAAAGAGTTAAATTAAGATTTTCAATTATTTTTCGATTATATAAATATGTCATATTTGATGCTGTAGCTGTTCGTAGACTTCGGATAGACAGGTAGATAGATAGGGATGTAGGGCTTGAAATCAAGTTTTGTTGCACAACCACGTGTGTTGTGTGTTTTTCCATGGACGTTTTCCTACTTTACATGTAACTTCTTTTATTTACATTATGTATTCATTTAAAAAAGCACCAAACTAAGCTTGACTATACGAGTATAATTGAATAATGATATAAAATTATATTTATTTTTATANACCACGTAAGTAAGTTTAACAACTCATAATAAGTATTATTATTTTTCATTTTTTTTCTCTTTTTTATTTTTTTATTTAATTTTTTTCTTTTTTCGTCATCATCGTTATCATTATTGTTATAATTGTTGTCTTCTTCTTTTAATAGGTGAACATTATTGTTTCATTCTCTTAAAATTTTGTAATTATTCTGTTTTATTTTTTTCAACTTTTTGCAAATTTTTTTACTTATTCTCCTTTTTATTAAATTTTAAAATTTATAACTCAAATTTTGGTAAAATCAATTCTTAATTCTAGCATATTATTTAGTTGTAAATGACATAGCAATTTTCGGTGAATGACACAAAAAAAACTTTAAAGAATCACATATTTAAATTTTTGACTCACTCAACTAATAAGATATATTCAAATGTGTTTTAGATTAAAAAAATACATTAATTTCTTATAAATGTCATAAGAATCACTAAATCTTTTATAAATTAGTTTAACACCACACAATCATATTAGTGATAACAAAAAATAATATTTAATTGAAAATTACCGACACAAAAAATTTTTGTAAATAACACAAAAAAATCTTTAAAGAACTACAAGTTCAAAACCTTAACCCATGCATTCAACCAATAAAATATATTTAAATGTGTTTTGAATCCAAAAAATACATCAATTTATTTGAAATAATATACATGAGTTCAATATCACTCAATTAGTTTAACACATTATTTAGTTAGAAATGTGTACAAGATGTCTCTTGTACGGGTTGAGGGATGGATCGGAAACTTGCGGGTCGAGGCGGATGCCGGATCGCTTTGACTGGTGCAATGGGGGTGGTACCTGCAAAGACACTCCGACGCTCAAGTCAGAATGGATTTGAGAGGTATAAGGTGTGAGGAATGAATGAATACCTATAGGGACTTGGGTCCTCTATTTATAGGTGATGAGAGTTATCTTATGTTATCTTGTTTGATCAAGATAGGGAAGACGTTTGAATTCAAAAGTCGATTAGGAGTTCTAGAGGGTCGGTTACAGGCCTTTTAGAAGAGGGAGGCGGATCGAACCCGGAAAACCGGGTTCGGGTTCAACCTTGGGTTCGGGATCCGTGGGCCGGATCCGTAACAGTTGCCCCCGCAGCAGGAGAGCGAGCAAGGTCGGTCTGTCGCTGGGAGGTGTGGTCTTGACTGCGGGCTAAGTTTTTAGTTTTTCTCGGGCGTTTGTTTGGTTCTTTGGAGGGAGATCGATGTCTCGGCCTCGGTTTTGCTGAGGGTTCGTCTGACCGTTTTGGTTTGACGTGATTCTTCCGAGTCCACTGCGTCTGTTGCGTTCTTCGAGGCATGCTTTATTAGTTTCTTTTTTCCGAGAGGGCATTTAATGCGAGGGATCATTTTCCTTTTTTGCCTCTACGCGCCTTGCCTTGCTTAGGGGTTAATTGTGTTTTTCTGCCCCCCTTTGAAACCGTTTTGGCTTTTTACTTCAGTTCTCTCGTTCATTTTTCGTTCTCACTTCTGGAAAAAATCTCTTCTTTCTGTGGTACTGCTCTCTGGTGTTGCTGCTGCTTCTGCTTTTCAAGCTTTTCCAGGCTTGTCTTCTGCATTACCAGGTTGGTACGTCTCGCTTTTCTTGATTTTTTGTTTTGTGGTGCATCTGTTGTTCTGTTTTTGCTATGCATTGTTCTGTCAGTTTTCTTTCTCTTTCAATTTTTGTACTGCATTTTGTGTTTTTGGGAGGTGGTGTTCGAGTCTTGAAGGGGCTGAGCACCGCCGTGTTGGTTTAGTAGTGGCGGTGCACCACTGTGTTGGGTTGGTAGTGGTGGTAGGTTTCTGTCTTGCTTCTGCGTAGGGTTAGGCTGATGGTGGTGCTCCTCCCTGTTTTAGGTATGCATCGGCGGAGAAATGAGGGTGTGGGTGCCCCGATCGCCCCTTCCAGGGGCGTCCCCGCTCGTTACACTTGGGTGACTAGTGATGTGTGGGGCGTTCCGTCACGGATGACGGAGGATGATCTTCAGAGGCTCCGTGATCAGCGGGCGATTTGTGGTGGTGGTGATGAGGAGAGGCAGTACGAGCTCGTCCTCCCAGATGCTGACGAGCGCGTTTGTTACTTGAACCTCCATTCGCCCACTGTGCCGGATTGGATGTGGGTTTACGAGTCGATTTTCACTCGGCTCGGCGTGCGGTTCCCTTTTTCTCCGTTTGTTCAGGATTTGCTGAGTCGGTGTTCCGTGGCACCGTCCTAGCTTCACCCGAATAGTTGGGCTGCCGTGCGGTCTATTGAATTGGTGTGCCGGTATCTTGATCTTCCGACTTCTGTTCCTGTTTTCCTCTTCCTTTTCTTATGCACTCTTCCGACTAAGGAAGGGAAGCATAAGAAGGGGTATATGTCATTCCGTGCTCAGCCTCATCGCCGTATTCCTGGGTTGTTTGAGGATTCCTTTCATGGTTTTAAGAGGGAGTATTTTAAAGTGCGCCCTGTCCAGGGGCATCGTCCGTTTTGGTTGACGTCGGAGGGCGAGCGCCGATTCCTGACATACTAGAACTTCGGTGTCGGCCCGTCAGTTTTGACTAAAGTCACTTATGATGGTCTGTCTCCCAAGGATAAGGACATTGCTAGTGTTCTGTGGCATCTATTTGGCGAGCGCCCGTTAAATCCTCGAGACGTCATGGGGGATCCCGAGGCTTGTCGGACATATATTGGTGTGTGGCTCTCTTTTTTGGTTTTTTGCTTTTGTTCTTCCCGATTTTGTAACTTGATTTTTCTTTGGCTTCTTTCAGTTGAGATGGCCGGTGGTTTGACTTCTTTGGCGCGGTTGAAGGCGGCGATGGGTCGTGAGAAAGGATCGTCGTCTCCCGCTACCCCTGTTTCTATCCCACTGTGGATTCTTAGGCTGTTTCTCATGAGGTGGTTTCGTCGGGGGTGAGGGCCGACGCCCGGGCTTCGCCTGCTCCTGTGAACTCGCCTGAAGTCGTTGTGGTCTCGGCTGCCGAGGTTTCTTGGAAGAGAAAGAGGGCCGAGGAGCCTGGCAGTGAGACTTTTGAGGAGGAGGGTGCTGTGCCTAGTGTGATGGATCGGCGTTTTGACGCTTCTGGGTTTATTGATCAGCACTTGATGCCTGGGACGGAGCCGTTTTTTGACGATTATGATGTTTCGTTCTAGGCTAAGTCAGTGTATCATGCCCTCCTCCGATCTGCTGTTGTTGTTCGGAAGGCCGAACCCGTGATGGCTCAGGTTGGTTTGTTGGACAAAAAACTTCGTCATTCGCATGCTGAGGTGGCTAAATTGAAGGAGCAGCTTGAGGCTGCCGAGGTCGCGAGGCAGAAAGCAGTGAAGTCTTCTGAGGAGGCTGGGGCGGAGATCCTCCGTCTTTCCAAGGTGGAGACTTCACTTCTTTCCCAACTGAGCACAGAGCGGCAAAAAGGCTTCCGACGCGGGTTCTCAAGCTGCCGTGTTTCTTGGCGAGCTGGAGGTTCTAAAGGCTGAAGTTGCAACTCTGAAAAGGGAGAAGACGGAGTTGTTGGCTGATGCTAAGGATGCGATCGCCGCTACCGAGGGGACGATGAAGGCTCAGGCCTTGGTGTTAGCTCCGGGTGTGGATGTGTCTGTGATGGGGGCTTTCAAGACCGTCCGCGATGGCCGGATTGTTGACCTTGAGTAGCTTTGTATCTTTGTATTTTGAATTTTTCTTTGAACTTGTTTTTGTTTTGGGTGTTCGGTTGGCCGTGGGCCGTGTAACCGTGAACTCGTAGTTTAAACTTCGTTTAATGGTGTTGGGGCCGTTTGGGCCTCTTTTTGCATTCCGTTTTAAGCTGTTTCTATTGTTTATTTGTTCCCTGTTTAGGGTGAGCAGACCGTCGTGAGGTCAATTTTTTCATGGATATCCGTATTTCGGACCTGGGGGGTGATCGGTCCCTCAGTGGTGGCCGTATTTTTGTTCCGTATTTGGGACACTTTTGAAAGAGAGAAAATATCTTAATGGAATTTTATTGATAGTTGGGCCTCGTTAAAACCCTCCGTCTATTGGCAGGAAAGAGTACCCGGGATTGTCACTTCTGAAATTTAATATTTGTGAAAGGGGAAGGTAAGTAAAGAAAAGACAATGATAAAAGAAAAAGGGGTAACCTAAGGAGGTCGGTCTAAGTGTAGTATTGCCGTAAATTGGCGGCGTTCCATGTCCTCAGGAATTCGTTGTCGTTAAGCCGTTCGAGCTTGTATGCTCCCTTTCCGATTGTAGCCTTGATTCTGTACGGTCCTTTCCAATTGGAGGTGAGTTTTCCCTCTCCTGGGGTTGGAGGACCGATGTCGTTTCATCGTAGGACGAGGTCGTCAGTTGCGAACTCTCACCGGATGACTTCGTGGTTGTATCTTAAGCTTACTCTCTGTTTTTGGGCTAGCTCTCTGAGGTGGGCTATGCTTCTTACTTCATCTGTGAGGTCTCGTTCTGCTTCTTCGTCGTTACCCCCGATCGTTCTTCGTGGACTGGGGTCTCCTATCTCGACTGGGATAACAGCCTCCGTGCCGTATGCTAATCGGAAGGGGGTTTCCCCGGTGGCTGTCTGGGGGGTCATGCGGTATGACCATAAGACCGATCCGAGTTCGTCCGCCCATAGTCCTTTGGCTTCATCGAGCCGTTTCTTGAGTCCTTTGACTATTATTTTGTTTACAGATTCCATTTGTCCGTTTGTTTGGGGGTGTTCGACTGAGCTAAAATGGTGGGATATGCATAGTCCTTTTAGGAATTCTCTGAATTTTTTGTCGGCGAATTGGGTTCCGTTGTCCGAGATGACGATCTCGAGGATCCCGAATCGGGTGACGACCTGTCGCCAGAGGAATTTTCGACATTGGGTTGCTGTGATAGAGGCCAGGGGCTCGGCCTCGATCCACTTAGTGTAGTAGTCTATGGCGACGATGAGATATCGAAGTTGGCCGGGTGCCGTGGGGAAAGGTCCGACAAGGTCGATCCCCCAGGTGCCGAATGGCCGTTCTGCCGATATGATGTTGAGCTGGTGTGGGGCGGCTTGGTGGATATTGGCGTGCCTTTGGCACTTGTCGCAGTTTTTTACTAGTTGCATGGAGTCTCGGATGACCGTGGGCCAGAAGTAGCCGGCCCAGATAATTTTTTGGGTAAGGGTTTTACCTCTGATGTGGTGGCGCAATAACCTTCATGGATTTCGCAGAGTATGTACTCCGTGTCTCTGGGCTCGACGCATTTGAGTAGGGGTTGCGAGAATCCGCGTTTGTATAGTTGTCCTGCGATGACTGTATAGTTGGCGCCTTCCTTTTTTGTCCGTTTTTCCTTTTTGGGGTCTTTGGGCAGTGTTCCTTTGAGGAGATATTGCAGGATGGGGTAGGTCCATGATCCTTGGTGGAAGAGTGTCAGATAGGCGTTAGCCGTCGTGGATATGGACGGTGATTTGATGACTTCCTGAATTAGGGATTTGTTGCCGTGTCCTGGTTTAGTGCTGTCTAGTTTAGAGAGGAGGTCAGCCCTGGCATTACGTTCCCTGGGGACGTCCCGTATGGTTACGTGATTGAATTCTTCCTTTAATTTGTTAACTTTGGCGAGGTACTGTTGTAGTAGGGGATCTCGTGTTTGGTAGTCTCCGTTAATTTGGGAACTGACTACTTGTGAATCCGTGTTTATTTCCAGGACCTCTGCTTTGACTTCTTTGGCTATGGCTAAGCCCGCCAGGAGGGCCTCGTATTCTGCTTGGTTGTTTGAGACTGGGAATTCGTATCGGACTGACTGTTCGATCACGACTCCATTTTGATTTTCGAGAATGACTCTGGCGCCTCCGGAAGTGACGTTCGAGGAGCCGTCAACGTGTAGTTTCCAGGTTTCGGGGGGTGGAGTTTCCCGGTGTCATCTTGGCGATAAAGTCGGCCATGGCCTGCGCTTTGATCGCGTATCAGGGTTCAAACTTGATATCAAACTGGGATAGCTCGAAGGACCATGCTAGCATTCTGCCCGCTAGGTCGGGTTTTTGTAGTACCTGTTTAACAGCTTGGTCGGTTCGAACTATCACCGGGTGGGCCTGAAAATATTGTCGTAGACGTCGGGAGGCCGTGAGGAGGGAGAAGGCTAGCTTTTCTAGGTGCGAGTAGCGGGTTTTCGTGTCTTGTAGGACTTTGCTTATGAAGTATATGGGTTTTTGTTCTTTCTTTTCGTTTTCGCGGATAAGTGCTGCCGCGAGTGCTTCTTCCGTTTGGCGAGGACTGGTGGTTCCACTAGGACTTTCTTGAAATGCTGGAAAGCTTCTTCGCATTCTGCTTCCCATTTGAAGGGGGCCCATTTTTTCATCAGTTTGAAGAAGGGGATTGCTTTTTGAGCCAATGCTCCGAGAAAGCGAGATAGTGCTGTTAGTCGGCCGGTGAGCTTCAGGATGTCGTTTAAGTTTTTTGGGCTTGTCATTTCGAGGATGGCACGACATTTTTCTGGGTTGGCTTCAACTCCGCGTTGTGTGATCATGAAGCCGAGGAACTTCCCTGCCTCCATTCCGAAAGCGCATTTTGTCGGGTTGAGTCGCATTTGGTGCTTTCGTAGTGTGTTCATTATGACCTTGAGGTCGCTGATGAGTTGATCGCCGGAGTCGGTCTTGGCAAGCACGTCGTCTATGTAGACTTCTAGTTTTGTTCCGGACAGGTCTCGAAATATTTTGTTAATGAGCCTTTGGTAGGTGGCTCCGGCGTTCTTCAAGCCGAAGGGCATGACTGTGTAGTAGTACGTTCCGTCGGGGGGGTGATGAATGCCATTTTTTCCTCGTCGGGTCGGAGCATAGGTATTTGATTATAGCCGGAGTATGCGTCCATGAAGCTGAGGTATCGATGTCCGGATGCGGCGTCCACCAATCCGTCGATGTTTGGCAGGGGAAAGGCGTCTTTTGGACAGACTTTGTTGAGGTCTGTGTAGTCGACGCACATTCGCCACTTCCCGTTGGACTTTTTTACCAGTACGACGTTTGCTAACCACATCGTGTAAGGTAGTTCTCGGATGAAGTTTGCTTCGAGTAGGGCTTGTACTTGTCTTTTGACCTCGGCCGCTCGGTCTGACGACATTTTCCGTCTCTTTTGTGCCACGGGTTTGGCCTTGGGGTCTACGGCTAGTCGGTGGGACATTAGGTCGGGGTCCATCCCCGGCATGTCGGCCGGTGTAAAAATGAACAAATCTCTGTTTTGTTTCAAAAATTGGGAAAGGTCTTCTTTGAGGTTATATGGGAGGTTCTTGTTGATGAATGTGTATTCGTCCTTGGTTTGCCCTACTTGTAGTTTTTCCATGTCGCCTTCCGGTTCTGGCCTAGGTTGGCCGTCTTGTCGGGCATCCAGGTCGGCGAGGAATATCCCAGCCACGTCGCGGGATTTTTTTCCGTAAGGAGGTATTTGGTAAAGATGATGGCCGAGAAGTCATTAATTGTTTTTCTCCCGAGGATGACGTTGTAAGCGGTGGAGTCTTTTAGGACCACGAATTCAGATAGAATTGTCATCCGTTGGTTGCCTATTCCTATGGTGAGGGGGAGGGTGATGGAACCTTCTGGTTTGAGAAAGTTGTCCCCGAGTCCAGTGACGCCGTTGTGGTGTGTTTGGAGATTTTTGTTGCGGAGCCCGAGCTTGTCGAAGGCTCCTCGGAAAAGGATGTTGGAGTCTGTGCCGGTGTCCACCAGTATTCTCCGGACGAGTCCCGTTCCGATTCTTGCCGAGATGACGAAAGGGGCATCTTCAGCTGAGGTGCCGTGCTGGCAATCCTCGGGTAGGAAAGTTATCGTTTTACCGGTGGTGGTGGTTGGGGCTTGGTCCCTAACGGCCAGGATTTTGGGGTCCTTTTTAAGTGTTGTTTTCGATTTACCTGATACGTCCTTGCCCATGATAACGTTTACTATTATGGTTGGGTCGTCTTTTGGGCTTTCTCTGAGGGTTTGTTTTTGCGTCCTCGGGTTGCGCCCTTCTTTTTCTGGTGACCTATCTCTTTCCGCGCGCTTTGGTTCTCTGATGATTTTGGCGAATTCTAGGAGTTTGCGGTCCCTTATGGCTTGTTCGAGGGCGTCCTTAAGGTCAACACAGTCTTGTGTCCTGTGCCCGTATCCTCGGTGGTAGTCGCAATAAAAAGGTTTTATTGCCGCCCGTTCTTTCTTTTAGTTGCCGGGCTTTTGGAATGATACCTCTATCCGCTATTTGGTGGTATATCTCGGTAATTGGAGCTATTAGGGGCGTGTAATTAGAGAATTTGCCGATTCTTGGCGGTCGGCTTGTATTTGTCAGTTTGGGGTGGTCCCTTTGATTTTCCCTGGGTGGTGAGTTATGTCGGGGCGCTGAGTTGCCGTGCTGAGCGTTGCCGTGTTGCCGTTTATTGGCGGCGACGACCTGGCTGACTTCCTCGTTATTGATGTAATCTTTGGCGACGTTTTGAATCTCGTGCATGGTCCATACTAGTTTGGTGGTAAGGCGTTTACGAAAATCTTGGTTCATGAGCCCGTTGGTTAGGCAGAGGCTTGCGATGGAATCCGTGGGTCCGTCGACTGTTAAGCATTCGTCGTTGAAGTGGTCGAGGTATTTCCTTGTGGATTCTTCTTGTTTCTGCGTTACCCCTAATAGGCTGATGGGGTGTTTAGCTTTAGTGATTCTAGTCATGAACTAGGCCATGAACTTTCGTGTTATGTCGTGGAAACCGGCTATGAATCCGTTTGGGAGGGCGTTGAACCCTTTGATAGCCAGTCCAGCTAGGGTTACTGGGAAGGCCCTGCATCGGACTGCGTTGGCCGATCCTTCTAGGTTCATCCTGGCCTCGAAGGCCATTAGATGTTCTTTGGGATCCTTGGTTCCGTTGTACTTCATGTCGGTGGGTTTATCAAAACCTTTAGGGAGTTTTGCCCTTAAGATCCTTTCTGTGAAAGGTGTAGCTCCCATTATTGTGTGGTCGTTTCTTGTGCGTTTGGTATCTTGATGTTGTCGATCTTCGTCCGAGTCATCCTGTCGACTCAGGTCTCGGGAAGTGCTGCGGTTGTGTCTTTTGCTGTATCGCCGTTCTGGCGATTTCTTTCACCCGTGGTTGCGCGAGGTTCTACGACCGTCTCTCCTATTGTGTTGCCGAGTCGGCGATCTGCCGTGGTGAGATTTTGGCCTGGAAGTTACATGGCTTCCGTGTTCGTTGTTGTGTCTTTCCTTGGTGACCAATTTGCCTTCGAGTTCCTGGACCCGGAGGCAGAGATCTTGGATGATTTGTGCCGCTTTGTCCCCCGTTTTCTCAGGGTGTCACGGTTCCTTGATGATATGATCGTTTGCGTGGTGGATAGTACTTGCTATCCTTGCTTGGTTTGTGACCTCTTGATGTTCAGGGGTCGAATTCTTTGGTCAAGAGTCTTCCCGGCTTGAGGAGGCTTCTTCCAGTGCGTCCACCATTCCGGTTTTAGTCAGCGCAAGATCCCCACAGACGGCGCCAATGTACAAGATGTCTCTTGTACGGATTGAGGGATGGATCGGGAACTTGCGGGTCGAGGCGGATGCCGGATCGCTTTGACTGGTGCAATGGGGGTGGTACCTGCAAAGACACTCCGATGCTCAAGTCAGAATGGATCTGAGAGGTATAAGGTGTGAGGAATGAATGAATACCTGTAGGGACTTGGGTCCTCTATTTATAGGTGATGGGAGTTATCTTATCTTATCTTGTTTGATCAAGATAGGGAAGACGTTTGAATTCAAAAGTCGGTTAGAAGTTCTAGAAGGCCGGTTTCGGGCCTTCTAGAAGACGGAGGCGGATCGAACCCGGGAAACCGGGTTCGGGTTCAACCTTGGGTCCGGGATCCGTGGGCCGGATCCGTAACAAAATGACACAGTAATTTTTTATAAATTTGACATAATAAGTCTTTAAAGGACCACATACAAATTAAAAAATTAAATTAATTAAGAAATTTCATGTGTCATTATTAAGAAATTTTTTGTTCACTATTAAAAAATTTTAGTATTATTTTATTTTTAATGACTTCTAATTGGTTAAAAAATTTTCAATGTCACAATTAAGAAATTTTTATGTCAAAATTAAGAAAACTTCCTATATCACGTTTGAAAAAATTCAATACTTTTTTCCGATAAATTATACATAATTCAAAACACTTTTTCTCCTCCTCTTCCTCTTCTTTTTTTTTTCATTTTCATCTTTTTTTTTTCTTCATGTTCTCCTTTTTATTTCACCTTCTTCTAATTCTTTTTGTTTATCTCTCTTAACAAATTTGTGTCACGATTAAGAAATTCCTATATCAAAGTTAAGAAATTTCCAATGTCATAGTTAAAAAATTTCAGTATAATTTTTCTAATAAATCTTGCACAATTCAAAATTTGCTCTCCTATTTTTTTATCATAATCTTTTTTTTATTTTTCATCTTTTCCTTTTTATTTCACTTCTGATAATTCTTCTTATTTCACTCTCTTAATAAAAAAAATAATAAAAAATTAAACAAAAGAAGAAAAAAATAAAAAATACTACATTAACACTAAAAGAAAGAAGAAGAGAAAAAGAAGAAGAAATAGAAAAATGTAACAACAACAAAAGAAAGGCTACATTTGTTGATAGACATAAGATACTGAGACATGGATACATAAAAATAAAATTATGTTTGACAGATGAGACATGGACACAAATGTTATGTCATAGTTAAAAAGTTTTAGTATAATTTTTCTAATAAATATTGCACAATTCAAAATTTGCTCTCCTCTTTTTCTTCATCATCATCTTTTTTTTTATTTTTCATCTTCTCCTTCTTATTTCACATTCTGATAATTCTTCTTATTTCACTCTCTTAATAAAAATAAAAATAAGAAAAAAAATTAAACAAACGAAGAAAAAATAAAAAATACTACATTAACCTAAAAAAAAAGAAGAGGAGGAAAAGAAGAAGAAATAGAAAAATATAACAACAACAATAAAAAGGCTACGTTTGTTGATAGACATATGATACTGAGGCACGGATACATAAAAATAAAATTATGTTTGACAGATGAGACATGGACACAAATATTATGTCTAAAGATACTAAATCAGTGTATTTTATGTCTTTTCTATAAAACATAAAATACTAAATCATAAAACATGTTAAAAATAAATAATTGATTTTTACCTGCCACCATCAATATTGCTAACGTAATTGTTTTGAAGCTACAACGACAAAAGAAGTTAAAATTCAAACAAGTTAAAAATAATTTGAAAACTAATTCAAAATTTTTTTAACACTCACAACTGGAACGGATTTATTATTTGGATGCTCTTTTTTATACTGTTCTCTGAACTCAAACTTGCAAACTGAAAATATAATAAAAAATTTTAACAAAGAACCAAGAACAAACTAAAAATCATAACTAAAATAAAAAATTGAAAAAATTAAGAACAAATCAGAATAAAAATCATAAAGAAAATCATCTATTTAGAAATAAGAACTTTCAAAATAAAAATAAAATAATGAACTCAGAATAAATCATAAAATCAAAATCAAAATAAATAAAAAAATGAACAAAATCAAAACAAACCCTAAAATCCAATAAAAATAGAACAAAATCAAAATAAAACTTAAATATAGACATACACTATAAATTACGATTTAGAGTTTAACTACTCTAAACTAACTACTGAATGACTTACTCGGAGATAGTAGTGGCGCAGAGGATTGTTCTGGCGTAGTGGCAGCACAAATGACGCCGTGTTTAATACCCTACCACACAGAACTTTATGCCTAGGACGAAAATCAAAGGTGGTGAGGTGCTACGACATCTAAAAATAAAAATATGAATATGCATATATATATATATATATATGCTCACGAGAAACAAAAAGACAGATAGTTTATGTAGAAAATCAAGAGACAGATTTATATATAAGCAGAGTTTCGAAAGATAGTTATATAATTAAGATCTAGACTCGACCTGCAAAATAAAGGCCGGCTAGAATATATACACAAATATAACCCAACATTAAACCAAAAGACAAAATACAAATTCTAATTCTCTAAAGTCAACCTATAAGAGAGACAAACATAAAGTATATACAACAGAGATATATAACTATGTACATATGCTTCTGCAGCCAAAATAGAACCCGAAACGGGTAGAGTTCTTCGCTTGCAGAAAGCTTCCAGTATGCCTCAGCGAGGTGCCTCACATCCTGCATCTGAAAACCACAAAATATGTATGGGGTGAGAACCGAAGGTTCTCAGCATGGTAACGGTGCCCATATAACTAACATATAATGTTCCGAAAAAGCCAGTGGCAATCCTAAAACTTCCGACAATAGATTCAAACTTAAGACTAAAATTTAATACCATAAACAGGGTGAGGTATCTAAGGATTCTTGATTCTATCTCAATTTCTAACTTAACTCCTGAGTTCATTGATAAACCACTATTTCATGGTTTATCTTGTGCTCAATTGAGTAATTTTTATCAACTCTTTACCCACTTATTCTTACTATTTGCATGGTTTTACTTTTTCCTTCCGGATTTTGTGCTTTGATGGAAAACATGTTTCTTTGGTCTTAATTTAGCTAATCTTAATCTTCTCTTATTACCATTCGATGCCATGATATGTGTGTCAAGTATTTTCAGAGATTACAGGGCAAGAATGGCTTAGAGGATGGAAAAGAAGCATGCAAAAGTGGAAGGAATACAAGAAACTAAAGGAATTGCTAAAGCTGTCCAGCCTGACCTCTTGGTACTAAATCGACCATAACATGAGTTACAGAGGTCCAAATGATGCAGTTTCAGTTGCATTGGAAAGCTAACATCCGGGGCTTTGCAACGATAGATAATTTGCCATAGCTTCCCCAAAGCCAGGCGACACGAACGCGTGGATCACTCAGACACGTGACATGTCAAAAACCCAATCCGCGCGAACGCGTGGACGACGCTTCCGCGTGACTTTGCAGCGACCTGTACGTGCCAGAAATCACTATGGGCAATTTCAGGGCTTTTTTTTGACCCAGTTTTTGGCCCAAAAAATACAGATTAGAGGCTATAAAATGGGGAAATCCATCCATTCATTCAACAATTCATACACAACATACATTCATTCACAATTTGAGGATTAGATGTAGTTTTTAGAGAGAGAGAGAGAGAGGCTCTCTCCTCTCTCTTAGGTTTTAGAATTTAGGGTTTCTTTTAGTCATTAGGATTGTTTCTTCAAAACAGATTCAATATTCCTTTATTTTGACTTCTCTTCTACTTTTAGATATTATGATGCTTTTATTTATTAGTGAATTATGTTGCCAAATTGGCTGATGAACTTTTCCATGTTACATTTGATATCTTTATTAATTCAATTTGAGGTATTTCTGATATATGATTTTTATTAAGCTTTTTATATTCTTGGCTTTGGTTGAGTAATTAGAGACTCTTGAGTTATCAAACTCTTTTGTTGATTGATAATTGGAAGTTGCTAATTGACTTGAATTCCACTAACTCTAGTCTTTCTTTGGGAATTGACTAGGACTTGAGGATTCATATTGATTTATCCACTTAACATACCTTCATAGTTAGAGGTTGACTAAGTGAAAGCAACGAGCAATTTTCATCACAATTGATAATGATAACTAGGATAGGACTTCTAATCTTCATACCTTGCCAAGAGTTTTCTTAGTTATTGATTTATTAATTCCTGTAATTTATTTCTCTTGTTCAAACCTTTCAAAAACCCAAAAATACTGTTTTCCATAACCAATAATAAAACACACCTCCCTGCAATTCCTTGAGAAGACGACCTGATGTTTGAATACTTCGGTTTATAAATTTTACTGGGTTTATTACTTGTGACAACCAAAACTTTTGCACAGAAGGATTCTCCGTTGGTTTAGAAACTATACTTACAACGCGGTTATATTTGTGAATTCTTTACTGGCAGAAATCCGTTCGCCAAAATGGTGCCGTTGCCGGGGAATTGCAAACGTGTGCCTTATAATTGGTTATTGTAAATTTTTTTCTCTTTTGATTGTTTATTTGCTTTATTTTTGTTTTTAATTTTTATTAGCTATTATGAGTTCTCACCCCTATTGCTTTGAGTTTAGTTCTAATGCTGTTAAAAGGAATGGAAGCTATAATAGGAACATGAATCAAGGTCAAGACAATCAAAGATGGAAGGAGCCACGAGGATCTGATCAACCCTTTAGGCAACAACACCCTCCAAGATACCATGGACCACGACCATTCTACAATGCATGTCAAGACAATAGTTATGGTGGACCCTTTCGTGACAACCAACACCCACCAATTTACTATGGTCAAGAACCATTCTGAGGTGTATACCAAGATGATAGATATGGTGGACCCCCTTGCAATTATCGACAAGCCCCATCATATGCCTATGAACCACCTCCTCAACACAGCTTTGAACCACCACACTCACAAGCCAACCACCGCCATTCACCTCCAATTACCCTAACCCTTATCCACACCAACTCCAATCCAATTACTCCAAAGAACCACCACCTCCTTATGCACCATGTCCATATCCATAAACCTAAGAAATAAGGGATCATTTAAAGGAAACAATGGAAAGACTTCATGCAACCCTTCGCCAACTGGATCACGCGATCAATTGATTACCTTTCCGACGTTCGGATACTCAAGGAACCCCCATGGCTTCATGTGGGCAATCTAATGATGAACGTAGCATGAAGGAGATACTAGAAACTCTGGTGGACAGTAAGGAGCATGACTTTGTACTGGAACAATTGGAGGAAGCCGAAATTATCCAAGAAGAAGAAGAATTGGTTGAAGACTTAGGAGATGCTGAACCTCCATGGGAATCCAGAGTTGTGGGAAATTCCGTCAAGGAAATTACAATTGATGCTAAAGAGGACAGTGCACAACCCCCAAAGCAGGTATCTTATGAAGAATTGGAAGGAACAGCCCAAGACGCGAGTTTCCTTGATAATGATAATCACGAGTCAAGTTCTCCTAGTAATGAACTTGCATCCGCAAGTAACTTCTTTGAGACAGAAGAACCTTCCCCAAGTGAATACGAAGACGATGCTGAGGTAGACTTTTCTCAACCTCCAACTTATGACTTGAGTGATGAGGAAGAAATCGAAGACTTTGATTAAGACACAGTTGTAATTGAAGAAGTTTGCAAAGAAGTGGAGGAACTCACAGAGGAAATAAAGGAAGTAGAGCTTGCAGAACCACTGGAAACACATATTCCAAGGTCACTACCACCCAATTCCAACTTCAAGTGGGTAAAATCCTTAACCTTTATCTTTACTTTTCCACTTGAATATGGTTTGCTTGAAACAGATGGCCAGCTTAGAGCTCTCTGCGGCTTTAAGGGTAAGAGGAAAATGGTTCGTACTCAGAGCTGGTATGCAAGATCCAATAAGAGTCCACGCTTTAATCTAAAGCACAAGGATTGGTATCAAGATCGATTGAATGGGTTTCGAAAGTTGTTTGGTCGCTTCAGTGAGAATCTGAACTCTGCACCACCCAGTTGGAAAAATGTAGATCAAGACAAAAACGGGTGTAAAAGTAAGGTTTGGGATCCTAGAATCTATTCTGACATTCAACACCCCGGGAGCCTTGACGCCTGTTTAAACTTACTCAAGGGCTTTACATGCCTTATTTGGGACCCCGGAGGCTGTTGGCATTCCAAACAATGGTAGAGATTTCTGGATGAATTCAAACACAAGCCACCATAACAAGAAGCTTACCAGAATGTCCAACTTAAGGACCTTTACTAAAAGTGCTAGGTGGGAGACAACCCACCATGGTATAATCGTTCCTTTTATTCCTAGTTTATTTTATTTTAATTTTATTAGTGTCATTCATAATGTTTGCATTAGCATCTGCATTCTGCATAAAAAAACTGAACAGAAAGTTGCGTGGGAACTGTGCAGGAAGTGTGCCAATCGCACAAGCATCACCACGTGTACGCGTCCCTCACGTGTACGCGTCATTTGAGATTTTGGCCCTTCACGCGTTCGCGTCAATGACGCGCACGCGTGACCTTAAAAAATTGACGTAAACGGTGTATTGGCTGAAAGTTAGGCTGGCTTGGTGCTGGCATTGTGCCCGAGGCACAAATCGCATCACGCGAACACGTCGTGGACGCGTGCACGTCACTTTCATAATAAGCTCTACCACGTGTGCGCGTGCCTGACGCGCACGTGTCATATGACATGTTGGCACACATCCCAAAACGAACAGAGGGTTGTGCGAGTGCCACGTTGCCCTCGCGCTAGTAGCACAAACACGGTCACGCGTACGTGTGACCGATGCCTACGCGTCGCCTCCCTCAGTACGCAACCCACGCGTACGCATGGACCACGCGTACGTGTCGTGCGCACAACACACCCAGAACCCTGCGCAACCCTATTTTCTTATCTTATCTTTCCAAATCCTAATTTCCTTCTCTCTTCTTTCTTCTTCTTTCTTTTTTTTCTTCACTCTTTTCTTCTTCTTGTCATATTTTCTTTACCTCCCATTCTCCATTACCTCTCTTTCTCACCTTCTTCTCAAGGTTCTTTCTTTCTATTTTCTTTTTCTTCTTCTTTTTTATTTATTTCTTTTTGCATTATTCTAATTGGTGTTAGAAATCTAAATTGGGTGATTATTTTCCTATAATTGCTTGTGGATTATTAAGGAGTTATTTGACAATTGTTATTAATTATTTTTGGATTGCTTGCATGCTTTCAGTTTTAGTTCTTTCCTTATCATATTAAACATGCATACTAAGTGTTTGTAAAAAAGGACGTATGGCATTTTGCATTTTTAAATTGTTTCATTCCTCTACTCTAATGCATGTCTTTCACTACATCCTTACAATCCTTTTTATTAATTAAAAATAATTGTCAATACAAACGTGATTATCAGTTTGTTACGAGTGATAATACATTTTAGTTATTGATGCTTGATCTATGCTACTCATGCCTATACCGGCAAGCCAATGAACATCTTGCATCTAATTGCCATAATCTGCACTTGCTATATTACCATTGATGAACTAATTGCATGTAGTCGCGACCATGTATTTAGCTCATTACCTTTACCTTGGCAAGATTATCACTCGTATTGTCTCCTTCCTTGCTCTATCCCTTTGAACTCATACACCTTTCTTCTTTTCTCCCTTTTCAGGATGGCCACCAAGAAGGGTAAGGAGAAAGCTGCTTCCAACCCACCGGCAAGAAGAGGAACAAAAAGAGCACCAGCTGAGGAACCAGCACACCCATCCACTTGCACATCTCTGTATGCACCGAGGACGGTGCAATCTTTAAGTGTGGGGAGGTCGATACCGACTTTCGGTGGTTAGCTACTTCCTTTTCAACACCAATTCTTACTCTTCTTTGTAGTTAGTTGTTGCATTTGCATCTTTGATTGCATGTTTGTTACATTGTGTGCATATTTTACCACTTGGTTGAAGTAATATTTTCTTTTTCAAGAAACTTTTTATAGTATTTCACTAATTTGAATAAAATTTTTTGAAAAACTTGTTTGAAGAAGTATTATTTTGGAACATGGTTTAGAGCTCAAACACACAAAACCTGTGAGATTTTTGAACCTATTTGATTGGTTGCATTTTATCAACCAATATTTTATTTTTGGTGTGTGTTTTTCTCTCTAAAATTGTGATCTTTGTCTTGCTTAATTCTATATTTCCATGGTTTAATGTATGCATGCACTTATGTGATTGAGGCCTTGTTTCACTAAGCTTACATACCCATATGGCATTAACCTTTCATTATCCTTTGCAAACCAATTTGAGCCTATTTTACCCCTTTTATTCTTTACTTTAGCATATCATTAACTCAAAGTGGAAAATAATAATGTCCTTAATTTAAATCATTGGTTAGCTTAGACTGTGAAAGTGCTCATGAATTAAGTGTGGAGAAAGTGGGTTTGGAAACGTTTGGTTTAGGAATTGAGTATGTTAGACTTTGTGTGAAAATGTGAAAAATGTTAAGAACATGTTTATGCATTCAATACCTTAATCATATGCATTGAAAAAGAAAAAAAATAGATTAAAAAAAGAAAAACAGAAAAAAACTAAAAGATAAAAAGAAAAAAGAAAAGAAAAAGAGCAAATAAACAAAAAGGGGACAAAATGCCCCAAGTTAAAGTAATAATATCAATGCATATGAGTTGTACTTAAATTTGAGATGCATGAATATATGGTAAACATAGTTAATGGGCAGTTAGGTCTTGTATTGTGATTACATGGATTATCTTAAGTTAGGTGGGAAAAGTTTAGGTTAATTAAGGATTCAGATTTTAGTCCACTTAACCAAATACAATCCTACCTTGACCCTAGCCCCATTACAACCCTTAAAAGACCTCTTGATATGTGTATTTTGTGCATTAAACTGTTGTTGATTGTTAGATGAAAAGCAAGCCTTAGAAAGCAAGGTTACTAGAAAATTGAGAGATCGAACCTTAAACACCTGAGCGATTAGAGTGCATACACTTCTAGTGAGGGTTCGATGCCCGATTCTTTGTTCCCGGCTGTCATGAGCTATTTTCTTTTGCAAGTTTACTTGTACTTTATTTTGTGATTTGAATTAGTGAAATCCAGTTCATATTTATTCTTGAAAGATTTATTTACTTTTTCACCAAGTAGATAGAATCATTTTTGCATGTAGTTGCATTCATATAGATAGGTTGCATTTCATACATTCTACCATTTCCTTCGTTCTTTCAGTTCTCTTGAGGATCACTTTAAGTCCCAACTTTTAGAGCCCTTTCTATTGATTGTCACCTTGAAGTAGTAAGGTTTGTTATTTTTCTTTTGATTGCTCTTTTTCTTCTTTCATTATTCTTTTGTTTCCTTAATTGACCATGACTCTAAATGTTTTGTCTTAAGACGACCTTTTAAAGTAAGCTTTCAATTAGTACTCCCAAACCAGTTGGTTCTAGGGTGAGACACCCCTAAGAATTTACTTGCTCAGGTCTCTCTTCTTGACACATCTTCACCACAAGCATCTACTAGGATCTTGTCTCTTTGAGCCATTTGTTTCTTTAATTTCTTCCTAGTAGTTGATGCTCAGAACCTTGGGTCTTACTACTTCTTGGTTCTATTTATATTCAAGGGTCATCCTTAGCATCTACTTGTTGTGTCCTCTATGTCTAGTTGTTCATTATGGATTACTCACCTTCCAAACTTCAATTCATGATTTTATACTTGTTTCTTGTCTTTTATTTTGAATTAAACTCACTTGGGTCTTAGTTCTTTACTTTTGTTTTGCAAACAACTCATCATTGACTCCTTGTGGAAACAAACTAATTTCATTGATATTGTAAAGCTTAATAATCAACATTTTATTTCTCAAAATAAACTGAAACTTAAGAACACATAGAAGGACTCTTAACTTATAAAAACAAACAACTATCATATCAAAAGAAACTACTAAGCAATAAATTCAAAAAATATCTCCCAAATGGAACTCAATAACTTTTGCTTGTCATGATGCTTCTCCCTTGATCAGTGCATTGGTCCCTTCCCCTTATCCTTTTTCTTGGAGGACTCATCACCATTTTTCTTTGTAGAGGCTCCTTCTTGTGCTTGGGTGTCCTTTGGCTTCCAAAAGCCTAGCCTCCTCATGAAAGTCCTCTCATCCTCCTTGTGCTTAGCCAAAATCTTCTCCTGCCTGGCACTAAGCTCTTCCATTCCTTGCATACATGTTGGATAGTTGGGGTTTAGAGTGGCTACCACATTACAAAAGTGATTCAGCTTCGCTTGTGTGTTTATATCATATTGCCTTCTTGAAGTGGTTCTAGCCTCAGAAAGGGACCTAAACTCAGCAAGATTCCTCTATTGAACCATTTGTTGCTCCAGAATTTTGTTGAGGCTACCTTGAATTTCTCCCTAATGGAATTACCCTTGTTGCTCCCTGATTTGATTCACATTTCCTTGAAGTCCCTGGATACTCTCTTGCATTTGTTCCAGTGCTTCTATTGCCCCATAAGTTGGTTGATGTCTCCTTGCATGTGGTGGATGTTCCCCTGCATCTCCTCCCAATTGAAACCTTCTGGAAATTGTGCTTGAACTTGTGGCATTGGTGCTTGGACATATGCCTCTTCTTGTTGTGGTGGCTCTTGTAGTGCTTGCATATGAGCTCTATGCTCTCTGGCCCTTTGTAGTGGATTGACAGCCACCACTTTTTCCATATTCTTAGCAGTTATTGGCTTGTCTTGCTCTAGCAATGTCTCATCTATGATAGTTTCCACTCCAGCCTCATCACATAATCGCTGGATAATACTTGGAAAAGCTAGCCTTGTACTATCCTTGGTGCTTGTTAGCACCCTTTGAATGTTGTTTGCAATAATCTCTCCCACATTCACATTTTTCCCTTTTAAGAAGTTGTAGATTAACACAGCTCTTTCTATAGTTACCTTTGAGTTATTGGAGGTAGGATTGAGAGACCTCCTTACAAAGTTTAGTCATCATCTACCTTGGGGGGCATAAGTCTCTCCTCCTCAATTGGCTTGGTATCCCATTTATCCTTGATCCATTCAATGTTGAGAACACAAATTTCATTCAAAATGTCTTCAAATCCAGGATCAAGTTGCTTCACTCTTTTTTCATAGCTCCGGGAGGATCTTGTGTGCCTCTCTTCTAGCATCCTTTCTAAATTTGCAGGGCTGTAATCTATTGTCTTTCCCCTCAGAAAACATAGATAAGTGAGCTGTTGGCCTGTCTGTGGAACAGCATTGGCATAAAACTCTCTGACTAAGCTCACCACCATTTTCTTTAGTGGATTGCACAAGATTGTCCAGCCCCTATTGTTGATCTCAATGGTAATTTCTCTGTGCTCATATCTTCCTAATTGAAAGCCAACCTCAGGGATGATTTGCCTCTCACTCACCCACCTAAAGAATTGGTTTTGGTGGAAGAATGAGAGGAACTTATGCTTATTATAGCTTGAGGAGCTAGAGGTTTCCTTGGTATTTCTTTTCTTTGATCCAAAGGCTTTTGGTGGTGCCATTTGTGTTGCAAGAAATTGGTGGATGAAGAGATGGTAGAGGAAGGAAAGAGAAGAAAAGCAAAGCCAAAAGGATTTTTGCTCAACACCAAACTTAGGACTTGATTGTCCCAATCAAGAAAGAGAGCAAGAAAGTAAAAGGGGAAGAGTTGAGATACGGAAGAGAAAAGGGTTTGGGTGTAGTGTGGAGAAGAGGGGTGGGTGAGTGCAATTTATAGGGAGGGGGGAAGGAAGAATATGGAAGGTGTGCAATTGATGACAAAATTGAATGTTTTCACACTTGGTTTTGGCGCCCAGCGTTGGAGAAGCGCCACTTCAAAAGATGGTTCAACTTTCTTCTGATTGTGAGTTCCAAAGTGTGAAGTACACTTTGACTCTCCTTTCTTGATGAGTGATCAATGCCTTGTGGGCCCTAACACTTCCTGGAAAATTTAGTTACAAAGTTTTCATTAGTGAACAAAGGGTTGCTTCATTTTCTTTTCTTCTAATTAATTGGTATTTATTTTGTGTGTCTTTTGGACACCAAACTTAAGTTCATTGCATCTGGTAACTAGTGCTTATGATTGGACTTTATTATATACATAATGAGTGGAAGAACTTTAATTCTTCATACCCTTCCACTTCCACTCTATGTGTACACAATTAAGTAACCTTTTCATTTATCTCACCAAATTATTGGGTGCATTAATATACCAATTGATTAGGCTCAATTTGGATGCACGACTAGAATTTCTCATGATAGTGGCCACACCAAACTTAATTTTTGGCTTATTTGTAAGATCAATTAAATTGTTGTCATGTAAGTTCAAAAATTAAGTGGGCTGGTGGCCACACCAAACTTAGTTCTTCAGCCAGTTTCTCAACCCACTTAAAGACATCACATAGCAAAGGATGCAAGGTTGATCCTCCAAAACAAAGCTAAGAACACTCTAAAGCTTAAAAAGAAACCTAAGGCTACCAAAGTAAGCAGTTGACACTAGAAGCTAGAAAGCAATAAACTAAAGTAACTAATATGGAACAAGTCTAAAAATAGTAAACTAAAAGGGTATAAAGGTTGGAGTGCCTCCCAATTAGCACTGCTTTAACATCACTAGCTTGACAGTTCTTCCTCTTCAGCTAAGGTTATAGTTCACTCTTTTCTCATCCAGTGATTCCCCCAAGTAATGCTTAAACCTATTGATCTTGGTTATAGTTTTGTTGGTTTCTCCACCCAAAATTTGGGTGGTTCTTCCAATCTGAGTTGTATATTTTGGCATTGGGGTCATATGGTGGTCTGGAGGAATTATTCACATAGTTGGCTTGCTCCCATTCACATTCAACTTCTTGGGTATCTTCGTCTTGCATAGATGCTTGGGCTTGGATAGCTGAGACTTAATTCTTCTCCATCTTCTTGGTTAGAGCTGCTAGTTGAGCTGTGATCACCTTGTTCTGAGCCAGTAGAGCATCCATAGAGTTGAGCTCCATTACTCCCCTTCTTGGGATCTATTGGAGGCATAGAAGTACTCATTGTTGGCCACAGTTTCTATGATGTCTATGGCCTCTTCAATTGTCTCCTTCTTGTTGAGAGAGCCTCTTGAAGAGTGATCTAGAGCCTTCTTTGATTCTTGTGACAATCCTTCATAGAAAATGTGTAGTTGTACCCATTCATTGAACATGTCCAGAGGGCATTTTCTTGTCAACTCCTTGTATCTTCCCAAGCCTCATAGAGAGTTTCCCCATCTTGTTGTCTAAAGGTTTGTACCTCAACTCTCAATCTGTTAACTCTTTGGGGAGGGTAGAATCTTACTAAGAACTTGTTCACGACTTCCTCCCAAGTCATCAAACTCTCCTTAGAAAATGATTCTAACCACTTTGATGCCTTATCCCTGAGAGAAAAAGAAAACAGCAGCAACTTATAGGTGTTCGGGTGGACACCATTAGCCTTCACTATATCACAAATTCTCAGAAATGTGGTTAGATGTTGGTTGGGGTCTTCCTATGCACTTCCTCCAAATGAGCAGTTGTTTTGAACAAGGGTGATGAGTTGGGGCTTTAACTCAAAATTGTTAGCATGGTTGGTTTTAGAATGCTGCTTCCACAATTTTCTGGGTTTGGGTTGATGTAAAATCCTAAAACTCTTCTCTCATGCCCTACATAGTTACCAGCACCTTCCCCAACATGATTATGTATTTTCTCCTCCATAGTAATGTCCAAATCTTCCTCCACTGCTTCCTCTCCAACTATTCCTTTGCCTCTTGCTTTCCTCCTTAGTCTAAGGAAGGTCCTCTCAGGTTCACTATCAAAAGAAGTTAAAGTTTCTCCTCTTCTACCTGTCATACATTTAGCAAACAACAAGTAGAAGACAAGTGAAGGAATCACTCTTGTTAATAGCAATTATGTGGTTAGATTGATTGGTGCAATTGATCAAACAGTTAGTGGATTAGTATGCTAAAATGAAAATATACAGTGAATCAACTGGAAACTCAAATACTAAAACAATAAAACTGAAATTAAAAGAATTCACAAGGTAAAAAAATGCTTAATCTAAATACCCATCAATTTAGTCATTGTCAATTTCAAACCAATCCCCGACAATGGCGCCATAAAAATTGATGACCGAAATTCACTCACTATATAATGAATCCGTTCTTTGGCAAGCGCACGAGATTATCGTCAAGTAATAACCCACTAGGAGTGGATTCGAATCCCACAGAGATTAATCGACTGAGCAACTTTAATTAATGGGTGAATTAGTCAAGCTAATCAATAGAGATTGTTGAGAACAAAATTCTAAATTAGCAGAAATGTAAATGACTTAGAAGTAAAGAAAAGTAATAAAGTGCAGAAAAGTAAATGGCAAGAATGTAAAGTGCTGAAATATAAATGACTGAATAGTAAATGGGGAATGGGTAATGACAGAAATTAAAGAAAAGCTATAAAGAATAGGGAAGATAAGAATAGGGAAAATTCATTGGGATTAGGAGATGTTGCTCTCTTTGGATCAAATTCAGCTCACCTCATTTTCAATCATGCAACTCATTGACCTCTTGGCGATTATAATTGATTGAACCCCAATTTCTTGGTGATTCAATCTCTCAAATGTTGATAATCAGCCAATTCCTTGGTCTAATTGCTCATGAAGAGAGATATGCTTGGTCTCTGATTATACCACACATCCTCATAGATCCAAATAGTGGGTGGATTTTATGTCACCATATCCAATCCCAAAACCCAGGTCTACCCAAGTATGAGAAGGAATTTCAAGCATGGTTTCATGTTTCCTTTTCCAAGGTTCCCATGAAACCTATTTTGCATTCAACCTCTTTCCCAAGATGATTGAACACTAACATGAAGAACGAAATTTCTTCTAGCAAATCAAAGAGAAGATGAAGAGAAGAAAAAATTCACTATCATTAATCCATCAAGTACAACAGAGCTCTCTCTCCCAATGAGAGGGAGTTTAGCTACTCATAACTTAGAGAAAAGTACAAGAGATGGAAGAGATGAAGTGAAGTAAAACTAAAAACCCAAAACTAACTCACCAATTCCCCTTTTAGTACTCTTAGGGGGTATATATACTACTTCCTATCACTAGAATTAAAAAGAAAAAAGAGAAAGAAAATTACAAAATGAAAAGAAAAAGGAAAAACTCATAAAATGAACCATGTGCTTGGCATGTGACTGACGTTTGAGGGGCGTGCCACGCCTAGTTCCTCAGCTTGGCTTCCAAGTGGCACGCTTCCTTCATCCAGCTATCCTGGAGTGCCATGCCTTTGAGCTCAAGTGGCACACCCAGGGTCTTTCTTTTGCTCAGCTAGCCTGGCGTGCCACGCCTTCGAGCTCAAGTGGCATGCCCAAGGGTCTTTTCTTTGCTCAGCTTCTCTGGAATCTTGAACTAGTGTGGCGCGTCCGTGTCTGGCGTGCTATGCCCATTGTAAGCACTTCATCCTTCTTCTTTGGAAAACAATACTGGCGTGCCATGCCCTTGATGGGGACTTCATCCTTCTTCTCTGGAAAAGAATACTAGCGTGCCACGCCCAGTAGTTGGCATGCCACGCGCTTTGACAATGCATGATTGAGTCCCTCTGGCGTGCCATGCTTAGTGTTCAAGTTGCACGCCTATGGTTGTTTCGCCTTGGCGTGCCATGCCTAAGTTTCAAGTGGCATGCCCAGTCTTCTTCTTCCTTGTGAACTTGTGTTGGCGTGCCACGCCTTCATGCTCAAGTGGCATGCCCAGTCTTCTTCTTCCTTGTGAGCTTGTGCTGGCGTGCTACGCCTTGAACTCAAGTGGCATGCCCTAGGCACGAGCAAGGTTGGTGTGCCTGATAAACCACTATTTCATGGTTTATCTTGTGCTCAATTGAGTGAATTTCATCAACTCTTTACCCGCTTATTCATACTATTTGCATGGTTTTACATTTGCCTTCCTAATTATGTGCTTTGATTGAAAACATGCTTATTTGGCCTTAAGTTCCCTATGTTTAATCCTCTCTTATTACCATTAGATGCCTTGATAAGTGTGTTAAGTGATTTCAGGGATTATGGGGTAGGAATGGTTTAGAGGATGGAAACGAAGCATGCAAAAGTGGAAGGAATACAAGAAGTTGAAGGAACTGCAAAGCTGTCTAGCCTGACCTCTTCGTACTCAAACGATTATAACTTTCGCTACAGAGGTCCAAATGATACGGTTCCAGTTGCGTTGGAAAGCTAACGTCTGGGGCTTCGATTTAATAGATAATATACCATAGTGGCTCTGATTCTAGGCAACGCGACCGCGTGCTCCATGCGGCCGCATCGCAGTGACGAAAAACCAGCGTGGCAGATTTCTTCTCCAGCGATTTCTGGGCTGTTTTCGATCCAGTTTTTGGCCCAGAAAACTCAGATTAGAGGCTATAAAGTAGAGGGATTGCATCCATTCAGATCATGCTATTCATAATTTACTTTTCACAATTTTAGATGTAGTTTCTAGTGAGAGAGGTTCTCTCCTCTCTCTTAGGATTAGGATTTAGGACTTCTCTTAGTTTTAGGAGTGACTCTCAATCTCAGGTTCAATGTTCTTTGTATTTATTTATTTTCAATGTTTCATATTTGGATTGGTTTTATTTTATTAATACAATTGAGATATTTCAGATTTATATGTCACTGATGCTTGGTGTCTATCCAAATTATTTTCATTCAAGTAGATTTTATTCCCTTTTGGCTTTGGTTGATTAATTGGTAACTCTTGAGTTATCAAACTCATTGTTGACTGAAAATTGGAATTCTTCAAGAATTAATTCGATATCCAATAACTCTAACTTTTCCCAAGGAAAGACTGGAACTTGAGGATTCGAATTAATTCATTCACTTAACTTACCTTCAGAGTTAGAGATTAACAAAGTGGGAGAAAAATCCAATTCTCATCATAATTGATAAGGATAACTAGGATAGGACTTCCAGTTCTTCATACCTTGCCAAGAGATTTTATTATTGTTAATTTATTTTTCTTGTCATTTAAATATGCTTGTGCCCATTGCCCAAACTCCAAAACCCCAAAACACACTTTTTCATAACCAATAATAAGAACATACCTCCCTGCTATTCCTTGAGAAGATGACCCGAGGTTTAAATACTCGGTTATCAATTTTAAAGGGGTTTGTTACTTGTGACAACCAAAACGTTTGTACGAAGAGATTTCTGTTGGTTTAGAAGCTATATCTACAGCGCGAATATTTTTATAAATTCTTTACTAGCAAAAATCCTAACGTCAAAATGGCGCCGTTGCCGGGGAATTGCAAACGTGTGCCTTATTATTGGTTATTGTAAATATTTTTCAAAAAAAATTTTCTTTTTCGTTAGTTTTTATTTTTATTATCTCTCACTACTATGAACTCTCACCCCTTTGGCTATGAGTCTAGTTATAATTATGTTGCGGGAAGAGGAGATTATAATGACAACATGGCAACAACCACCTCCAATGGACTATCAACAACCATTCTGTGATGCATATCAAGGCAATGGCTATAGTGAGCAATCTTTTGACTATCAACAACCACCACCACACGCCTATGAACCCCCTCCTCAACATAGCTTTGGACCACCATACTCACAAGTCCCTTTTCACCATTCACCTCCATATGACCCTAACCCTCATCCACCATACCAACCACCTTATGAGCCAAATGAACCATACACAGAACCACCACCTTTCCAACACAACTACCCTCATGAACCACCACCTCAATATTCACCATCTCCATATCATTATCAAGATGAACTACCTTCCTATTATGAACCCTCTCTCCCAACCAATGAATCCTCATATCCACCCCAACCTCCAATGGATGACAGACTTTATGTTATTCTTCAAAGGCAAGAAAGGATGAATACGAGTGTGCTAAATTTTGTGGCCGCCTTAGGCGAGTTAGTAAATATATTAGCTTCCCGACATTCGGACACTCAAGGAACCCCCATGGCTTCATGTGGACAATCTAATGAAGAACGTAGCATGAAGGAGACATTAGAAACTCCAGAGGACAATGAGGAACATGGCTTTGTATTGGAACAAGTGGAGAAAACCATAATAATTGCAGAGGAAGAAATGGTTGAAGATTTAGGAGATGCAGAACCTCCATGGGAAAGTCCAGTCATAGAACCGCTTTTCAAGATGTTTGAAATTGATGCTGAGGAGGGTGTACAACCTCCAAGGCATATCACAGTTAAAGACTTGGAAGAGGTTGATCAAGAGATGGAGATTCGAGAAGAAGAAGCATAACCTCTCATGCCCTTGGAAAGCAATGAAGAGGAGATTGATTTGGAAGAGAGCTACCAAGAGGAAGAGGTTGAAATTGAAGAAGCTTGCAAAGAGGTGGTAATTATCAGAGAAGAGCACAAGGGAGTGGAGCTTGCAATTTCATTAAAAATACATCCCCCTAAGTTGCCATCATCCTTAACAACATTCAAGTGGGTAAAATTCATATCCCATAGCTTTCTAATCCCACTTGAATATGGGCTACTGGAGACGGATGGTCAACTTAGAGCTCTTTGTGACATTAAGAGTAAGCGGAAGATGGCTAGTGGTAAGAATTGTCCTGCAAGGTTCATCATGGTTGGAAGCTCAAAGTTTAAACGCAAAGGTTGGTGTAAAGCTCAACTGAATGGGTCTAGGAAGTTGTTTGGCCGCTTACGTGAGAATTCAGACTGCTTACCACCCGGATGGAACAATATTGCTCAACCAAAAGACGGGTGCAAAGGCAAGGTCTCGGACCCCGGAATCCATTCTACCAATCACCACTCTTGGGGCCTTGTCACTTGCTTTAACTTGCTTGAAGGCTTTCTGCACCTAGTTTGGGATCCCAGAGGCTATTGAAAGTACAAAAATTAGTGGGGATTCCTGGATCAATACAAGCACAAGCCACCCTAGCAGGAAGCTCATCAAATGTCCAACTTAAGGACTTTAACTAAAAGTGATAGGTGGGAGACAACCCACCATCGTATGATCGTTCTTTTTCAATTTTATTTCGTGTTGTTTATTTTTTCTATTTTATTTTATTTTCATTGAACTTGGAAGTTTTCATAGCATCTACATTAACACTGCATACTGCATATTGCATAATTGCATAATAATAATAAATAAAGGGAAACCACGCACGCAACTGATGAGCGGATAATTTATACGCTTTTTGGCATTGTTTTTATATAGTTTTTAGTAAGTTTAAGCTACTTTTAGGGATGTTTTCATTAGTTTTTATGTTAAATTCACATTTCTAGGACTTTACTATGAGTTTGTGTGTTTTTCTGTGATTTCAGGTAAATTCTGACTGAAATTGAGGGATTTGAGCAAAACTCTGAAGAAGGCTGACAAAAGGACTGCTGATGCTGTTGGAATCTGACCTCCCTGCACTCGAAATGGATTTTCTGGAGCTACAGAACTCCAATTGGCGCGCTCTCAACGGCGTTGGAAAGTAGACATCCAGGGCTTTCCAGCAATATATAATAGTCCATACTTTATTCGAAGAATGACGACGTAACTTGGCGTTAAACGCCAAGAACCTTAGTAGCTAGTCTAGTATAAATAGGATAAGTTACTATTGTATTAGATATCTTTTGACCATTTTTAGTCTTTTTCATTCGGTCACTTGATCATAGAGAGGGCTGGCCATTCGGCCATGCCTGAATTCTTTGCTTATGTATTTTCAACGGTGGAGTTTCTGCACACCATAGATTAAGGGTGTGGACTGATGCTGTACCTCGAGTTTCAATGCAATTACTACTATTTTCTATTCAGTTCGACTTATTCCTATTCTAAGATATTCGTTGCACTTCAACATGATGAATGTGATGATCCATGACACTCATCATTATTCTCACCTATGAACACGTGACTGACAACCACTTCCGTTCTACCTTAGACCAGGCGCATATCTCTTGGATTCCTTAATCAGAATCTTCGTGGTATA
>NC_029775.3:59642417-59643074 GCF_000817695.3 Arachis duranensis | reverse complement strand
CTGGCGCTGAACGCCAGAAACAAGCTTGAAACTGGCGTTCAACGCCAGAAACAAGCATTACATGGGCGTTTAACGCCCAGAACATGCATCAATGGGCGTTTGAACGCCAGAATGGTGCATGAAGGCAATTTACATGCCTATAGGGTGAAGGAATGGTATTTCTTTTCACCTCAGGATCTGTGGACTCCACAGGATCCCCACCTCAGGATCTGTGGACCCCACAGGATCCCCACCTACCTTTTCTTTTAATCCTAATCACACTCTCCTAATCCAAATCTCATTTTCAATGTCACACTTCCCAAAAACCTTCACCAATCACCTCAACTCCTCTTCCTAATTTCCCCATGCACCATTCACATCAACCTCCTCTTCCCCATAAATCCCACCTACCCTCATAAAATTCAAAATCAATTTCCCACCCTTTCCCACCCAAAATAGCCGAAACCTAACCCTCCCACCCTCCCTATAAATACCTCTCCTTTCTTCTTCATTTTCACACACCACAACCCCTTCTTCTCTCATATAGCCGAACCCCCTTCTCTCCTTCTCTACCAAATTCTCTTCTTCTTCTTCTACTTTTCTTTTCTTTCTTGCTCGAGGGCGAGCAAAATTTGAAGTTTGGTGTGGTAAAAAGCCTAAGCTTTTTATTTTTCATTC
>NC_029775.3:59639565-59640220 GCF_000817695.3 Arachis duranensis | reverse complement strand
ATTTTCTGGAGCTACAGAACTCCAATTGGCGCGCTCTCAACGGCGTTGGAAAGTAGACATCCAGGGCTTTCCAGAAATATATAATAGTCCATACTTTATTTGAAGAATGACGACGTAACTTGGCGTTAAACGCCAAGTACACGCTGCTGTCTGGAGTTAAACGCCAGAAAAACGTCATGATCCGGAGTTGAACGCCCAAAACACGTCATAACCTGGCGTTTGACGCCAAGAAATGCCTTAGCTCGTGGAATGATCAAGCTCAGCCCTAGCATACACCAAGTGGGCCCCGGAAGTGGATTTATGCATCAAATACTTACTCATGTAAACCCTAGTAGCTAGTCTAGTATAAATAGGATAAGTTACTATTGTATTAGATATCTTTTGACCATTTTTAGTCTTTTTCATTCGGTCACTTGATCATAGAGAGGGCTGGCCATTCAGCCATGCCTGAACTCTTTGCTTATGTATTTTCAACGGTGGAGTTTCTGCACACCATAGATTAAGGGTGTGGACTGATGCTGTACCTCGAGTTTCAATGCAATTACTACTATTTTCTATTCAGTTCGACTTATTCCTATTCTAAGATATTCGTTGCACTTCAACATGATGAATGTGATGATCCATGACACTCATCATCATTCTCACCTATGAACGC
>NC_029775.3:59622672-59630583 GCF_000817695.3 Arachis duranensis | reverse complement strand
AGTGCGTGAGCATTAGTTTTCACTGCGAGGATGGGATGTAGCCATCAGCCATGGGTGATGCCTCCAGACTGGTTAGCTGTGCGAGTGACAGCCGCACAGGATATTTCCCCGAGAGGAAGAAAGTAGCCACAGTTGATGGTGAACCCCTATACAAAGCTTGCCATGGAAAGGAGTAAGAAGGATTGAGTAGAAGCAGTAGGAGAGCAGGAATCCTTGGGCTCTACAGCATCTCCATCCGCTTATCTGAAATTCCTACCAATGAATCTGCATAAGTGTTCTATCCCTCTTTATTATATTCTATTTTATTATTTCTTCTTTAAAATTCGAAAACCCATAAACTATTTTAATCTGCCTGACTGAGACTTACAAGGTGACCATAGCTTGCTTCATACCAACAATCTCTGTGGATTCGACCCTTACTCACGTAAGGTTTATTACTTGGACGACCCAGTACACTTGCTGGTTAGTTGAACGGAGTTGTGAAAATAAACAGTGCCCTAAGAGTAAATATATGCTAAAGCTTAAAAGATAGAAATCACAATTTCGTCCACCAGCAACGCGGCAGCGTCGCTGACGCGTCCGCGTCGCATGTGCGTTGGAAAGAAAAGAATTCAACAGAGAGTCACACGAGAGCGTGGCTGGAGGCGTGCCTTTAGCATAATTTCACTCCACGTGACCGCGTCACTCACGCGATCGCGTCATGTGGAACTTTGGCCTCCCACGCGACCGCGTGCAATGAAAATCGACGTCAAAAAGGTGCATGGCCGAAAGTTGTGCTGGAATTGGGCTGGACTCGTGCTAGAAGCCCAAGCCATCCCACGCGAACGCGTGCCCCACGTGGCCGCGTCGTCTTTCAAAAAATGGCCATCCACGCGATCGCGTCACCCACGCGACCGCATCACCCAGATTTTTGGCAAAATAAGATTTTGAATAGAAAGTTGCGCGAGCGCGTGGCTGCTCTCACGCTAGTAGCATGAATTCACTCACGCGACCGCGTGCCCCACGCAGCCGCGTCACTTGACAATAGCGCCAACCGCGCGAACGCATCACTCACGCGTTCGCATCGCCTGCGCCGCACAGCTTATCCAGATCAGCCAAGATATCTTCTCTTTTCTCCCTCAAATCTAAATCTTTTCTTTCCCTTCTTATTTCTTTCTTCCTTCCTTTCTTTTTCTTCTTTTTTTTCTTTTAATTGGTGTTGGAAATTTATTTGGGTCATTAATTCCCATATTTTGCTTATGGATTATTTGGGATTTGTTTAAACAATTATATATTATTATAAGGGTGCTTGCATGTTCTAATTAATATTTTCCATACCTTATTTAACATGCATGCTATGTGTTTGTGAAAACGCCCATATGGCATTTTGCACTATTTTTAGATTTCTTTTAAATCTACTACTCTAAATGCCTGCTTTTCACATAACCCCTTCTCTATTTTATTATTTAAATATAATTGTTTTTACAAACATATTATTAGTTTGGAAGACTTGGTAATCCAACTTGGACATTGAATGCTTGATCTATGCTACTCATGCCTTTGCCAGCATGCCAATAAACATCTTGCATTTAACTGTCATCATATGCACTTACTATATTTCCATTGATGACTTTTCACATGTAGTCATGACCATGTGTTAACATCATTCTTCTTTACTGTGCATTGATTACCACCTTTCCCGCTCTCTTCCTTGCTGGATCCCCTAGCTTTACTTGTTACTTTCTTTTTCCTTTTTCAGGATGGCCACCAAGAAGGGTACAGAGAAAGCTACTCCCAAACCACCGGCAAGGAAAGGAACAAAGAGAGCACCAGCTGAGGAACCACAACCCCCATCCACCTGCACATCTCAGCATGCACCGAGGACGGTGCAATCTTTAAGTGTGGGGAGGTCGATATCGATCTCCGCGGGTTAGTTAATCCCTTCTCAACTCCAATGTTAATTTGTTAATTGTTACATTTGCATGTTTGTTTGATTTTGTGCATTTAGTTACTACTTGGTTGAAGTAATATTTTCTTTTTCAAGAAATTTCTATAGTATTTCACTAATTTAAATTGAAAATTTTTGTTAAATTTGTTTGAAGTTGTATTTGGAACATAGTTTTTGAGCCAAAGAACACACAACATGTGAGATTTTGAGCTTATTTACATGGTTACATTATTTAACCATAAATATTTTATTCTTTTGTGTTTCCTCCTCTATGATTGTAATCTATATTTTGTTCCAATCTATATGTCCATTTTTTAGTGTATTTACATGCCTGCATATGATTGAGGCCATTGTTTGATTTTAGCTCACTTATCCCAAATAAGCCTACCCTTTAAATCATCATTGTCAGCCACTTTGAGCCTTTTAATCCCCATTTGTTCTGTATTTTACCACATCACTAGCCTTAAGCAGAAAAACAAAAATAATATCCCAATTGAATCTTTGGTTAGCTTAAGATAGAGATTGTGCATCAACTAAGTGTGGGGAAAACTGTGGGAACATGGATTAATAAGGGAATGTATCATGTCTCTAATCTATTTGAATATTGAGAATTTGGGAACCTACTCATGAAAAACCAAAATAGAAAAATAATGGAGAATCCATGTGCATTGATAAGTTATGTTTGCCTTTATGATTCAAAAAAATGAGAAAAATAAAAAAAAGAAATATATATATATAATATAAATAAATAAATAACGGGACAAAATTACCTCAATGTTAAGTTAATGAAAAATCAATGCACATGTGATAAAATAAAAAAAAAGAAAAAGTTGATACATGAGTATGTGATGTAAAAGTGGGAATTTTGGGTAGCTAGGCATGAACTAGAGTTATATAGAGTATATGTATGTTAGGTGAAAGCTTAGGATAATTAAAGATTCAATTTATAAAGCTCACTTGGCCATACATATATCCTTACCTTTACCTCAGCCCCATTACAACCTTGAAAAGACCTCATGATGTTTGCATTGGTACATTAAATATTTGTTGATTGGTTAGATGAAGAACAAGGTTTAGAAAGCATGACTAGAGAAGAGTAGAGTGAATAACCCTATACACTTGAGAGGTTAGAGTGATATACACTTCCAGTGAGGGTTCAATGCTTGATTCTATGTTCCCTGCTTTCATGAGCTATCTTCTTACAAGTTTACTTGTCTTTTATTGTATAATTTGAATTAGTGAAATCTGATTTATGCTTGTCTTGGAGAACTTATTTATTTTTAACTAAGTAGGTAGAAGCATTTCACATTTAGTTGCATTCATATAGATAGGATTGCATTTCATACTTTTCACCATTCCTCTTCATCTTTATAGCTTCTCTTGAGCTTAGCATGAGGACATGCTAATGTTTAAGTGTGAGGAGGTTGATAAACCACTATTTCATGGTTTATCTTGTGCTCAATTGAGTGGATTTTATCAACTCTTTACCCGCTAATT
Source organism: Arachis duranensis (assembly GCF_000817695.3). Lineage (NCBI taxonomy): Eukaryota > Viridiplantae > Streptophyta > Magnoliopsida > Fabales > Fabaceae > Arachis > Arachis duranensis. The sequence goes on along the minus strand of NC_029775.3, from coordinate 59,627,159 downwards.
CATATTATTTGCATGGTTTTACATTTGCCTTCCTAATTATGTGCTTTGATTGAAAACATGCTTCTTTGGCCTTAAGTTCCCTATGTTTAATCCTCTGTTATTACCATTAGATGCCTTGATATGTGTGTTAAGTGATTTCAGGGATTACGGGGCAGGAATGGTTTAGAGGATGGAAAGGAAGCATGCAAAAGTTGAAGGAATACAAGAAGTTGAAGGAACTGCAAAGCTGTCCAACCTGACCTCTTCGCACTCAAACGGTTATAACTTTTGCTACAGAGGTCCAAGTGACGCGGTTCCAGTTGCTTTGGAAAGCTAACGTCCGGGGCTTCGATTTGATATATAATATGCCATAGTGGCCCTGACGCTAGGCGACGCGACCGCGTGCTTCATGCGGCCGCGTCGCAGTGATGAAAAACCAGCGTGGTAGATTTCTTCTCCAGCGATTTCTGGGCTGTTTTCGACCCAGTTTTCGGCCCAGAAACTCAGATTAGAGGCTATAAAGTAGAGGGATTGCATCCATTCAGATCATGCTATTCATAATTCACTTTTAACAATTTTAGATGTAGTTTCTAGTGAGAGAGGTTCTCTCCTCTCTCTTAGGATTAGGACTTCTCTTAGTTTTAGGAGTGACTCTCAATCCCAGGTTCAATGTTCTTTGTATTTATTTATTTTTAATGTTTCATATTTGGATTGATTTTATTTTATTAATACAATAGAGATATTTCAGACTTATATGTCACTGATGCTTGGTGTCTATCCAAATTATTTTCATTCAAGTAGATTTTATTCCCTTTTGGCTTTGGTTGATTAGTTGGTAACTCTTGAGTTATCAAACTTATTGTTGACTGAAAATTGGAATTCTTCAAGAATTAATTCGAGATCCAATAACTCTAACTTTTTCCAAGGAAAGACTGGAACTTGAGGATTCGAATTAATTCATTTACTTAACTTACCTTCATAGTTAGAGGTTAACAAAGTGGGAGAAAAATCCAATTCTCATCATAATTGATAAGGATAACTAGGATAGGACTTCCAGTTCTTCATACCTTGCCAAGAGATTTTATTATTGTTAATTTATTTTAGTTAATTATTTTTAGGGGTTTGTTACTTGTGACAACCAAAACGTTTGTACGAAGGGATTTCTGTTGGTTTATAAGCTATATCTACAACGCAAATATTTTTATAGATTCTTTACTAGCAAAAATCCTAACGTCAAAATGGCGCCGTTGCCGGGAAATTGCAAACGTGTGCCTTATTATTGGTTATTGTAAATATTTTTCAAAAAAAAATTTCCTTTTTCGTTAGTTTTTGTTTTTATTATCTCTCACTACTATGAACTCTCACCCCTTTGGCTATGAGTCTGGTTATAATTATGTTGCAGGAAGAGGAGATTATAATGACAACATGCATCAAGGTTGGAACAATCAAAGATGGGAGGAGCCACAAGGATTTGATCAACCCTCATGGCAACAACTACCTCCAATGGACTATCAACAACTATTCTGTGATGCATATCAAGGCAATGGCTATGGTGAGCAATCTTTTGACTATCAACAACTACCACCATACGCCTATGAACCCCCTCCTCAACATAGCTTTGGACCACCATACTCACAAGTCCCTTTTCACCATTCACCTCCATATGACCCTAACCCTCATCCACCATACCAACTACCTTATGAGCCAAATGAACCATACACAGAACCACCACCTTTCCAACACAACTACCCTCATGAACCACCACCTCAATATTCACCATTTCCATATCATTATCAAGATGAACCACCTTACTATTATGAACCCTCTCTCCCAACCAATGAATCCTCATATCCACCCCAACCTCTAATGGATGACAGACTTCATGTTATTCTTCAAAGGCAAGAAAGGATGAATACGAGTGTGCTAAATTTTGTGCCGCCTTAGGCGAGTTAGTAAATATATTAGCTTCTCGACGTTCGGACACTCAAGGAACCCCCATGGCTTCATGTGGACAATCTAATGAAGAACGTAGCATGAAGCAGACATTAGAAACTTCGGAGGACAATGAGGAACATGGCTTTGTATTGGAACAAGTGGAGACAACAATAATAGTTGCAGAGGAAGAAATGGTTGAAGATTTAGGAGATGCAGAACCTCCATGCACACGCACACTAGGCGATGCTTGATGGGACGCGCGACGCGCTCGAAATAATCCACGCGCTCTGCTTGGACTCCTGTGCGAACACACATGAGGCTATACGCACGCACAGGTCTCTGAGCTCATTTCCTTTGATTCTTCAAGTTTCCTCCACTTTGCAAGCTCTTCTTCCATTTTTTCTTCCCATTCCTACCTTATACACCTGAAATCACTCACAAACACATCAAGGCATCGAATGGAAGGCAAATGGAATAAAAATAGATCAAACTAAGAACAAAAGAGCATATTTTCATAATCAAACACAATTTGGGAGGAAGATTCAAAACATGCTATTAAAGGGAATAAGTGCAAGTTTATATGATGAAATCCATTCAATTCTAACCGAAATTCATCATCAAATATGGATTCATCAAATCTCCCACTCTTAAACACTAGCATGTCCTCATGCTAAACACACTCAAAGGAGATAGATGAAAGGGAAAAGTGACTTATGCTATATACTACTTAAATGCATGCAACTATCCTAAGGCTAATAGCCAAAATGTGCTACGACGAGAGTTGGTAGAAACAAACCATGAAATTCCAATCCATCACAAGAAAGCTTAAGGGCCAATGCAAAGGGGATATGCATTAAGATCAATGTCCAAAGAATTGAATCAGAATTTTCAAAATTATTCTATCAAACAACTTGCAAGAAGATAAAATATAAGGAGCAAGAACATAGAATTGAGCGATCGAACCCCTCACCGGATGTGTATCCACTCAATTCACTCAGTGTTTAGGGTTGAACCACTCAATTCTCCTTTTATCATGCTTTTCAAAGATTTGCAAGTCATCTAACAATCGACTAGTATTTAATGCATGAATAACAAATATCATGAGGTCTTTAGAGGGATGTAATGGGGCTAGGGTTCAAGTAGGATAAAATATAGCTAAGTGGACTTGAAGAATTAGTTCTTTGATTAGCTTGAGTGTCCACATATTCCTATATCACCTATTGATGACATGTCATCATGTCATATTTTTCTATGCTTTTTCATACAAGAAATTGATGGTTAGTGCTTAAATATTGAATGCTTTTGTGCTTAAATAGTATATTTCCTTGATCTTTTGATTTTATAAATTTTGTAGGAAATAAGTGGAAAAAGAAGCAAAATAGCACAAAATCAGCTCAAAAGAAGAAAAGAAGAATTTTGAGGCAAACTTTGAAGTTGAGCACGTTTTGGAACCTTAGGCCACACTTTTAAAAGCGTGGCCCATGATCATGAAGCCATGGCATGCATTAATGCCTTATGCATGCATTTAATTATTTAATGCCATCATGAACCATGGCGTTAAAAAATGTGAACGCTAACGTTCATTAATTGGCAGTGCTAATAATAAAGAATGCATGCAAGTAATATTATTTCAATACTTTGCCAAGGTATTAATGAAAGCATGCATACATTCAGTGGCGGAACCAAAAATTTCATAAGAGGGGGGCCAATTAAATATAAAATATAACAAAAAATTAACAAAATATGATTTGTAGCATATATATCAAAAAAGTAATTATATTATATAAAAGTCAATGTTCAACTACATACTTTAAGATTTTGATATTTTTAAACTTGCTCGACGATGCTTCATGGAACTAAAATCATCAATTATCATCTCTGAAGTGAATTTTGAAGCAATTTCCTTTTCAATATATACAATCATACAATCTGCTAAAAATTCATCTTCCATCTTGTTTCGAAGCCTTGTTTTAATAATCTTCATAGCTGAAAAGGCCCGTTCAGTTGTTGCTGTTGTCACAGGAAGAGTCAAAACAAGACGAATTAATCTATCAATTAAAGGATATATATTTGATTTTCCTGTCTCTGTCAATTTTTGACACAATTCAGCAAGAGTAGACAAATTCTGAAAATCTGGAGCTTTAACCACATCAAGTTCATAATGTTGTAACTCATAATCCAATTGAATCTTTTCTTGCTCAGAAAAATCTAAAGAATAGAAATTCTTTACAAGATTGCATATGTTGCAAACACTGAATAACTTGAAAACATCTTTAGGATCTAGAGATGTACTCAGTATGAGGAGCTCGGTTGCTTGCTCACTAAATCTACTATTTAGCTCTTTCAATTGAAAATCTATCACGCTAGTAAAAATGTCAACACGATAGTGGTGTTCAACAGTGACAACATCCTTTTTACGACGAGACCGAATTATGTCACTAAAAGAAGCACCCATATCAGGTATCTGAATAGCATGATCATTGCAGAAAGAACTAACTTTCTCCAAAAGTGCTCCCCAACTACTATCTCTTAACTGTTGAATCAATGACTTTGTACTAGAAACCAGATGCATA
>NC_029775.3:59569016-59621408 GCF_000817695.3 Arachis duranensis | reverse complement strand
ATCTTGTTGATTGATAGGATAATTCCAAATTTGCGGACGCTTTCCGGGATCACGCATCAATGTATCAATATTAACTTGATCTATTTCAGTCCTTGCTATTTTGGAAGCAGGGGTTTGAATATCTTGCTCAACAAGTTGTGTCACAGGTTGTTCAATAATATTTTGAACATTACTCAAAGAATCTGAAGCTGAATTTTGTTCATCATATATTCTCTCTTTTCTCTTGAAAAATGAGTGAATTGTTTTCATCTTTGACATTTTTAACTTAACTTGAACTATCTAAAAAAAAAAACAAAAATAATTGCATATATATTATTTTCTTAAAAAAAATATTAAACCTATTGAGTAATAACAAATAATTTTAGAAACACAAATATATAATAACCAAAAATAAAGTTATTGATTTACCTGATTATTTTTTGTTCCAAGTCTCACAAAAAAATAATTCTATTGAGTTTTGTCCTCACTTCAATCTTTGAACACTGTCCATTATAAAAAAAAATAAATTAATTATTTTAAATAAATAATGTAAATAATACTTGACATTGTCATTAACTTAAAAAAAATTGAAATATACCTCTTTGAATCTTTGTTGTGCATTCAATGGTTAATATTTTGTTGTTCACTTCTCTTCAATGGTTTTTCTTCATATGTCTTGTTTTGGTATGGAAAGAAAATTAAAATGAGAAGAGTAGAAGACCAAAAGTTTGGGAATCACTAAAAGAGAGAGAAAAGTGACGCTATGCCTATGATAGTTTGAAATAAATATTTGAAAAATGTACTAGGGTTACTTTAATTAATAGTATGGGCTTGGGCTAGTATAATAGAACCATTTTTATTAATTATTAGAATGAGCTATTTGTTAACAAGAACAACAATAATTCAAATATCCAATACATAGTGCAGTTTTTAGTTATTTTAATTTATAAAATTTTGTAACTTATATTTTTTTTAATATTATATATAAAAAAATTTAATATTATTAATTATTACTATTTACTATTTTTTTAAAAAAAATTTGGGGGGGACCATGGCCACCTTAGGTCCCCCCGTGGATCCGCCACTGCATACATTTAATTATTAATGCCTTATGCATGCATCATGAGTTGATGAATGAAAGCATGCATGCATGAAATATTTAATTACTAATGCATTTAATTGAGAATGAATTGAATTAATGCAACGTTAATGCATTAGTAAGTAATATGATGCATGCAACATTTAATGCCAATGAATGAAATTGATGAAGGCCAGCGTTCAAAGATCCAAACGGAGTGCCCAAGAGGGGAACAAGGCATAGCGCTCGAAGATCCCAACGGAGCGCTCATCTATCAAGGCCAGCGTTCAATTAATTGAGCGCTACGTTCAAACATTTGAACGTTTTCGGGCATGGCTCATGCAAGGAAAGCAAAGCGCGCAAGGGAAGCATGTGAACGCTACGTTCACAAATCTTAACTGAGCGCTACACCAAAAGGAAACGCTCAAGGGAAGCAAAGGCCCACGTCAAGGATCGAAGAGGGAATCAAGCGCCCAAGGAATATCGCTCACTAAGGGAGCGTTCACTAAGTGAACGCTGGAGGAGGCCACAGGCACATAAGGAGCACCGAATTGACACGCCACAAAAGTGAACGCAACAAAGGCACAAGAAACAATTAGATTAAGAATTTCATTTTAATTGTAATTTATTTTCAATTTCGTTTTCATTTTCATTTTGTAAAAAAGCTTATAAAAAGACATCAGTTTCATTTGAAAAAAAAAAGAGGCTGGCTCTGCTAGAGAGCAGTAGGAGTAGGAGTAGAATAGAAAGCTCTTTGTTTAAATTTTTCTTTGTGAACTTGAGAATTGGAAATTAGATCTGGGTTTTCTTTTCTTTTCTGTTTCATTTTCCCTCCTCTGCAATTTCCTTTTTGTTTTGATCGAGAGAGCAATTGAGCTCTTGGCTTTCTTTCTGTTTTTGCTATTTCATTGAAATTGTTTATTTTTCTTTGAGATTTTAGAATTGATCTAAGTCTTCTCGCTGATTTACTCTTTTGCACTTCTACTTCTCTGTTCTTGATTCAATTTGATTTACTCTTCCTACAAGTTTGAGATTCTGTCAATTGTTCTAAGTTCTAATATACTGCTTCCATTTCATTTTCCAGCACCCAGCCCCCTTTACATTTTGCTGCAACTTACTTTTCTTGATCTTTAAGTTTTTGTCCAATCTACATTTTGCTGATTTACATTTACTGCAATTTACATTCCTTTTTCTTTAAGTTTCAGTCAATTTACTTTCTGCACTTTTAAATTCCTTGCAATTTACATTCTGCTGGTCACTTTTCATTCAATTCACCAATGTTAGCTTGACTAGACTAATCACCCACTAAAGTTGCTCGATCCATCAATCTCTGTGGGATCGACCTCACTCTTGTGAGTTATTACTACTTGATACGACCCGGTACACTTGTCGGTGAGTTTGTGTGGAAATCTAATTTTCACCTCATCACCTATATACGCATAACACTATAACCTATCTACCCATTTCCTTTTTTTTCCATCTCACCTCACTCATGCATTTTCTTTTCAAACATGGCATATGTATCCTTTATTTAATTCTTTATTTTATACTTTGTTATGCACAAGTTTTTTTTTTTGAAAAGCAAAATTTGAACTATGAATGCATGTGTCTTCATTAATGAAATGCATGAGTATTACCCAATTGACAAAAATATTTTTCACAAAAAGCTTATGCCTCCATCAGCAATGTTTCTCAAAATTTCTCCAAGAAAATAAAAAAGAAGTACAAAGAGATTAGACTCTCGGATGAGACTAAGCAGCCACCGACACTTAGACTTTACACACTAATCCACCCAAGCTGATTAAAGAGTAATTCGGGGACATCAATGGTTTTCCGCTTAAGGGGAGTAATGTGCTATCATTAGAACAAAATGGGATTCATAGGCTCAAAGGGGTTCACAAAGGTGCATGCAAGGGTTGGCCGTATAGGTTAGTGGGTTTATCATAAAAAAAATAGCCTCAATCATGCTAAATGTATTCAAACACAAATACAGGACATAAAGAATCATTTAAATCAATGATCACAATAAAAAAGGAGTAATAATCACACACAAGAACAACATTATGGTTGAAAAGATGCAACCATCTCTTAAAACTCAGGACTCACAAGGTATGTTATTCGAGCTCTTTTCCATGTTCTACAAACAATTTAATCCAAGCAAGTTGACAAACATAATATTTCCTTCAATTCAATCAATGGTACGCCCTAGAAAAGACTTCATGAAAATTCCTGTGTTTCAGCAACTTATTCATTATAACATGCAACATGCAAGTACTAACTACTAAATATCCATAAACAATAAATAAATATTTACAAGCAACCAAATGAGATAAAATAGTCATAATACTCAAAATAAGGAAAAAGTACTACAAGAAACATTGCAAAGTGCCTTGAAAAGAGGGGCCACCTTCAGTTGGTGGACTCAGAAGTGGGTTGGTCAATTGCGTCATACTCCTCCCTCGATATGTCGGATAAAGCTCTAGGAGGCGAGCCGGGGTCTCTTCCTTCTAGCCTTGCCGCTATCCACTCAAAACGCTTTTGCTCCAAATGCTCTTTGCGGTGGATATCGTGCAAGATGTCTTCGAATACTTCTGGAAGAGAATGGAGAAAAGGTAAAGTAGTTGAAAAAGTTGGTAGATTTGGTGGTGGTGTTGTGGATGTCTTCCTCTCAGAGGGTGTGGTAGTTGTTGTTCTCTCCAAATCTCCCCTCGGGATGTACTTGTTGTCTTTTGGGACCCTGAACATGATGTCTCTCGGGCGCCACTCTACCCCCGCTGTTGTTGCTAAACGCATCAACATCGATGGAAAAAGGGTGTTGATGATCTTTTTCTCAATCAGTTTCCATATCAATGTGCATAATAAAGGTACAGTGGCTATATTCTTGCTTTCCATGATAGCCCAAAGTAGCAACACAGTCTTAAATCTCACATGGATAGCATAGGTGCTGGGAATGATGTAGTCCGCCACAATTTGATGCCATATACGAGCTTCGGCATTTAAATCGGAGTAAGCTATGGTTGCGGGAACAGAATTTCTCCCCTTGCTATACTCCCATGAGGCACCGGGACGGCCAATTTTCTTAAGTATGGGAGTCAAGGACATCCTCCCCTTGGACACACTCTGCCTTGATCCTTGAATAGTCATCATGCTCGGGCAGAATATGGGGGATCTTCAAAATAGCTTCAATAGCTCGGTTGGAGCTATCCAACCTCTTGCTCCGGAGGAATACTGACTCCGCTTTCCAATATTGGTAGTTGGCGTAGAATTCCCGCACCATGGTTTCATTGACTTCAATTGGGTCTTGCTCTAAGAACTCCCAATGAAGTGAGGCGATTCGCTCATGGATGACCATTTTGTACTTGATCGGAACTTTAAGCGTCCGTTCCCAATGGATTGGCCTTTCCTCAAATTTGCTATATCGGAACTCGGCTTTTTGGTTGATCAAGGTGTCTGGGTTATCGCTCGGACGATCCATGAAGTATGGTCTTGATGCGCGGGTTGTAGGTTCCACAACCGGCAAAGCAACCGGTTTCTTATCATTCTTTCGCATCCTAAAAAAGAAAACAGAAAATATCAAGGTCATAGGACAACAATAAACTTAGAACAATGAGGAAGCACTTAATAAAGTGAAGAAACTAAATCCTTAGTTGGAAGTTTGAAAATAGTGTGATTCATAAGAATGGCGGTGTGTATATCTCAATGGTGCGCGTGGTTGGAACATACACACTGGCCGCACACAACCGCAATCACACTCTTAAGGCAATTCAAAGTACAAAACTTCGTAACTAAGTGCCTAAGTTGCACATATGAAACATAGAAATGGAAGCAACTTCAAGCAAGCACCAAAAATGAATTGTCAATTGTTCATCCTCAACAAGTGGTAATCACATAGACAATGCTCTCAATTCCAAACCCAAAAGATGTTTGATCAAGACACCATCAAAAGTTGAACATTCGTAAAGTGATTACTCAAGTTAAATTCCAAGATGAACAATGAGACTCTAATTTTACCAACATAATGCATTTACTTATAAAGTCACCCATTAATAAGATACACAATCTTGGTAACACATGGGTGGCTGAACTCAAAGTATACCAACAATGAAATGCATTGGCAAAGCAATGTGATCAACATAAAAATTTGCAAACGAGTTTGCACAATTCATATAATATGCCTAACCAAAGATAAATTGAAAGCATATGATGGCCAAGCCATATGAATCAAGAAAAATGTTCAATGAGGCATTATATCAAACATGTGGTATGCAATGTGCAAGGGCGTCACAATTAAGCTCAAAATTGATCAAAATCAACCCAATAATCAAGCAACAACACTTTGAAATACGAAGAAACAATTAAGAAAGCAACAGATTTAATCTAAGAAAATATAAAGGAAATGGAAACAAATGCAAGAATATAAACATAAAAAGAATGGAAAGTAAAAAAACCTTTGATATAGAGGTTGAAGAACTAGTGGGGAACAATGGCACTTCTTATAGCCACTGCGAATTCACGGCAGTTGGGTTCACCGAAAAGAGCACTGGAGGAGAAAGCTCACTGGTGGTGAAAAGAGAAAAGATAAGAGAGGGAAAAGAAAAGAAGAAAAGAGAGGAGAAGTAAGAGAGAGGTATGGATGGTGGTCGCCGGTGGTGGGTTAACGGCGGCAGCGGCCGGCGGCGGGCTGACCGGCGAGACTGGGCGGAGAAGAGAGGAAGATGGCAGCCAAGAAGAAGAGAGGAAATGAAAAGAAGGCTGCCTCTCAACAGGGTAGCTCACCCTATTAACGCCCAGATTGCGACCTGTGCGGACGCACAGGGGCCTGTGTGGACGCACAGAAATGAAAACTTAGAGAAGGTGTGAACACACACAGTGTACAAACGCTGCAACCAGAGAGGTTGCAAAAGGATGTGCGGGCGCACAAGAGTGTGCGCTCGCACAGAGGAACGCTTTTTTTTATGTGTGGACAAAAACAGGTGTGCGTGTGCACACAGGTCCGTGCGCACACACAGAAGGTGAGAAAGAGGTGTTGTTCCCACGCACAGGTCATTCCCTTGCCTCCATCAGAGGGGCTAACAAAGGGTGTGCGGGCGCACAAATCTGTGTGGCCGCACAGATGAAGCAAAAAGGGACTCATGCGTACACACGCAGGTGTGCGCACGCACAGATCGGAGAAAAGGGGACAGCGCGCACGCACAGGCTGTGTTGGCGCTGCGACCAGAGGGCATGTTAAGTCTTGTGCGGACACACAGGCTTGTGCGGCCGCAGAGATGGCTAAAAACGCAGAGTTGTGCTCACGCACAACTTGGTACGTATGCACATATGCCTTATTTCAGAATTTTCTTTTATCTTTAAAACTAAGGTTCCCAACCTTAGCACACCAACATACCAACCCCATATCATCCAAACAAGCACAAAATCATTGTCCACAAGTGATTCAACTTATACAACTCAAAATTATCCAACCAAATCTAATCTAAGCATTATATCACAAGAAAACAAATAATTCAAAAAGCTATAAACAAGAGATAGAGCTAGAAAAATGTCACCATGGTGGGGTGTCTCCCACCAAGCACTTTGGTTTAGAGTCCTAAGTTGGACTTGCATGGCCTCATTGGTCACTTAGGAAGTTCCCCAAGGAGGAAAATCTCCAACTCCTTGTCTTGCTTTGGTTCAGCATGATCCTTTGAATTTGACTCCTTTGCACTATCCTCTTTTCCTGCTCCTTGCCATCTTCACTCACTTTGTCTTCAACTATGTCGCATCCAAAAACAGAGTAAGCTCCGAAAATGGGCTTGTCAGACTCCTCCAAAGTGAACTTGACTAACTTGCCATCCGACTCAAAAGAATAGACTCCCGAGTGTGCATCTCATTTGAAACGGGCCGTCTTTAAGAATGGTCATCCAAGGAGTATTGATGATGGCTTGGTTGAGTTAATAGGAGGGGTCTCCAAGATGTGAAAATCAGCTGGAAAGAGCAATCCTTGAATATTGGCAATTACATTCTATGCAATCCCCACAACTAACACAATACTCTTGTCGGCTAACACAAATCTCGCCCTAGATCTCTTAAGAGGTGCTAAGTTCAATCTCTCATAGATGGGGAGCGGCATGATGTTCACACATGTCCCCAAATCACACATACAGTCCATGAACTTAATCCCACCAATCAAACAAGTAACCAAACATGGGCCGGGATCATTATATTTTTTAGGAAGTAAAGAAGAGATAGAGTCATCTACCGGCTTTTTGTTGAGGTTTCCAAGCTTGTCTTTGTGAGTACAAATATCCTTGAGAAACTTGGCATATTTCGGCACTTGTTGAATGGCTTGGAAAAGAGGGACGGTAACTTAAACTTTCTCAAAAACTTCCACCACAGTGGGGTCAAGATCTTCTTGCTTCTTTGGTTTCTTAGCTATAGTTGGGAATGGAATGGGCAAAGGCTCTTCAAGCAAGGTCTTTCTCTTTGGCTCCTTGACTTTCAGTGGTTCTTTTTCATCTTTATCAATATTTTCATCTTCACTCCTCATCACCTCTACTTCATCTCCTACCTCCTCATTGTTTATCTCCTCATTCAACTTTGAAGGTATAGCCACATTCTTATAAAAATTAGTACCACTCCTAAGAATAATGGCATTTATGCTTCCTTTAGAATTGGGTTGAGGTTGGGAGGGTAAACTGCTTGAGGTTGAAGCTTGTTGGGTGCTTTGTGTGGGTTGAGGAGGGAGAGTCAAACGGGTAAGGGCTTCGGCTATTGTAGCCATGTAAGCATCTTGTTTCTTATGGAACTCTCTTTGTTCTTGTATGAAGGTATGAATTGTGTCATTCATGTGGGATTGATTGGAGGGAAGGGCTTGGTTAACTTGAGTAGGATTGGATCTACTGTTTGGATGTTAATACTTCACTTGAGATGGAGGTTGTGGGGGTTGTTGGTATGGTTGTTGGTATTGTGGTTGGCCTTGGGGGTGTTGATGGTAGTAGACTTGAGCATTTTGATTGGGTTGAGCTTGGGGGGCTTGATTCCACCTTTGGTTTGAGTTATCTCTCCACCCTTGGTTTTGATTACACCCATGTGGGTAGGGTCCTTGATTGTAGTTGGGTCTTTGTGGGTAGGGGTTAGCCACCGCCAATGTAGTGTCCTCTTGGATTTGAGGGCACTCATCAATGTAGTGAGTAGTACAAGAACAAACACCACATATCCTTGACGGTCCTTCGGTCCTAGGAGGTTGAGGTGGGGCATTTATCAAAACTTGAGGGATTTGTTGCTTTTGGGTGATTTGCCTCAACAAAATTGTCATCTCACCAATGGTCTTAGTCAAAATAACATCTCCGGAGGGAGAAACCTCACTCACAGCTTTTGGTTGTATACTTCTAGCCCTAGAGTATTGAGTAGAATCTGCTAGGTACAATATAACTTCCCATGCTTCTGCTGTGGTCTTGTTTTTGGTCAATGATCCTCCACTTCTGGCATCCAAGAGAAGCTTATCTTGGTGATGCATTTCTTGACAGAAATAACTGATCAAAACCAACTCATCTATCCGGTGGTGAGGGCAAGCTTCCAGCAACTTCTTAAATCTCTCCCAATATTCATACAAAGTCTCCCCATCTTGTTGCACAATGCAGGAAATCTCTTTTCTCAGCTTGTCTGTTTTCTGGGGAGGGTAGAACTTCTCCAAAAATTCTTTTTGCAACAAGTCCTAATTGGATCTAACTTCCCCCAGTTGAGTATAAAACCATTCCTTCGCTTTTCCTTCCAAGGAGAAAGGGAAAGTGAAGACCAACACCGCGGCTTCATCCGCTCCATGTCTTCTCGCAGTTGCACATGTAACTTGGAAATCCTTAAGGTGTTTCAAAGGATATTCCCAGGTAATCCATTGTACTTGGGGAGTAAGTTGATTGTGCCAGACTTAAGCTCAAAATTTGGATCTAAGGCCGGATATAGAATCTGAAGTGGTTGCAAAGGAAGATCAGGAGCTCCGGCCTCCTTCAAGGTAATTCTTCGAGGTGGATCCGCCATGACTGTGTTACCTGAGTCACTCAAAGTCAGTTCAGTACTCCCCATAGATGAATATAGAGTCTCCTCATTGATTGGAGAATGATAGTCATGGATCGGTGGTGATAGTGAATGGGAATGGTCCTCAAGGGAGCCCGCTTAACCATTCACGAAAGCTAGCTGGCGCCGAGCTTGCCTTATATGAGTTAAAGTTGCTTTGATTTTTGGGTCAAAAGTGGCCAAGCTCGGGTATGGAAGTGACCATGTCATTCAACTGAGGAGGTAATGAAAGCATGTAATTATGAAAGGCAAAACAAAAGTAGGCAAGTAAGCAAGAACTAACTTAACACTCTATAACTACCAAAACTAACTAAAGAGGGAAAGTAGTATCAACAATTAATGCCAAGTAGCAAACCAAAAATCAACTATTCACACTATTCACATATTTACACAACAAAAATCATGGCATTCATTGCACTCAAAGTGAATTCCCCGGCAATGGTGCCAAATTTGATGACGGCCAAATTACATAGGTTAGGAATTTGATTATCAAAATGGAATTGGCATTGTAAGTATAGTTCTAACCCAACAAATTGACTATCAATCAAATGTTATCACAATTCAAACCAAACATAAACCAAGAGCATTAAAACTCCCGGGTCGTCTCTCAAGGAATCACTTAAGAGGCAATGAGTTTGCAAATTCTGGTTGTAGTGATCAAGGGGTTGTCAACGAAGAAATGAACATATAAAGCAATAAAAGAACATGCAAAATTGTAATGATTGAACTAATGAAGAAATTAAGAACTGACTGTGTAATATAAACAAGTAAAGTATAAAAGAAATTAACATAGTAATGTATGAAAAATTGAAAGTATAAAAAGGGGTCTTGGCTTGGAGTGAGCTAAGGATCCTTTCCTTGTGGGAACCACAACTATGCCAATTATGTTGGATTAATCTCACTTGATCAACCCTCACATCGGAAGGTAAGTTAAATGAGCATAAGTGTTCTTAACCCACAAATCCTAAATTGCTTGTTAATTGCCTTAGCAACAACTTAGCGTTAGTGGGAATAAGAACAATTAACAATCCAAGGATTGACACTAAATGTTGGACATTCCAACTCTAAGAACCTAATTGCTCACTTTACCCAAGCCAAGAGACAAAAATTTAGCCTAAAATCATGTTTGACATTTTGTCAAACACTTGGTGGGCAAAAAGCTTAAATATGAGAAAAATAAGAAATGACTTGAAACCAAAAGCAACAATTAATCTCACTCAACAAGAATAGCATAAGAAAGCATAGAACAAACATCAAACATCAAATTCATTAACAAGAAAGTGAAATTGCAAGAGAGAAGCAAAATTGAACTATAACTTGAATTAGAAGAAAGAGTAATGACAATATAACTATAAAGAGTAGTAACAAGAGAATACTTACAAAGAGATTAGCAAAATCCAATGATCAAAAAATGGAAATGGCACTTGGAATGTAAAACCCTAATGGAGAAGATAAGAAAACTTAGAGAAAACTAAAACTAAAAACCTTCTATTCTACTCCTAAAACTATACTAATGCTATGCTATGTTATGTCCTTCATTCCCCTTCCAATATGAGCTAAAAGACTTCAGAAATGGTCCCCCAAAGCCTTGAAATCGCAAGTCATGTGCTTTTCTAATAAGGTCATGCACAGACACCTGTGCAGATGCACAGACGTGTGCGTCCGCACACCTTGCGAAATTCTCAACCTGTGCGTACGCACAAGTAGCTGTGCGCACGCACAATAGGCGATGGTTGACGGGACACATGATGCGTTCGAAATGATCCACGCGCTCTGCTTGGACTTTTGTGCGGATGCACAAGAGGTTGTGCACACGCATAGGTCTCTGAGCTCATTTCCTTTGATTCTTCAAGTTTCCTCCACTTTGCAAGCTCTTTTTCCATTTTTTTCATCCCATTCCTACCTTATATACCTGAAATCACTCACAAACACATCAAGGCATCGAATGGAAGGCAAATGGAATAAAAATAGATCAAACTAAGCACAAAAGAGCATATTTTCATAATCAAACACAATTTGGGAGGAAGATTCAAAAACATGCTATTAAAGGAAATACGTGCAAGTTTATATGATGAAATCCATTCAATTCTAACCGAAATTCATCATCAAATATGGATTCATCAAATTCTATCAACACACGTCTTGAAGAGGTATGGTTCATCCCAAATGAAATTTTTGATATCATTGATGAGCTTCCTTCTTAAGTGGTTGTTGATGTTGGATGGTAGCTCTCCAATGGCCTTGAAATTTGCTATGTCTGCACACCATGGAGCCTCTTGAATAATCATCAATTGCTCATTTGGAAAGCTTTCTTTTACACCAGGGCTATGAGCTTCATTGTTCATATGTGGGATCCTTGAGAGGTGGTCAGCCACCTTATTTTCTACTCCACTTCTGTCCTTGATTTCAATATTGAACTGCTGGAGTAATATGATCCATCTGATCAATCTAGGCTTAGGCTCTTGTTTGGTTAGCAAGTATTTGAGTGCTGCATGATCAATAAACACAACTACTTTAGAACTATAAGGTAAGACCTGAATTTATCAAAAGCAAAGACTATAGCAAGAAGTTCTTTTTCTGTGGTGGTGTAGTTCCTTTGGGCTTCATTAAGGACTTTGCTAGCATAATATATAACATGCATTAACTTGTCTCTCCTTCGTCCTAATACAGCACTAATGGAAAAATCTGATTTATCACACATCAATTCAAAAGGTAATTCCCAGCTTGGTGGTCCTATAATAGGTGCAGAGGAGAGTTTACTCTTGAGCTCCTCCAAAGCTTGCATACATTCTCTATCAAATAAGAAGGGTACATTAGCGACAAGCAGGTTGCTTAAAGATTTAGCAATTTTTGAAAAGTCTCTAATGAACCTTCTATAGAAGCCAACATATCCCAAGAAACTCCTAACTGCTTTCACATTACAAGGTGGGGGTAACTTTTCAATCACTTTCACCTTGGCTCTATCTACCTCTATGCGTTTCTTAGAGATTTTGTGGCCAAGGACTACCCCTTCGGTAACCATAAAATGACACTTTTTCAAGTTCAAAACTAGGTTAGTCTCTTGGCATATCTTGAGCACCAAGGCAAGATGGTGTAAGCAATTAGGAAAGGAGTCAAAACAAACATTGAAAAATCATCCATGAAAACCTCAATGAATTTCTCAATCATATCAGAAAAAATGGACAGCATATACCTTTGGAATGTGGCAGGTGCATTGCACAAACTAAATGGCATATGTCTATATGCAAAAACACCATAAGGGCAAGTGAAAGATGTCTTCTCTTGGTCCTTAGGATCCCCTACAATCTGGTTGTAGGCTAAATATCCATCCAAGAAACAATAGTACCCATGCCCAGTAAGCCTCTCCAATATTTGATCCATGAAGGGTAGAGGGAAATGATCCTTCCTTATGGCTTTATTGAGTCTTCTGTAGTCTATACACATGCACCATCCAATCACTGTTCTTGTTGGTATTAGTTCATTCCTTTCATTTGGTACCATTGTGGTTCTCCCTTTCTTGGGGACTACTTAAACAGGACTCACCCAAGGACTATCTGAGATAGGGTAGATCACCCCTGCTTGCAATAGTTTTAAAACTTTCTTTTGCACCACTTCCTTTATTGCTGGATTCAATCTTCTTTATGGCTGGAATGAGGGCTTGGCATCCTCCTCAAGAAGGATCTCATGCATGCACATTGAAGGGCTTATTCCCTTCAAGTCTGAAAGTGTCCACCAATGGCATCCTTGTGTTGTTTCAGCACCTTAATGAGCTCCTCCTCTTGTTTCTTGCTCAAGGTTGAGTTGATGATCACTGGATAAGTGTCATTGCTCCCCAAGTAGGCATACTTCAAGCTTGGAGGCATAGTCTTTAATTCCAGCTTTGCTACTTCTACTTTCTCCTTGCTTGCCTTGTCTAGCATGATTAAGTTGTCCATGCTTTCTTGTGGTAATTCACCCCATGATGCTTGTTGCTCTATTTCCATTACATCTTCAAGCTTATCTTCTTTTAGAACTCCTTGGACTAGTATCTCCAAAGTGTCTACCATCATACACTCTCCAATAGACTCCTTTGGGTAACTCATAGCAGTAAAAACATTGAATACCATCTTTTCTTTGTGCAGCTTGAGGACCAATTCTCCCTTTTATACATCAATTATAGCTCCAGCTGTTACCAAAAATGGCCTCCCTAGTATGATTGATGCATTGGCCTCTTCTTCCAAGTCAAGCACTACAAAATCTGATGGGAAAATGAAGTCACTTACCTTAACTAATAGGTCCTCTACTACTCCATGGGGGAACTTGAATGTTCTGTCTGCTAGTTGAAGTGCCATTCTTGTTAGCTTAACCTCTTCAATTATCATTCTCTTCATCATGACCAAAGACATAAGGTTGATGCTAGCACCCAGATCACATAATATTTTCTTAATGCTAATGTCTCCTATGATGCATGGGATGTGAAAGCTTCTAGGATCCTTCATCATTTGGGGAAGCTTTTTCTGTATGATAGCACTATAATCCTCTGTGAGCACTACAGTTTCATTTTCTCCCCAGTTTCTTTTCTTGGTCATAAGCTCCTTTAAAAACTTGGCATAGAGTGGCATTTGCTCTAATGCTTCTGCAAAAGGGATGTTGATTTGGAGCCTCTTGAAGATCTCCAAGAACCTAGAAAACTGGCTGTCCTTCCTATCTTTTCTTAGCCTCTGTGGGTAGGGTGCTTTTGGCACATAGGGATTCAAGACTTCCTTTGGTGGGGTAGGAATATGTATCTCTTCTTCCTCTTTGATTTCTGAGTTCTTGTCATCCTCTTCTTCCTGCAAGTTGTGGCTTGAGGATGCATCCTTCACTACTTTTTCACTCCTCAATGTGATGGCTTTGCATTCCCTACTGGGGTTAGTCATGGTATCATTGGGAAATACATTTGTAGGCATGGGTAATTGCTTGGATAGATATCCAATTTGTGCTTCCAATTTTGCGATTGCTGTTTCTTGTTGTTTATGTTAGATCTGACTTCTTGATATGCTTCCAACTTCTGGTCAGTTTGTGCTTATTTTACTGTAGCAACATCTTCTGCCATCCTTGCAATCATGGCTTCCACCTTGCAAATTTGTCACTGTCATTGCATGGTTGTGAAGTTGAAGATGCTATATTGTGATTGGTTGGGTTTTGAAAATGGTTGCTGTGTGGTTGTTAATTGGCTTGGAAGGGGATGTTATCTGAGTTGTGGTAGGATCTATGGTTGTTTGGTTGATGGCTGGGGTTGTTGTATTGGTTAGAGTGGTATGGTTTGTAGTCTTGGGCTTGGTTTTGCTGGTTTTCCCACCCAAAATTTGGATGGTTCTTCCAACCTGGATTGTAGGTTTTAGCATTGGGATCATATGGTTGTCTGGGTGGATTGTTCACATAGTTGGCCTACTCCCAATCATATTCAGCTTCTAGACTAGATCTTTCTTGCACTGGTGCTTGAGTGTTAATTTCTGAGATTTGATTTTTCTCCATTTGCTTAGTGAGAGCTGCAAGTTGGGCTGTGATCACCTTGTTTTGAGCAAGCAGAGCATCCATCTGGTTTAGCTCTATCACTCCCCTCCTTGGGTTTCTATCAGATGCATAGAAGTACTCATTATTGGCCATAGTTTCTATGCTGTTATGGCCTCTTCAATTGTCTTCTTGGTGTTAAGGGAACCTTTTAAAGAGTGATCTAAGGCCTTCTTTGCCTCTTGGGACAGTCCTTCATAGAAAATGTGAAACTGCACCCACTCATTAAACATGTCTGGTGCACGAAAATGCAATCACACTTTTGTAATTCCGCACAACTAACCAGCAAGTGCACTGGGTCGTCCAAGTAATACCTTACGTGAGTAAGGGTCGATCCCACGGAGATTGTCGGCTTGAAGCAAGCTATGGTTATCTTGTAACTCTTAGTCAGGATATCAATAATTCTCAGGTTTAATTGTGAAAAGTAGAAGAACATGAAATAAATACTTGTTTTGCAGTAATGGAGAACAGGTTGATGTTTTGGAGATGCTCTATCTTCTGAATCTCTGCTTTCCTACTGTCTTCTTCTTCATGCACGCAAGGCTCCTTCCATGGCAAGCTGTATGTAGGGTTTCACTATTGTCAATGGCTACCTCCCATCCTCTCAGTGAAAATGTTCAACGCACTCTGTCACAGCACGGCTATTCATCTGTCGGTTCTCGATCATGTCGGAATAGAATCCAGTGATTCTTTTGTGTCTGTTACTAACGACCCACAATCACGAGTTTGAAGCTCGTCACAGTCATTCAATCCCTGAATCCTACTCAGAATACCACAGACAAGGTTTAGACCTTCCGGATTCTCAAGAATGGCCGCCAATACATTCTAGCTTATACCACAAAGATTCTGGTTAAAGAACCCAAGAGATATCCACTCAATCTAAAGTAGAACGGAGGTGGTTGTCAGGCACACGTTCATGGGTGAGAATGATGATGAGTGTCACGGATCATCACATCATCAAATTGAGGAACAAGTGATATCTTAGAATGGAAGCAAGCGTGATTGAATAAAAAACAGTAGTAATTGCATTAATCCATCAAGACACAGCAGAGCTCCTCACCCCCAACCATGGGGTTTAGAGACTCATGCCATAGAAAGTACAGTATGAAACGTGTAAAGTGTCATGAGATAAAGATACAATGTCAAAAGATCCTATTTATAGTGAACTAGTAACCTAGGATATACAGAAATGAGTAAATGACGTGAAAATCCACTTCCAGGGTCCGCTTGGTGTGTGCTTGGGCTGAGCATTGAAGCTTTCATGTGTAGAGACTTTTCCTGGAGTTAAACGCCAGCTTTTGTGCCAGTTTGGGCGTTTAACTCCATTTTTTTGTGCCAGTTCCGGCGTTAAACGCCGGGAATTCTAAAGCTGATTTGCAACGCCGGTTTGGGCCATCAAATCTCGGGCAAAGTATGAACTATTATATATTGCTAGATAGCCCAGGATGTCTACTTTCCAACGCAATTGAGAGCGCACCAATTGAACTTTTGTAGCTCCAGAAAATTCACTTCGAGTGCAGGGAGATCAGAATCCAACAGCATCTGCAGTCCTTTTTCAGCCTCTGAATCAGATTTTTGCTCAGGTCCCTCAATTTTAGCCAGAAATTACCTGAAATCACAAAAAAACACACAAACTCATAGTAAAGTCCGGAAAAGTAAATTTTTAATAAAAACTCATAAAAACATACTAAAAACTAACTAAAATGTACTAAAAACATACTAAAAACAGTGCCAAAAAGCGTATAAATTATCCGCTCATCACAACACCAAACTTAAATTGTTGCTTGTCCCCAAGCAACTGAAAATCAAATAGGATGAAAAGAAGAGAACATACTATAGACTCCAAAATATCAATGAAACTTAACTCCAGTTGATGAGCGGGACTAGTAACTTTTTGCCTCTGAACAGTTTTGGCATCTCACTTTATCCTTTGCAGTTTAGAATGATTAGCATCTATAGGAACTCAGAATTCAGATAGTGTTATTGATTCTCCTAGTTAAGTATGATGATTCTTTAACACAGCTACTTTATGAGTCTTGGCTGTGGCCCAAAGCACTCTGTCTTCCCATATTACCACCGGATACATACATACCACAGACACATAACTGGGTAAACCTTTTCAGATTGTGACTCAGCTTTGCTAGACTCCCCAATTAGAGGTGTCCAGGGTTCTTAAGCACACTCTTTTTGCCTTGGATCACTTTTTATTTTTACCCTTGCCTTTTTGTTTAAAGGGCTATTGGCTTTTTCTGCTTGCTCTCTCTCTTCTCTTTTTTTTTTGAATTCACTGCTTTTTCTTGCTTCAAGAATCAATCTGATGATTTTTCAGATCCTCAATAACATTTCTCTTTTTCCATCATTCTTTCAAGAGCCAACAAGTTTAACATTCTTTAATCAACAAATTAAAAAGACATATGCACTGTTCAAGCATTCATTCAGAAAACAAAAAGTATTGTCACCACATCAAACTAATTTAATTAGTTTCAGAGATGAATTTGAAATCCTGTACTTCTTGTTCTTTTGTGATTAAAACATTTTTCATTTAAGAGAGGTGATGGATTCGTAGGACATTCATAGCTTTAAGACATGAACCTTAAATTTTATTAATCATGAATTAAGAACAAGACTCAAAAATAAATATAAGATAAGACTAATAGTAATAGAAAATAAAAATTTAAATGACACTAAAATAGACTCCTAATGATAGAGGTTATCACAGAGTTAGGACTTAACAACCTTGATTTTGAGAAGTGGATGCTCCCTCAACTTGTGGGGTATTTGACCCTTCAAGGGAGAGCTTCTGGCGCTTCAGCTCCTGTAGCTCACGCCCCTACTTCTCTTGTTCCTTTAGCAATTTGCAGAGCATGCAGTTTTGATTCTGCTTTTCTTTCTTAATTTGTTCCATAGTTTCTTGCAGCTTGGCAACAGATGCTTCTAGGCTGGCCCAGTAGTCAATTTCAGGAAGTTCAGGGAGGAATTCCTGCGCCCTCCTTTTGATAGAGTTATCTTGCATTTGTCCTTCTATTGACTTCTTGGTGATTGGATGTTCAATTGGGATGAATTCATCTACTCCCATCCTCACCCCAGCATCTTTGCATAGCAGAGAGATTAAGCTTGGGTAAGCCAGTTTGGCTTCAGTAAAGTTCTTGTTTGTAATCGTGTAAATCTCACAAGCAATCAGATGATGAATCTCCACTTCTTTTCCCAGCATAATGCAATGAATCATCACTGCTCTCTTGACCGTGACCTCAGAACGGTTGCTAGTGGGCAATATAGAATGCCCAATGAAGTCTAGCCAACCTCTTGTAATTGGTTTGAGATCTCCCCTCTTGAGTTGGTTTGGGACACCTTTTGAATTGGTTGTCCACTTAGTTCCAGGGAGGCATATGTCCTCTAGAACTTGATCCAACCCCTTATCTACTCTTACCATTCTCCTATTAAAGGATTCAGGATCATCTTGTAGTTGAGGCAATTTGAAGACCTCTCTTATTTTGTCCAGATGGAAGTAAATAATTCTCCCTCTGACCATGGTTCTGTAGGTATGAAAAGCAGTTCCAGTCATTCTCTGCTTATCTGTCAGCCGTAGATTTTAGTAGAATTCCTGAACCATGTCCAACCTTTGTCTCAGGGTTGGTTAGAACTTCTCATCCTCTATTTCGAATTTGCTCTTGGATCTCCGGATATTCATCTTCTTTCAGATCGAATCTAACTTTCGGGATCACTGACCTCAGACCCATTATTTTGTGGTAATGGTCTGCATGTTCTTTGGTTAAGAACTTCTCTTGACTCAAAAAATTCTTTGGATTATTCTCTTTCTTGCCTTTTGAATTAGTTTGTTTTCCTTTAGGAGCCATGATCTTGATAAATCTTAGCTTAGTGATCACGGAAAAGCACACCAAACTTAGAGGTTTGCTTGCCCTCAAGCAAAAGAAAGGAAAGAGGAGAGAGAGGAGGAGAGCAAATTCGAATGGTGGGGAGAGGGGAATGGCCGAATGTGTATTTATAAGGGAGGGGGATTAATTTCGAAAATTTTGAAGGAGATTTTAGAAGACATGGAAAGAATTTGAGAAGATATTTGAGTTTTTGAAGAAGATTTGGAAAGGATTTGAAAGAGATTTGAAGAATGATTTAGAAAATTGTTTAATTTTTGAAATTTGAAGGTGAATGATGAAAGTTTGTAATATGTTTATGCAGAAAATTATGAATCAAAACAAGAAAGTTTGAAAAAAATTTGAAGTGGAAAACAAAATCTCTGTCCGCTACCTTTCTTGCGTTAAACGCCCAAATATTGGCCATTATGGGCGTTTAACGCCCAGCCAGGTACACTGCCTGGTGTTAAACGCCAGAAAGCCCTTCATCACTGGGCGTTTTGCTAAACGCCCAGGATGCTGCAATCTGGCGTTAAACGCCCAGAATGGTATCCATTCTGGCGTTTAACGCCCAAAATGGTACCTTTACTGGCGTTAAACGCCCAGAATGGTATCCATTCTGGTGTTTAACGCCCAGAGTACCCTTTACTGGCATTTTCTTGCCAGCAAACTTCTTTTCTCTGCTTTTTGCACTGAATCCTTTTGTAACTCTGTGAATTCCTTCAATTTTGATGATCAACCTTGAAGAATGTATGTCAATATTCTATTAAGTAAAATAAATCACCTGCTAATAGCTGGGTTGCCTCCCAGCAAGCGCTTCTTTATTGTCTTTAGCTGGACCTTTACTGAGACTCATTCAAGCCTCAGTTTTGAGCATTCTTGCTCAAAATTGCTTTCAAGATAATGCTTGATTCTCTGTCCATTAACGTTTATTAGAATCAATATCTTGAAGCTCAACATATCCATATGGTGACACTCCTGTAATCATATACGGACCCCTCCATCGGGATTTAAGTTCTCCTGGGAATAGTCTGAGCCTAGAGTTGAAGAGCAGAACTTTTTGTCCTGGCTCAAAGACTCTGGATGACAACTTTTTGTCATGCCACTTCTTTGCCTTTTCCTTATAAATTTTTGCATTTTCAAAGGCACCGAGTCTGAACTCCTCTAGCTCATTTAGCTGGAGCAATCTTTTTTCACCAGCTAACTTAGCATCCATGTTTAGGAATCTGGTTGCCCAGTAGGCTTTATGTTCCAGTTCCACAGGCAGATGATAGGCCTTCCCATACATAAGTTGGTATGGAGAGGTTCCTATAGGAGTCTTGAATGCTGTTCTGTATGCCCACAGAGCATCATCCAAGCTCTTTGCCCAATCCTTTCTACGGGAAATAACAGTCCATTCCAGGATTCTTTTTAGCTCTCTATTAGAGACTTCAGCTTGCCCATTTGTCTGTGGATGATACGGAGTTGCTACTTTGTGGCTAATTTCATATCGGACCATAGCAGAGTAAAGCTGTTTATTGCAAAAATGAGTGCCCCCATCACTGATTAGTACTCTGGGAATACCAAACCTGCTGAAGATGTGTTTTTGGAGGAATTTCAGCACGGTCTTGGTATCATTATTGGGTGTGGCAATTGCTTCTACCCACTTAGATACATAGTCTACTGCCACCAGAATATATGTGTTTGAGTATGATGGTGGGAAGGGACCCATGAAGTCAATACCCCATACATCAAACAATTCAATCTCTAAGATCCCTTGTTGAGGCATGGCGTAACCATGAGGCAAGTTACCAGCTCTTTGGCAACTGTCACAATTACGCACAAACTCTCAAGCATCCCTATAGAGAGTAGGCCAGTAGAATCCACATTGGAGGACCTTAGTGGCTGTTCGCTCACCTCCGAAATGTCCCCCATACTGTGATCCATGGCAATGCCACAGGATCCTTTGTGCTTCCTCTCTAGGTACACATCTACGGATTATTTCGTATGCACATCTCTTAAAGAGATATGGCTCATACCATAGGTAGTACTTGGCATCTGAAATTAATTTTTTTCTTTGCACCCTGCTGTACTCCTGTGGTATGAACCTCACAGCTTTATAATTTGTAATGTCTGCAAACCATGGAGCTTCCTGAATGGCAAAGAGTTGCTCATCTGGAAAGGTCTCAGAGATCTCAGTAGAAGGGAGGGACGCCCCAGCTACTGGTTCTATTCGGGACAGATGATCAGCTACTTGGTTCTCTGTTCCTTTTCTGTCTCTTATTTCTATATCAAACTCTTGCAGAAGCAACACCCACCTTATGAGCCTGGGTTTTGAATCTTGCTTTGTGAGTAAGTATTTAAGAGCAGCATGGTCAGTGTACACAATTACTTTTGACCCTACTAAATAGGATCTAAACTTGTCAATGGCATAAACCATTGCAAGTAACTCTTTTTCTGTGGTTGTGTAATTCTTCTGTGCGTTATTTAGAGCACGGCTAGCATAATAAATGATGTGCAGAAGCTTGTTATGCCTCTGTCCCAACACTGCACCAATGGCATGGTCACTGGCATCACACATTAGTTCGAATGGTAATGTCCAGTCTGGTGTAGAGATGACTGGTGCTGTGACCAGCTTGGCTTTCAGGGTCTCAAACACCTGCAGACACTCTGTGTCAAACACAAATGGCGTGTTAGCAGCTAGCAGGTTGCTTAGAGGTTTTGCAATTTTTGAAAAATCCTTTATGAACCTCCTATAGAATCCTGCATGTCCCAGAAAGCTTCTTATTGCCTTAACATTGGCAGGTGGTGGTAATTTTTCAATTACTTCTACCTTTGCATGATCCACCTCTATTCCCTTGCTTGAAATTTTGTGCCCAAGGACAATTCCTTTAGTCACCATAAAGTGACATTTCTCCCAGTTTAAGACCAGGTTAGTCTCTTGGCACCTTTTTAGGACAAGTGCTAGATGATCAAGACATGAGCTGAATGAGTCTCCAAATACTGAGAAGTCATCCATAAAGACTTCCAGGAATTTGTCTACCATATTAGAAAAGATGGATAGCATGCACCTCTGAAAAGTTGTAGGTGCATTGCATAGACCAAAAAGCATTCTTCTGTAAGCAATTACGCTAAAAGGATAGGTGAATGCTGTTTTCTCTTGATCTTGAGGATCCACTGCGATTTGATTGTAGCCTGAATAGCCATCCAAAAAGCAGTAATAATCATGACCAGCTAGTCTTTCTAGCATCTGGTCTATGAATGATAAGGGAAAATGATCTTTTCTGGTGGCTGTATTGAGCCTTCTGTAGTCAATACACATACGCCACCCTATAACTGTTCTTGTAGGAACCAGTTCATTCTTTTCATTATGAACCACTATCATGCCTCCCTTCTTGGGGACAACTTGAACAGGGCTCACCCAGGGGCTATCAGAAATAGGATAAATAATCCCAACCTCTAGTAACTTAGTGACCTCTTTCTGTACCACCTCCTTCATGGCTGGATTTAGCCGCCTTTGTGGTTGAACCACTGGCTTGGCATTATCCTCCAATAAGATTTTGTGCATGCATCTTGCTGGGTTAATGCCCTTAAGAACACTTATGGACCATCCAAGAGCTGTCTTGTGTGTCCTTAACACTTGAATTAGTGCTTTATCTTCCTGTGAATTTAAAGCAGAGCTTATGATCATTGGAAAAGTGTCACCTTTTCCCAGAAATGCATACTTCAGGGATGGTGGTAGTGGTTTGAGCTCAGGTTTGGGAGGTTTATCCTCTTCCTGAGGAATTTTTAGAGGTTCTTTTATTTCCTCTGGTTCCTCCTGATCAGGCTGAACATCTTTAAAGATGTCCTCTAGCTCTGATTCGAGACTCTCAGTCATATTGATCTCTTCTACCAAAGAGTCAATAATATCAGTGCTCATGCAGTCATTTGATGTCTCTGGATGCTGCATAGCTTTGACAACATTCAACTTGAACTCATCCTCATTGACTCTCAGGGTCACTTCCCCTTTTTGTACATCAATAAGAGTGCGTCCAGCTGCTAGAAAAGGTCTTCCTAGGATGAGAGTTGCACTCTTGTGCTCCTCCATTTCCAGTACTACAAAGTTAGTGGGAAAGGCAAATGGCCCAATCTTGATAATCATGTCTTCAATTATGCCTGTTGGATATTTAATGGAGCTATCATCAAGTTGGAGACATATTCGGGTTGGTTTGACTTCTTCAGCCAACCCAAGCTTTCTGATAGTGGTTGTAAGTATCAGGTTGATACTTGCTCCAAGGTCACATAGGGCTGTCATAGTACAAGCACCTTCTAATGTGCATGGTATCATAAAGCTTCTGGATCTTGAAGCTTCTCTGGTAAGCTTTTCAGAATGACTGCACTGCATTCTTCAGTGAGAAACACCTTTTCAGTTTCTCTGAAATCCTTCTTATGACTTAAGATCTCTTTCATGAACTTAGCATAAGAGGGTATTTGCTCAAGTGCCTCTGCAAACGGAATCTTTATTTCAAGAGTCCTGAGATAGTCTGCAAAGCGGGCAAATTGTTTATCCTGTTTTGCTTGGTGGAGTTTCTGAGGATAATACATCTTGGCTTTATATTCTTCAACCTTAGTTGCTGCAGGTTTATTCCCTACAGAGGTGGTTGGAGAAGCCTTCTTAGAGGGGTTACTATCAGCACTCTCAGGTGTCTGATTCCTCATTGGTGTTTGAACGCCAGGATTGGGTACAGGATGGGTGTTTAACGCCAGCTTCCCACCATTTTCTGGCATTTGAACGCCAGAACTGGGCAAGGAATGGGCGTTTAACGCCAAATTTTCCCCCTTTTCTGGCGTTTGAACGCCAGAAGGATTCCTCTCTGGGCTCTTACTGTCCTCAGAGGGATTTTGGGCAGTGGTTTGGTTATCCTCTGTCAGTTGTTCCTTTCTTGGCTTTTTACTACTTTGAGCTGAATTATTCAATGTCTTCCCACTCCTTAGTTGAACTGCTTGGCATTCTTCTGTTATCTGTTTAGATAGCTGCTGTTTTGTCTAATTCAACTGTGATTCTATATTCTTGTTAGCAATTTTAGTTTCTTGGAGCATCTCTTTAAATTCTGCTAACTGTTTTGTCATCAGGAGTAATTGCTGATTAAGTTCAACAATCTGTTCTTGAGGATTAGGATCAGTAGTTACTGCCATAGCTTCTTCTTTTATAGAGGACTCACTGCTTGAGTATAGATGTTGATTTTTAGCAACTGTATCTATGAGATTTTGAGCTTCTTCAATCATCTTCCTCATGTGTATAGATCCACCAGATGAGTGGTCTAAAGACATCTGAGCTTTTTCTGTAAGCCCATAGTAGAAAATGTCTAACTGTACCCACTCTGAAAACATTTCAGAAGGGCATTTCCTTAGCATCCCTCTGTACCATTCCCAGGCATTATAAAGGGATTCATTATCCTCTTGTTTAAAGCCTTGGATGTCCAGCCTTAGCCGTGTCATCCTTTTTGTAGGGCAAAATTGATTCAGGAATCTATCTGATAACTGTCTCCATGTTTTTATGCTTGCTATGGGTTGGTTATTCAACCACCTCTTAGCTTGATCTTTTACAGCAAATGGAAATAGTAACAATCTGTAGACATCCTGATCCACTTCTTTATCACATACCGTGTCAACAACTTGTAAGAACTGTGCCAGAAACTCAGTAGGTTCTTCCTGTGGAAGACAGAAATACTGGCAATTTTGCTGCACCATGATAATGAGCTGAGGATTTAGCTCAAAGCTGCTTGCTTTAATGGAAGGTATACAAATGCTACTCCCATATGCAGCTGTAATGGGGTTAGCATATAACCCCAGAGTCCTTCTGGACTGCTCACTTCCACTTAGGTCCATGATGGAGAAAGGGAGATGATGTGGATATTATTTTATTTTATTATATATATATATATATATTAACTGACAATAGCCGAAAATAATAAAATAAAATAAATGGAAAATAAAATAAAAATTCAGAAACCAAAAGAGAATAAAATCAAAGCAAATTGAAAACTAAATTAATTAACTAATTAAAAAGATTTTGGAATTAGAAATTAAAAAGATATGATTGAAAATTGTTTTGAAAAAGATTTGATTTTTGAAATGAGGAAAGAGAAAAACAACAAAATGACACCAAACTTA
Organism: Arachis duranensis; assembly: GCF_000817695.3. Taxonomy (NCBI): domain Eukaryota; kingdom Viridiplantae; phylum Streptophyta; class Magnoliopsida; order Fabales; family Fabaceae; genus Arachis; species Arachis duranensis. The sequence goes on along the minus strand of NC_029775.3, from coordinate 59,596,766 downwards.
AAATTTTTAGAAAATCAAACACAAATTTTCGAAAATTTAAAGGAAAACACAAAGAAGACACCAAACTTAGAATATGAAACTAGACTCAAATAAATGACTCTAAACCAACAAAAATGAAATATTCCTAATCTAAGCAACAAGATAAACCGTCAGTTGTCCAAACTCGAACAATCCCCGGCAATGGCGCCAAAAACTTGGTGCACGAAATTGCAATCACACTTTTGTAATTCCGCACAACTAACCAGCAAGTGCACTGGGTCGTCCAAGTAATACCTTACGTGAGTAAGGGTCGATCCCACGGAGATTGTCGGTTTGAAGCAAGCTATGGTTATCTTGTAACTCTTAGTCAAGATATCAATAATTCTCAGGTTTAATTGTGAAAAGTAGAAGAACATGAAATAAATACCTGTTTTGCAGTAATGGAGAACAGGTTGAGGTTTTGGAGATGCTCTATCTTCTGAATCTCTGCTTTCCTACTGTCTTCTTCTTCATGCACGCAAGGCTCCTTCCATGGCAAGCTGTATGTAGGGTTTCACCGTTGTCAATGGCTACCTCCCATCCTCTCAGTGAAAATGTTCAACGCGCTCTGTCACAGCACGGCTATTCATCTGTCGATTCTCGATCATGTCGGAATAGAATCTAGTGATTCTTTTGCATCTATCACTAACACCCCATAATCGCGAGTTTGAAGCTCGTCACAGTCATTCAATCCCTGAATCCTACTCAGAATACCACAGACAAGGTTTAGACCTTCCGGATTCTCAAGAATGGCCGCCAATACATTCTAGCTTATACCACGAAGATTCTGGTTAAAGAAACCAAGAGATATCCACTCAATCTAAAGTAGAACGGAGGTGGTTGTTAGGCACACGTTCATTGGTGAGAATGATGATGAGTGTCACGGATGATCACATTCATCAAATTGAGGAACAAGTGATATCTTAGAATGGAAGCAAGCGTGATTGAATAAAAAACAGTAGTAATTGCATTAATCCATCAAGACACAGCAGAGCTCCTCACCCCCAACCATGGGGTTTAGAGACTCATGCCGTAGAAAGTACAGTATGAAACATGTAAAGTGTCATGAGATAAAGATACAATGTCAAAAGATCCTATTTATAGTGAACTAGTAACCTAGGATATACAGAAATGAGTAAATGATGTGAAAATCCACTTCCGAGGTCCGCTTGGTGTGTGCTTGGGCTGAGCATTGAAGCTTTCATGTGTAGAGACTTTTCCTGGAGTTAAACGCCAGCTTTTGTGCCAGTTTGGGCATTTAATTCCATTTTTTTGTGCCAGTTCCGGCGTTAAATGCCGGGAATTCTGAAGCTGATTTGCAACGTCGGTTTGGGCCATCAAATCTCGAGAAAAGTATGGACTATTATACATTTCTGGAAAGCCCAGGATGTCTACTTTTCAACACAGTTAAGAGTGCGCCAATTGGGCTTCGGTAGCTCCAGAAAATTCACTTCGAGTGCAGGGAGGTCAAAATCCAATAGCATCTGCAGTCCTTTTTCAGCTTCTGAATCAGATTTTTGCTCAGGTCCCTCAATTTCAGCCAGAAATTACCTGAAATCACAGAAAAACACACAAACTCATAGTAAAGCCCAGAAAAATAAATTTTAAATAAAAACTCATAAAAATATACTAAAAACTAACTAAAATATACTAAAAACATACTAAAAACAGTGCCAAAAGTGTATAAATTATCCGCTCATCAATGTCCGAAGGGCATCTCCTTGTTAGCACTTTATATCTCTCCCAAGCATTGTACAGAGTCTCTCTATCTTGTTGTCTGAAGGTTTGCACCTCAGTCCTCAACTTGATAATTTTTTAGGGAGGGTGAAATTTGCCAAGAACTTATTCACCACTTCTTCCCAAGTTGTCAAACTTTACTTCGGGAAGGATTCCAGCCACTTGGATGCTTTGTCCCTAAGAGAAAAGGGGAACAAAAGCAGTCTATAAGTGTTAGGGTGAACGCCATTAGATTTCACTGTGTCGCAGATTCTCAGGAAGGTAGTCAGATGTTGGTATGAAACTTCTTAAGCATTTTCTCCAAATGAGCAGCTATTCTGAACAAGGGTAATTAGCTGTGGTTTGAGCTCAAAGTTGTTGGCATCTATGGTGGGTTTCAAGATGTAGCTCCCACAATTCCCAGGGTTGGGATTGATAAAAGAGCCTAATACTCTTCTTTCTTGTGGAGGAGTATGGTTACCAACTACTTCATCTTGATGATTGTATGCTTCACCCTCCATGTTTTGAGTTGGATTCTCTTCTTTTTCTTCACAAACTACCTTTTTTCCTCTTGCCATTGCCTCTCTTTTTAGTCTTAGAAATGTCCTCTCAGGTTCAGAATCGTATGAGGTCACAGCTCTTCTCCTCCCTGTCATACACAACATAAACACAATCTAAAACAACAACGAACACCCTCTTGGTAGATAGGTGGGTAAGTCAAGGTTGCTTAATGCAAAACATCAAATAGTTAGTGTGCCTCTATTAGAATGGTAGTATATACAATGAATAATTGAAAATTCAAGTGGTAGAAGAAATAAAGAAACTAAGGAACTGAATTTAAAGTGCTTAACAAAGTAAAGAAAATGATTAATCTAAGTACCAATCAACTTAGTCATTGTCAATTCAGAATCAATCCCCGACAACGGCACCATAAACTTGATGACTAGAATTTACTGTATCTCTACAATAACTCCATTGGCAAGTATACCGAACTATCGTCAAGTAAAAACTCACTGAGAGTGAGGTTGATCCCAAAGGGATTGATTGATTGAACAACTTTAGTTACTGGGTAATTTAGTCAAGCAAATCAAGAATAAGTGTTGAGTGCAGAAAATTAAATGACAGAATTATAAATGACTTGAAGATAAATAAAGTAGTAAAATGATAGAATGTAAAGAGCATAAAGATAAATTGCTAGAATGTAAATGACAGAAATGTAAATGACTGAATTGTAAAAGGGAATGGGTTGATTGATAGAAATTAAACAAAGCTATAAAGAATAAGGAAGATAAGAATGGGGAAGATTCATTGGGGTTAAGAGATATTGCTTTCTCCAGATTAATTTTAGATCATCTCATCTTCAATCATGAAACTCATTGACCTCTTGGCAATCATGATTGATTGAATTCCAATTCCTTGGTAATTCAATCTCTCAAATCTTGATAATCAGCCAATTCCTTGGTCTAATTGCTCATGAAGAGAGATAAGTTTGATCCCTAATTTTACCACACATCCTCATAGATCCAAGTATTTGGGTAGATTTAATGTCACCATATCCAATCCCAAAAGCCAGATCTACTCAATATGAGAAAGGATTTCAAGCATGATTTCATGTTTCCTTTTCCAAGATAATTGAATGCTAAGCATGAATAACAAAATTCTTTCTAGCAAATCAAAGAGAGATGAAGAGAAGAAGAAATTCACTAGCATTAATCCATCAAGTACAACAGAGCTCCCTCCCCCAATGAGAAGGAGTTTAGCTACTCATAGCTTAGAGGGTACAAGAGATAGAAGAAGATGAAAGTAAAGTAAAGTTAAGTAAAAGTTCCAATCCCCCTTTTCAGTACTCTTCAAGGGATATTTATACTATTCCTATTACTAGAAATAAAAAATTACGAAAAGAAAAGAAAATTACAATTGAAACTAAAGGTAATAACCATTCATTAGAGGCATGTGAGTGGCGTGTGAGTGGCTTACCACGCCTAAAAAGTGAAGCTGACTTGGCGTGCCACGCCCGAATCTCATATGGCATGCCCAGAGTGAAGCTGGCTTGGTGTGCCACGCCCAACTCTCAAGTGGCACGCCCGATGGTGCAGTTTCCCTTCTTCTTCTCTGGCACTTTGACCTGGCGTGCCACGCCCTTTTTGGTGCACATATGTTCTATTCTGGTCCAATGAGTTGGTGTGCCACGCCCAGGACTGGCGTGCGACGCTCATGCTGCAAGCAAGGTTGGCGTGCCACACCCAAAATACCAAGCGGCACGCCCATGATGATGGTTTGGGCTCGTAAGCTTGGCGTGCCACGCCCCTAGTACCAAGTGGCACGCCCATTGATGTTTCTCCTTCCTTTCTCTTCTGGACAATTGTACTGGCGTGCCACTCCTTCGACCTAGCGTGTCACGCCCATTATAATTCTTCAAACTTCCCTTCTAGTTAGAATGCCTGGCGTGCCACGCCAAGCAGTGGCGTGCCACGCCCATAATGAAGCTCTAAGAACCCTCTTCTGGAAAAGATAGTTGGCGTGCCACACCCATTGTGAGGGTTATGGATCTTCTTTTGGAAAATAGAACTGGTGTGCCACGCCCAGCAGTAGCGTACCACACCCTTTGTAGGGCTCCAAGGATTCTTTTTTGGGATAGATAGCTGGCGTGCTATGCCTGGCCTTGGCATGCCACGCCCATTGTAATTCTTCACTGACTCTCCTCTGGTCAACATAGATGGCATGCCACGCCCAGTAGTAATGCTCCATGACTCCTTTCTGGGAAGTACAGTTGGCGTGCCACGCCCATAGTAGTTTTTCAAATTTTCTTTCTGGATATCATAACTGGCGTGCCACGCCCCTTGTGTAGCTTGAGAAACCTCCTCTGGGGATCATAGCTGGCATGACACGCCTAGTCAAAGATCTTGGCATTTGCTTGAAGTGACACGCCCCACACACACACGCCCAACATCCTTGCTTGCTTTCTTCCTATTTTGTTGTTCTTTTCACCTGAAATCCAAGCAAAAACTCTTATCAAAGCATGTTCCTATAAACATATGATATAACTCTTATACATGCATCAAATGAATGAGAATTAGTCACTTCTATGGCCTTTTTTGATGAGAGAAAGAGGTAGATGATGCAAGTCATCAATTATCAATCATTGATTATCAATTTTGTCATCATTCATAACATCATCATCATTTTTGCACACTTTATTTTATCCGAAAATCCGTCCACAGAAGATTACAAGTCTAATTCTCTGTCTTTAGACTCAAAAAGGAAGTATCCTAGAGATCAGAACCCATTTGAAATAGTTAAGTTGAATAAAATAAAATAAAAAAATAAAACTATTTTCTCTTGCAAAAACTGGTTTCAAGTTTGAAAGCTCTGCACCAAGACAACAAACTACCCTAATCTTAGAAAATTCACCAAAAATTATATTTTCACTTAATGTATTTGAAATGTTTTAGAAATAAAATAGACTTATAGAACTTTAAATCAGTCAAAGTCCCATAGAAAAACCATTTTTCTGGAGAGAGTTATACTGATTATAAATTTGCTTTCAAAAATTGGTTTTGCTGTCAAAACAACTAAGAGCTCTATTTTTAAAACGAGCACAACTTCTTCTAAAAATTTTATGAAAGTCTGAAATTTCTACACAAATAAGAAAATAGTCCCAGTCTCAATTTCGTTTTGGTCCCACTCAAAATTATGGTCAGGATTGGGATATATAAGCTTGGAAAGTTGCTGGTTTGATTATACAGCAGCAGAAAATCAGCTTTAAAGTAAAAAACTTCAAAATTTATATCTCCTAATCCAACTGTTAAACTTTAACCAAATTTTTTAGAATTGATCTACACATCAAATAGAGTCAAGAAAAATTAATTTCATCCAATTGTGATCGTTAGATCGTTCCCAAAAAGCGTCTGAAACTGCTGCCAGAAAACCAGATTATGTAGAATTTTGCCAAACCTCAACTTTCAAAACATTTCAATCCCAACCCCTATAAAACTTATCAAATCTTACCATAGTGTCTCCAAACCAACCCTAACTATATCACAACACTTCTCAACATATCAATTTACTACTTTCATCAAGTTCTCAACCCACCACACACAAATCATTATTCGTTCTCAAATATTATCATCATAATTCATCACACATTCTCTTCAACTTTATCATTCGAAACAATCATCATCAATCATTTACTAGTCTCATACATAAGATTACACATTACAACCATAATGGCATCAATCACAACCTCAAGATTACTAACCTTCATACATATGAACCAATCTCAAATCAACAACATTAATAATTCAATCTTATCTTACAATTAACTAACCTAAGTTTTCACGACATGCTATTTTATAGTTATGAGAAACCGAAACCATTCCTTAGACGATTCCTCCCCTAAGCTCAGAACACCACACTTAGCGCTATTCCGCAAAAACTCACAGCCTTAAAAGTGCACCCAACAGCAAGCTTAGCTACCACAACCCAAGGTCAAGCTTCCAACACCACCAATGACCACCAATATGCCTCAATTTACCCACCACTTAATCTTACCAATGTAGAATTGATGTAAGACCCATCAAATTCTCAATGTAAAGTGATAAAATGTTCTATATATCTCTGACCATTACTTAAAAGAAAACTTTATTTTAAAAGAATTGAGAGATACATGAATTTCAAGTTTTATAATAAGAACAATTAAATTATTTTGATGTGATGGCATTGCTTTATTTTTCTGAATGTATGAATAAACGGTGCATATTTGAAATTGAAATTAAGAATGTCGGCTCTTGAAAGAATGATGAAAAAGGAAAAGTATTATTGGTAATCTGAAAAGCAGCAAAAAGAAAAAGAAAAAGCACGTTGCAAAAGAAAAAAAAATAATATTTATATATTCACGTGAAGAAAAAAAGAAAAAAATGGCGAAAAAAATAAATAGAAAAAGCCAATAGCTCTTTAAACCAAAAGGCAAGAGCAAGGATCTAAAGATCCAAAGAGTATTCTTAAGAACTCTGGACACCTTTATATAGGGATTCTAGCAAAGCAGAATCACAATCTGAAAGGGTTGACCTAGTTAAAGTGTCTGTGGCATTTTTGTATTCGGTGGTAATACTGGAAAACAAAGTGCTTAGGGTCACGATCAAGAATTTAAAAAGCTGTGTTCAAGAATAAAAAAGAACTAAACTAGGAGAGTCAAAAATATCATCTGGATTCTAAGTTCCTAAAGAGACCAACACTTCTGAGTTTCAATAGATAGTGAGATGCCAAAGCTATTCAGAAGCAAAAAGCTACTAAGTCCCGCTCATCTAATTGAAACTGAGCTTCATTGGAAACTCTGATATTTATTGTATCTTACCCTTCTTTTTATACTACTTTATTTTTAATTGCTTGGGGACAAACAACAATTTAAGTTTGGTGTTCTGATGAGCGGATATTTTATACGCTTTTCGCCATCATTTTCTTATAGTTTTTAGTATGTTTTGTCTAAGTTTTATTAAGTTTTTATAGGTTTTAGTGCAAAATTCACATTTTTGGATTCTACTTTGAGTTTGTGTGTTTTTATGAAATTTCAAGTATTTTCTAGCTAAAATTGAGGAGTTGGAGCAAAAGTCTGATTTAGAGATAGAGAAAGCACTGCAGATGCTGTCTGGATCTGACCTCCTTGCATTAGAAAGAGCTTTTTTGGAGCTAGAAAAGTCCAAATTGAGCGTTTTTAATGGCTATGGAAAGCTAACATCCAGAGCTTTCCAGCAATGTATAATAGTTTATACTTTGCTTCAGAATTGAAGGCCCAAGACTGGCATCTAACGCCTACCTCCTGCCATATTCTGGCGTCCAGCGCCCAAAGGAGAAGAGACCAGCGTCCAACGCCCATAAAGGACCCCCTAGCCAGCATTCAACACCCTAGAGACCTTCTAGCACATGTATCTCATCAAAGCTCAGCCCAAACACTCACCAAGTGGGCTCCGTAAGTGGATTTTAGCAATAAAAGACTGTTTTACCCTTCCTAATCTAATCCTTAGTCATTTGTTTATTATTTAAGGACTTTTACACCTCTCATTAAGCGGGGATGCACACTTTACACATTTTTATCATTGTATTTTCTATCAGTATGAGTTTCTAAATCTCCTAGGTTGAGGGGAGAAGCCCTGCTGAATTTTATGGATTAATAAAAGTATTATTGTTTCCTTTCAATCAGTGCTCGATTCTCTATTCCAAGATGTATCTTCGTTCTTTATCAATATGAATGCATTGAACTGGCATAAAGTTATCACATTCTACATGGGTTCAGAGTGAGTCTTACATCAAACAATGATGAACCACCAGCTTGATTATACATATCTTAGACGGCCATTCCACGACTTCGTTGTGGACATCTCGACACATCAATTCAGCCAAGGTATGGGGAGATTAGGGTCTTTGTGGTAAAGGCTAGAACCCAAAGGTACAACATTCTCTAATACGGAAGATTAGGCCTTGTCTATCGCGTTTTGAGCAGGATCATTAAGGAGAATGGACTGCAGGAGCTTCACCCTCAATCAGAATAGATCCATACTAACCCTGGGGTTCAGATCTGGAGGAGCATTGGCGACCTCTCAACCGACATTGATCACATACACCTGCCATAGAAGAAATCATACACAGTTAAAGAAGACAGTAAGACCAGAGTTATCCAGAAGAACAAAGCATTTCCAAGCCTTAACCATCTTCTTATCATTGCAAACATATCAACCTAGTTTAAATCTCTTTATTTCCTTTTATGCGTTTAAACAACATACCAACCTCTTCTATCCATCTAACTAAGATCTACAAGATAATCATAGCTTGCTTTAAACTACAATCCTCATGGGATCGACCCTGACTCGCTCAGGTATTACTTGGATGACCCAGTGCACTTGCTTGTTCAGTTGTATGAAAGTATGGGAATTCGTGCACCAAATGCCCATAAGGAGCAGCGTTGCTGGCATTGAATGCCAGCCAGGGGGCATAGACTTGGTGTTGAACGCCAGGAAAGAGCACCATAATGGGCTTTCAATGTCCAAGAGGAGTACATAGCTGGGGTTGAACGCCAGCCAGGAGCAAGAGCTGGGCGTTCAATGCCGATAAGGGGACAAGAAACTCGAAGTTCCTAGCCTCTCAGGATCAGTGGGGCCCACAGAGTATCCACCTACCCCACCTTCATCTCTCTCTTACTTTCACTCTTCCCCACATACTCTTCCCTATAAACCCTAACCCAATCACATCCATATCACTTCCCAAAACCATCAGAACTCCCACCAACCCCTACCAACTTCAAATTCAAAATTTTTCACCCAATTCCCACCCATTCATTCAAACCCAACCCATCCCACCCCTATAAATAACCCCTTATACAACCTCTCCAACACACACCATTCACACACTAAAGCCCCACTTGGCCGAATTCTCCTATCTCCTTCCATCTCCTCTATTCTCTTCTCCTTCTACTCTTTTCTTCAAATTTTGCTCGAGGACGAGCAAAGCTTTTACTTTTGGTGTTGGAAAAGCCTTGCATTTTGCTTCCCATTCACACTTATGGCACCCAAAGTCGAAGAATCCTCTAGAAAGAGGAACGGGAAAGTAGTTGCTTCCACCTCTGAATCTTGGGACATAGAGAGATTCATCACCAAAGCTCATCAAGACCACTTTATGAAGTAGTGGAAAAAAAAGAGGGTGATTTCTGAAGTACCCTTTAGGCTAAAAAAGAATGAGTACTTGGAGATCTGAAGAGAAATATGGAGGAGAGGTTGGAAAATCCTAACCAATCCTATCCAGAAGTTGAGATCTTGATGGTACAAGAGTTCTATTACAATACGTGGGTCATGAAAAATCATGATACAAGTGTGAACCCAAGTCCCAAAAATTGATATACCATGGTCTGAGGGCGTCTCTTGTATTTCAGCTCAGAGAATGTAAGGCTGGCGCTCCTTTTGCCAATGATGCAAGGAGACCCACATCCTTACACTAGGAGAGTCAATTTTGACTAGAGGCTGGACCAAGTCCTTTCAGATATCTATGTGGAAGGAGCTCAGTGGAAGAGGGATGCTCAAGTTAAGCCTATCCAACTGAGAAGGCTTGACCTCAAGCTTATAGCTAGAGGATGGTTGAAATTTATCCAACGCTCTATCATCCCTACTAGCAATCGATCATAAGTGACCTTTGACAGAGCCATCATGATTCATTGCATCATGATTGGAAGTGAGATGGAGGTACATGAGGTAATACGTCAAGAGTTATTCAAAAAAGCTGAAAAGCCTTCCACTTTAGCAAGGTTGGCATTCCCCCACCTTATCTGTCATCTATGCAATTCAGCTGGAATTTCCATAAAAGGAGACATTCCCATTGAGGAAGACAAGCCCATCACTAAAAGAAGGATGGAACAAACTAGAGAGCCAGCACATGGGCCACAGCAAGAGCATGTGGAGCTGCCTCAACAAGAAATCCCTGAGATGCCGCAAGAGATGCATTTTCCTCCGTAAGGCTATTGGAACCAATTGCACACTTCTTTAAGAGATTTAAGCTCCAGCATGGATCAAATAAGGATGGGACATCAAGAGCATTCCACCATCCTCCATGACATAAGAGAAGATCAAAGAGCTATGAGGGAAGAACAACAGAGGCAGGGGCATGAAATAGAGGAAATCAAGCATTCCATTGGATCCTCCAGAAGGAGTAGTAGCCGCCATCAATAAGGTGGATTCGTTCCCTTTACTCCCCTGTTGCCTATGTTATTTTTTTCTGTTTTCCATGTATTTTGTTTTATTGTCTGTTTCTAGTACATGATCATCTGTCTTTATGTCTTAAAGCTTTGAAATATTCCATTCATCTCTCACCTTGCTTAAAAGAAAAAATATTTTATTGAAAAAGAAAAGTAAGATGCATGAATTTCGAGTCATATATTAAGAATAGTTCAATTATTTGATGTGGTGGCATTGCTTTTGTTTTTTGAATGTATGAATAAACAATGCATATTGATGTTGGAGTTAAAGAATGTTAGCTCTTGAAAGAATGATGATAAAAGAGAAATATTATTGGCGATCTGAAATATCCAAAAATTGATTCTTGAAGCAAGAAAAAGCAACAAAGAGAAAGAGAAAGAAAAGTAGCGAAAAAAAATAATCAAACAAAAAAGAGAGAGAGCAAGCAAAAAAAGAAAGAAATAGAAAAAGCAGTAGCACTTTAAACCAAAAGGCAAGAGCGAAAAGCCAATATCTCTTTAAATTAAAAGGCAAGAGCAAGGATCCAAGGCTTTGAGTATCAATGGTTAGGAGGGCCTAAAAGAAACAAAATCTTGGCCTAAACAGTTAAAATGAGCTGCTTCCCTAACTATATGCTTGTGGTGTGAAGGTGTCAAGTGAAAAGCTTGAGACTGAGTAGTTAAAGTTGTGGTCCAAAACAAAGAGTGTGCTCAAGAACTTTGGACACCATTGACTGGGGATTCTAGCAAAGCTGAATTACAATCCTAAGGGGGTCACCCAGTTAAGTGTCTGTGACATTTTTGTATCTGGTGGTAATACTGGAAAACAAAGTCCTTATGGTCACGGCCAAGACTCTAAAGAATCTGTGTTCAAGAATAAAAAAGAACTGAACTAGGGGAGTCAATAGTATCATCTGGAATCTGAGTTCCTAAAGATGCCAATCATTCTAAGCTTCAATGGAAAGTGAGATGCCAAGACTATTTAGAAGCAAAAAGCTACTAGTTCTGTTCATCTAATTGAAACTGAGCATCATTGAAAACTCTGAGATTTATTGTATTCTTCTACTTCTTTTTATCCTACTTTGTTTTTGGTTGCTTGGAGACGAGCAACAGTTTACGTTTGGTGTTTTGATGAGCGGATATTTTATACACTTTTTGGCATCCTTTTCATATAGTTTTTATTATGTTTGGTTTAAGTTTTATTAAGTTTTAGTGCAAAATTCACATTTTTGGATTCTACTTTGAGTTTGTGTATTTTAGGATAATTTTAGGTATTTTCTGGCTGAAATTAAGGAGATTGAGCAGAAGACTAGTTCAGAGACACAGAAAGAACTGCAGATGCTGTCAGGATCTGACCTCCATGCACTCAAATGACCTTTTCTAGAGCTATAGATATCTAAATAGCGCGCTCTCAATGGCTATGGAAATATAACATCCAGGGCTTTCCAGAAATATATAATAGTTCATACTTTGCTTCAGAAATAAAGGCCCAAAAATGGCATTCAATGCCAGCAACCTACCCTATTCATGGCGTCCAGCGCCCACAGGGGAGCAGCTGGCATCTAATGCCCAAAAAGGAGAACTAGATCGTGGGAGACACTCAAGCTCAGCCCAAGCACTCTCCAAGTGGGCCCCATAAGTGGATTTTCTCACTACAAGACTAGTTTATCTTATTTCTGTAATTCTTAGCTAGCAAAATAGTATATATAGACAAGAGTTCACCGTTGTTTAAGAAGACACTTTCCCACTTTTACGTTTTCCATTGTATTTTCAAATACCATGAGTCACTAACCTCCTAAGGTTGAGGTTAGGAGCTCTACTGAGTTTCATGAATTAATAATATTACCGTTCTAGTTCAATATGTCTGATTTTATTCTCTTATGCTTTCTCGTTCTTCATCTCAAAATTTGAGGGTGACCGTGACAATCATCCTTGTTATACATGGGTTCTGTGCAAGTTTTGACCTGGATAATGTTGAACCAAAGCTAGAGATTTCATTGTAGATTCCAATAGAGTACTTGGGCAACTTTGGATATGTGACATAAAATCCCATTGACCGTGGGTAGGTGAGGTCTCTATAGCGTTAAGGCTAGAGTCAGAAAAGAAGCACTATCTGATCTAGAAGATCTACCTTGTTTGTGGCACCTTGAGTAAGATCCTGAAGGGGAATGGATTGCTTAGAGCATCATCTTCTGCTACAGTGAAAAACCTAGACGTGGCTTGATAAGAGGACATGAGTCATCTCAACATGGTGGATTGCTGCAGTAGAGGAGGTTAACTTGATGAGAGGACATGAGTTAATCACTTACGGCTGCTATTGAAGGAATCAGAATGTTACTGAAGTAAACAATAAGAATAGTCAATCCAGAAAGACAAAGCATCTCCGAAGCCTTAACCGTTCTCATACCATTGATTTCTCGTCTATCTAGTAACTTTTATTTATTTATTTTGTTTTATGCATTTTCCGTCACAAACTATAATTTCTATCCGCCTAACTAAGATCTGTAAGATAACCATTCATTGCTCAAACTGACAATCTCTGTGGGATCGACCCTCACTCACCTGAGGTATTACTTGGATGACCCGGAATACTTACCGGTCTATCTGTGCAAATTCTGCAAAGCCAGTTTCATGCACCAGTGTTACATTATGGTATTAGTGCAGTTCGTCCTCGTAGAGCCTGAGGGACTGACTGACTATGCTTTCGAGTATACTCTGGGTTGTGTGTACATGCTATTTACGATATCTGCTTGACATATATAGCATAAATATTCATGAACATGCCTTTGGATATTCGAAGCACTAGACTTGAGATATTAAGACTGATCACCTTGATATCAATAGTTCAGCGTGGACAAGACCCAAATGGCATCTCGTGGATGCGAGCGAGGTTATCTGGTTGATCCATATGGCTACTTTGGAGAATATGGCTACTGCTATGCTAGCTACTGCTGATAGGATGGGACAATAGGCTGGAGACGGCAGTAGAGGTGATAATGGACATAGTGTTAGAGACGATATTATGAGTATGTTGGTTCTGAATAAAATTAGGTGTTTTCCGGAGTTGGTTAATAAGGGTAGAGTTATGGAATAATATGCAAGAAAAAGTGCAGTGGCAGGAAGTGACTGCCAGGAATTCTACAAAAATGGTTAGAAGGACCAGTAGTAGCTCGAAGTTATTGTTTTAACTCGGTAAAGGTGAGTTTTAATGGGAGTTAACGTCTAAGAGTTGATTTACGTTAGTTTTAAAAGGTCAATGAAATTTAGTTAGAGAGATAAAGAGATTCAAGGACCTAGCACCTTGAACTAACTGGTTCGGGAGTGTTGATTGAAAGCTTATCATAAAGAGTCTCCCTCTTACAGAGCACTTAGCCAAAAGAAGAAGGTAATAAACTTTGAAAAAGAAGGAAAGATCAACAAGAAAGGAGTCTCAAAGGATGCAATCAAGAAAGTGACCAAGGAATTGATAAAGGCTTGAAACCTAAAAAGGAAAGAACCTAAGTTGTTATGCATGAAACCCCATAAACCAGGAATTTTACTTCTATATTATCTTCTTGTTCTTTCATTTCATTCTTCCTATGTTTCAGTACTTGCTTAGGGACAAGCAAGCTTTAAGTTTGGTGTTGTGATGCCAGGGCATCTAGACCAGTTTCATCTTTACTGTTTTAGGGTAGTTTCATGCATTTTCTTAGTGAATAAGGCAAGTTTTGGATGAAAATACACTTACACCTTGATTCAAGCAACTATTGTGAATTTCATATGATTTCATGGGGATTTTGCTAGAATTGCATGATAAATTGATGATGCATAATCTCATGACTTTGAATAGAGCTTTGATGCACTTTATTTGCTTGATTTCAGGGCAAAGGAAGCAAGGAAGAACCACGTTAGTACTCACGTTAATCTAGTTAACGTGAACACTAACGTAGAATGGCAAATAGCCTGCAACGTTAATGAGAAAAGTGATCACCAATAATGCCTGCGAAGCCATGAATAGCTCACGTTACTTACCACGTTAACTAAGTTAACATGGAGAGAAAAGAGAACTCCAACGTTAGGGGAAAATGTGAACACCAATAATGTTCCAAAACTTGGCAATGAGCCACGTTAAGAGTCACGTTAACTTAGTTAACGTGAACTCTAACATGGAAGAGAAGAACAATGCCAACGTTAGTGACACTCACCTTTGTCACTAATGTTGGATCAACTAGCATTGCCAACGTTAGTGGTCACGTTAAGACCACTAACGTGAGAGATAACGTGGAGTTGAGGATTGATGAGCCAACGTTAGTGACACTCACTTTTGTCACTAACGTTGGAAGATGGCATTCTCTACTACGTTAAGAGTCACGTTAACTAAGTTAACGTGAGCTCTAACGTGGAGAGTAGGGGCATTTAGAGCGTTAGTGACAAAGGTAAGTTTCACTAACGCTCTCGAAGGTGAAGCATACCCACGTTAAGAGCCACGTTAGTTACACTAACGTGAACTCTAACGTAGGGACAAAAGGCACATAGCAACGTTATTAGGAAAGGTGAGTCCCAATAACGCTTGCGAAAAGGGTATAAGCCAATGTTATTGGGAAAAGTGAGTCCCAATAACGTTAGCAAAGATTTAGAAGGCAACGTTAGTGGTCACGTTAGTGCCACTAACGTTGGATTTAACGTGAGGTATTTGAGGGTGGAACGTTAGTGGAAAAGTGATTGCCACTAATGTTCTCGAACCCACAATGTCACTTAACGTTAATCTCACTAACGCCCATGCTTAATTCATACTTCTCTGCAAGTTGGGCACACTAAAGATTAGAACTGCTTTAACTCAAGATGCAGAGGCCACATCCAAGACTTGAAGAATTCACTAGAAGATCAAGACGAGTAGTATATATATGAGTAGTTTTGAACTATAGAGAAGCTTGGCACTTTGGAGAACTACCTCTGTATATTTACTTTTCTGCACTTTTAGCATGGATTCTTCTTTTCTGCCATTTTTTATTTCTAGAGCTATGAAAAACTAAACCCCTTTCATTTGGTTAGGGAGCTCAGTTGTAATTTGATGGATCAATTATAGTTTTCATTCTTCTTCTTCTTTCTTTTCTCTTGATTTTACTAGAAAGGTTTCGATTTTCATCTAATTGGATTGTTATCTTGGGAAAGAAACTCTCCATAATTGGATCTCCTCTGAGCCTTGGAAAAGGGATGAGGAGATCATGCTAGAAATGCTTTCTCATGTTGGACCAAATTGGGGTTTGGGCGGATATAGTGACATGTATTCCTCCCAACAATTTGATTTGGAAATACATGTGGTATAATCAGTGACCACACTTCATCTCTTCCCATGAGCAATTAAATCAAGGAATTGGACAATTGTTCAAGCTTAGAGAGATTGGATTGCCAAGGAATTGGGATCCAATCACTTAAGATTGCCAAGGAGATCAATGAATGCATTGATTGAGGAAGAGATGAGAATGAACTTGATCCTGAGAATGCAACATCTCCTGAACCCAATGATTTCCCCATTTCTGATCTTACCCATTCTCTTTACTTTCTGTCATTTATTTTCATGCTCATTGCCCCAAATCCCCATTTAATATTCAGCACTTTATTTTCTGTTATTTACTTTTCTGCCATTTATTTTTCTGCAAATCTCAACTACATCCTTTTAGCTCAACTAGCATAATCTTCCAATTAAAATTGCTTGACCAATAAATTCTTGTGGGATTCGACCTCACTCTATTGTGAGTTTTTACTTGACGACAATTCGGTATACTTGCCGAAGGGAAATTTGTTGAGAGACAAGTTTTCATGCATCAACATGCTTTTCTTTGTTTTCTTTTTTCATCAATGTCATGACTTGCATGCTCACATTTTGTTATTTACTTGAAGAAAGAAATAAAAGATTCAGAAGATATTCCACATTGGATATGCTGATAAGGTATTAAAATTAGAATTAATTAATTCCTATCATAGATAAATTTTTAATCAGTTACGTCTTTCAATTCTTCTATATCCAGATATTTTGGAATTAAAGGTATGGCAGAAAATAAAGGCGTGTATATAAGGGTACTGAATGAAAAATTTCTAAATTTAGGAAATTCAATGAAATTAAAAATAAAAGAAAAAAATGAATTACAACATGAGAGTTAGTAATGGAACAAAGAAGTTGTAGCTTCTCGTGCATTAATGTTGCTCTCTTTTGCTCTCTAGAAGCCATGGGAAGAGTGTTGTTTCTGTTTCTTGTGTTTTGCTATATATATCAACTTCTGCAGATCTCTATCTAAAGCTATTTATATATAATTAGAGAGCTAGTAACTTCCTATAAGGAAGACCTCTCATCAAACAACATTATTTACTATTTATTTATTTATTGTTGTTGTGTTTTTTTTTTCCTTAGAAACTATCAAAGCTTCTATTATGGTCCGAGTGATCGCCATTATCAACCTCAGTGCTATCCAAGGAGGGTACAATCTTCTATCCAAGTTGGTTCTACAACAAGAACAAGTCAGAGGCTAGTGTGTTAGTTCAGCATGTAGCAATTGTCTAGTCTCCATGTTGAGAATAGACTCAAGGAAGAGGTATAGAGCATCTATTGAAATTTAACATGTTTCTGTTGTTAGATTTAGTCATAGTTTGTACACATAATAGAAGTATAAATACTTTTGTTCCTCTGTGCTATCTGTTGAAATATTTTTAGTATTTAGGGCACCAGATTTTATATGCTAGATTGTGTGCTTATGATAGGCTTAAATATTTGTTTAGAAATCAACCTTAACTTGAGTAGTTAAAAATTTGCTTTCTATCTAAGTTATAAATCCACAACTACTTTATTCTTATAAATTGTAATTTGAGAATAATATATTCGCTTAATTTATAAATTATATGGTTTGCTTCATTATCTTGTGACCTATCTTTGTGGTTGCCAATTTGATGACAGTTTTGAAGTGGGAATATGTGGAAATTGAAGAGCCGAAAGAAGGCGAGGTTGCTAATTTGATGACAGGGTCTCAAGTAGGTATCGTCATCAATCATTCACACTCTCTCTTTCTAATTACCGCCTTCTTCAATTGTATTTTCACTCCATTTTCTCCTTGTGTGCTGTAGTCAAGGATGTGGTCTTGAAATTGAACCTGCTTCTCATGAAGAATAAGCTAATGGTTTCCATTGCTACTGGAGTCAAACTCCATGATCATCAGGTTTCTCAATGCATTAGTTGGTTTTGGACTATTTGACAGAGGGTTCCTTGTGGTACATATAACACCAGCCCCACTTACTGCATTATTAATAGTGAAATTCAAAATTATTTTCTCATCACTAATATGGTTTAGTATACTATTCTGAATCTGAACCATTTGTGTTAGGTTGGGAGCTGCGTTGAAATTGGAATTCCCATGCTAATGTAGTTTATAGCCTTATCTCAAGTACAATTCAAAAAGTAGGTAATAATGGATTAGGATTCTCTTGTGTCTATCTTTCTTAAGGCATATAATTTTCTGTCAAAACAAGCATGATAATATCACAATCCAATAGTTTTGAATGTGTTATACACAGTATTCAAAGATTTTTCAGATAAGATAAGTACCACGATGATGTAGATGAAGGTATACAATAACATCTCAACGAGTTATCTATCTGTTTGGTTAGTTAGTTAGTTAGAATTAGCTATCGAATCACTTAGCATGATATCAGCCATGGCTATGGTTAGCTAGCTATCTCTATCTCGTTGTGTTGTCTGTGTTAATTTGAATCTTTTTTTTTTACCTTAGGAGTTGAGGTATTTATCTTCGGGATTGGTGATCTTTATTATCCAAGTAATGACCTGGATCCTTATATCAAAGATAAGAACGTAAGTTCCAATACTTCATTTGCATTCTGCTATTGACCTTCATTTGTGACTCTACAACATCATATTCTTTTACATTGTTAAGGATGATGATGACTCTAAGGAACTCGAAGACATGATCATTAATCCAACTAATTATGTCATTGTTTGTGCTCGAATTGAGGACGATATGAGTCTTCTCGAGGTAAACAAATCCGTTTTATTTGGAAAATACTTGTATGTTGGAGCAAATATGATTGGCCCTTCATGCCACTGATAAACCACTATTTTATGGTTTATCTTGTACTTAATTGAGTGGATTTTATCAATCTTTCATACACTTATCCATACTAAATGCATGGGTTTACATTCCCCTTCCTGATTTTGTGCTATGACTGAAAATATACTTCTTTGGTCTTAATTTTGCTATGTTTAATCCTCTCTTATTACCATTCGATGCCGTGATATGTGTGTTAAGTGTTTTTAGAGATTACAGTGCAGGAATGGCTTAGAGGATGGAAAGAAAGCATGCAAAAGTGGAAGGAATACAAGAAGTTGAAGGAACTGCAACGATGTCAGCCTGACCCTCTCGCACTAAAACAGTCATAAACATGAGCTACAGAGATTCAAACAACGCGGTTCCACTTGCGTTGGAAAGCTAATGTCTGGGGCTTCGATTTGATATATAATTCGCTATAGTGGCCGTACATTTAGGCAACGCAAACGCGTGCTCCACACGGACGCGTCGCATCTGCGAAAATCAGCGTGGCAGAATTCGTTTCCAGCGAATCCTGAGCTATTTCCGGCCCAGTTTCAAGCCCAGAAAGTACAGATTAAAGGCTGCAAAGTGGAGGAATGAAGGGGACACTTCAGATCACAACTCATAACACACTTTTCATAATTTAGATGTAGTTTTTAGAGAGAGAGGCTCTCTCCTCTCTCTTAGGATTTAGGATTAGGATTTTTAGAAATTAGGAATATTTTCTTCTTCATCTCAGGTTCAATGTTCTTTTATTTATTGTCTCTTTAATTTGTTTATGAACCTTTCCATGTTAGATTTGACTGCTTTTATTAATGCAATTGATGTATTTCAGACTTATGCTTGCTTTACTCTATTTATGATGTCTTCAATTTAATTTAGAATCTTCCCTTTTGGCTCTGGTTAAGTAATTGGTGACGCTTGAGTTATCAAATAAAACAGTGGTTGAAATTGGCAGATCGCTCTAAAACTAGTCTTCCCACAGGGATTGACTAGGACTTAAGGATCAAACTAATCATTCCACTTGACTTTCCTCTGCTTTAGTAAAGATTAACTAAGTGGGATTAAAATCCAATTCTCATCACAATTGATAAGGATAGGACTTCCAATTCTAATACCTTGCCAAAAGTTTATTTTATTATTACTATTTTAATTTTCTTATCATTTAACATACTTCTTTCTTACTTTCAAAACCCCCAATTTACAAGACTCATAACCAATAATAAGAACATACCTCCCTGCAATTCCTTGAGAAGACGACCCGAGGTTTGAATACTTCGGTTATCAATTTTATCAGGGGTTTGTTACTTGTGACAACCAAAACGTTTGTAAGAAAGGACTTTTGTTGGTTTAGAATCTATACTTGCAACGGGAATTTATTCTGAATTCTAGACCACGCAAAAGTTCTCTCTTCGAAATGGCGCCGTTGCCGGGGAATTGCAAACGTGTGCCTTATTATTGGTTATTGTAAATATTTTTAAAAAAAAAAGAAAAAAATTCATATTTTTATTTTGAAATTTTTTATCTTATCTTATCTTAGTTTTAAATTTCAAAATTCAAATCTTTTTTAAAAAAAATCATATCTTTTTCAAAATCTTATCTTTTTCCAAAAATCATATCTTTTTCAAAAAGCTTATCTTATCCTTTTTCAAAAATCATATCTTTTTCAAAATCTTATCCTATCTTTTCCAAAAATCATTTTTTTTTCAAAATATTTTCTTTTTATTAGTTTTTGTTTTTATTTTCTCTTACTACTATGAACTCCCATCCCTTTGGCTTTGAATCTAGTTACAATTATGTTGCAGGAAGAGGAGATTACAACAGGAATGTGCATCAAGGTCAAAACAACCAAAGATGGATGAAGCCAAGAGGATCTGATCAACCCTTTAGGCAACAACACCTTCCAGGATATCATGGACAAAGACCATTCTACAATGCATACCAAGATAATAGATATGGTGGACCCCCTTGTAGTTACCAACAAGACCCACCATATGCCTATGAACCCCCTCCTCCTCAATATAATTTTGAACCACCATACTCACAAGCCCCTTTCCACCATTCACCTCCATATGACCCTAACCCGTATCCATTATACCAACCACCTTATGAGCCAAATGAACCATACACAGAACCACCACCTCAATATACACCATCTCCTTATCATTATCAAGATGAACCACCTTCCTACCATGAACCCTTTCTCCCAACAAATGAACCCTCCTATCCACCCCAAACCTCCATGAAGGAAGCATTTGCCGATCTAAACTCTACTATACAAGCTCTCGCCGCCCAAATCGGACCACCAAATACCTTCAACAATCAACCCTCAAGCTCTAGTGCACTTCCTTTTCAACCACAGAATGAGGAAGAAGAGAGAAGGGATCATCTTCGCGAATCCATACTTTATAAGGAGCTAGAGGAATCCTTAAAGGTGAAGGTAGTAAAGACCCTTGAAGTCGAAGGAGTGGTTGAAGAATCAGTGAAGGAAGACATCAAGGAGGAGTCTGATTTTGTCTTAGAGCAAGAGGAGGCCCAAAATGTGGAGATAGGAATGACCCTCGAAGATGAAAGAATAGTTGAAGGGAGTTATCATAGAAAAGAAGCCATCAAGGAGGAATATGATTTCATACTTAAACACCTAGATCAAGCGATAAGTCGATTACCTTTCCGACATTCAGACAGTCAAGGAACCCCCATGGCTTCATGTAGAGAATCTAATGAAGAACATAGCATGAAAGAGACACTAGAGACTCCAATGGACAATAAGGAGCATGACTTTGTACTGGAACAAATGGAGGAAGCCATAATAGTTGCAGAGGAAGAAGTGGTTGAAGATTTAGGAGATGCAGAACCTCCACGGGAACCTCAAGTCACAAAACCCTCTTCTAAGGAGTTTGAATTTGTTGTTGAGGAGGGTGTACAACCTCCAAGGCATATCATGGTTGAAGACTTTGAAGGGGATGATCAAAAGATGGATTCAATCATTGCTGAATTCTTATCCACCATTGAATCCTCTCTTATAGAACTTGACATGGAGATTAAAGAAGAAGAAGCACAACCTCCCATATCCTTGGTGAAAAATAAAGAAGAAATTGAATCAGAAGAAAGCTACCAAAAAGAAGAGGTTGAAATTGAAGAAGCTTGCAAAGAGGTGGAAGATATCAAAGAAGAGCACAAGGGAGTGGAGCTTGCACGTTCATTAGAAACACCTCCCCTAAGTTGCCATCATCCTTCACAACATTCAAGTGGGTAAATTCATATCCCCTAGCTTTCGAATTCCACTTGAATACGGGCTACTGGAGACGGATGGTCAACTTAGAGCTCTTTGTGGCATTAAGAGTAAGAGGAAGATGGTCAGTGGTAAGAATTGTCCTGCAAAGGTTGGTATAGAGCTCAATTGAATGGGTCTAGGAAGTTGTTTGGATGCTTCAGTGAGAATTCTAAAGCTGAACCACCCGGCTGAAACAATGATGATCAACTTAAAGACGGGTGTAAAAACAAGATTTGGGATCCGGGAATATATGAGGATCAATTTTGGGAGCTCAAAGCTTGTGAAGAACTCCATCAAAGCTTGAGGAATTTACTTAGTATGGATAGAGCTTATTGGAAGACCAAGCATTGGTGGAAGTTTCAGGATGAGTTCAAGCACAAGCCGCCATGACAAGGAGCTCGCCAAATGTCCAACTTAAGGACTTTAACTAAAAGTGCTGGGTGGGAGACAACCCACCATGGTATGATCGTTCACTTTTAGTTTTAATTTTAGTCTGTTTTTGAATTTTTATTGAACCTGAAATTTTTGCATGACATTCATTGCATTTTTCATTCTGCATACTGCATAAAAAAAATCGCATGCGACGTGACAGCATCGTTGACACGTCCGCATCACAAGTGCATTCGGAAGAAAAGAAAATTGAACAAAGAGTCACGCGAAAGCGCGGTTGGAGGCGTGCCTTTGGCACAAATTGGTCCACGCGACCGCGTCCGCATCATGTGGGAAAAACGCCTCCCACGCGTCCGCGTCACCCACGTGAACGCGTGCCTCAAAATCAACGTAAAAAAGGTGTATGGCCAAAAGTTGAGCTAGAATTGGGCTGGACTCGTGCTAGAAGCACAAGCCCGACCACACGTACGCATGCTCCACGCGTCTGCACCGTTTTCAAATTTAGGCCATCCACGCGATCGCGTCAACCACACGACCGCGTCACCCCAAAGATTTGGCAATATGAGTTTCAAACGGAAAGTTGCGCGACCACGAGGCTGCCCTCGCGCTAATGGCACAAATCAATCCACGCGACCGCGTGGATGACGCTTCGTGTCATTTCATGGAAGCGCTATCCGCGCGAATGCGTCACTCATGCGCTTGCGTCGCCTGCGCCGCACAACTTATCCAACACAGCCAAATATCTTATCTTTTCTTCCCCAAATCTAAATCTTTTTCTTTCCTCTTTCTTAATTCTTTCTTCTTCTTTCTTTACTTTCTTCTATTATCTCTATTCTTCATCTTATTCATTCTTTTTTCTTCTTCTCTCTTTACTCTCTTCTTTCTCTTCTTCTCCATTTCTTTTCTATATTTGCTATTTTACATTGGTGTTACAATCTTTTTACTCATCTGTTGCATATCTCCTGCATTATTTTAAGTGCTTCTTAACTTGTTTGCTATTTAGTTGACATGCCATGTGCTTCTATTGTTTTCTCACTTGCATGTTGTAGCTACCATGTAATTGAGACCCTCATTATTTGGCATTAACCCACCCAGACTTTATTTATATTCTTATTTTTATTTCTGGGTTACTTTTTTTTTCTCTTCTTTCAGGCTGGCCACCAAGAGGGAAAAAGGAAAGTTTCTAACTAGAACAGTAAACACGTCTACCGCACAATCTTTAAAGAAAAATCATCAGTTGGAGCCACCCATCTACTTGCACATCTTTGCATGCACCGAGGACGGTGCAACCTTTAAGTGTGGAGAGGTCGATACCGACTTCTGCGGGTTAGTTATTTTCTGACTCAACACCAATGTTTAAACTTCTCTGTAGTTAGTTCTTGCATTTGCATGTTTGATTGCATTATAGTTAGATTTTGTGCATATTTTACCACCACTTGGTTGAAGTAATAAATTTCTTTTCAAGACTTTATTTTATAATATTTCACTAATTTAAATTAAAAATTAAAATTTTCTATGTGTTAAATTTGTTTGAAGTTGTATTTGGAAATGATTTTTGAGCCAAAGAACACACAACCTGTGAGATTTGAGCTTATTTACATGGTTACATTATTTAACCATAAATTTTTATTCTTGTGTGTTTTCTTTTCTATGATTGCAATCGTTGCTTTGTTCCATTCTATATGTCCATTATTTAGTGTATGTACATGCTTGCATATGATTGAGGCCATATTTGATTATTAACTTACTTATCCCAAATAAAGCCTACCCTTTTATGTCACCCTTATTAGCCACCTTGAGCTTTTTACTCCCCTCTTGTTTTATAACCACATTACTAGCCTTAAGCAGAAAAACAATATAAAAATTCCAAGTTGAATTCTTGGTTAGCTTAAGATAGATATTGTGTATAATTTAAGTGTGGAAAATTTTATGGGAACATGGGATGATAGAAAAAAGTAGGGAATTGAATTGAATAAGTTATTTGAAAATTTGGGAAGCATGCTCATGTGAAATCAAAATAATTAAATTATCATGTGCATTGATAAGAAAATAAAAAAAATAAAATAAAAATAAAATAAAAATAAAAATAAAAATAATTTATTAAGTAATTAAATAAGGGGATACAAAAAAATATATTACCCCAAATGCAAAATAAAAAGAATCAATGCGCATGGGACAAAACTCAAAAACAAGTTTGATACATGAGCGTGTAATACAAAAGTGGGAAAATTTTGGGTAGCTAGGTAAAGCATTTTAAATTATATAAAGTGTGTATGTTAGGTGAGGTCTTAGACTAATCAAGGATTCACTTTGTTAGCTCACTTAGCCTTATACATAAATCCTCACCTTTACCTTAGCCCCATTACAACCTTGATAAGACCTCATGATGTTTGCATTGGTACATTAAATATTTGTTGATTGGTTAGATGAAGAACAAAGTTTAGAAAGTATGACTAGGGAAGAGTAGAGTGATTACCCTATACACTAGAGAGACTAGAGTGATATACACTACCAGTGAGGGTTCAGTGCTTGATTCTATGTTCCCTGCTTTCATCAGCTATCTTCATACAAGTTTACTTGCTTTTTATTGTACGATTTGAATTAGTGGAATTTGCTTCATATTTGTCTTGGAAAACTTATCTACTTTTAACCAAGTAGGTAGAAACATTTTGCATGTAGTTGCATTCACATAGATAGGTTGCATTGCATACTCTCTATCATTCATGTTCACTCCTTTATAGCTTCTCTTGAGTTTAGCATGAGGACATGCTAATGTTTAAGTGTGGGGAGGTTGATAAACCACTATTTTATGGTTTATCTTGTACTTAATTGAGTGGATTTTATCAATCTTTCATACACTTATCCATACTAAATGCATGGGTTTACATTCTCTTTCTTGATTTTATGCTATGATTGAAAACATGCTTCTTTGGTCTTAATTTTGCTATGTTTAATCCTTTCTTATTACCATTCGATGCCGTGATATGTGTGTTAAGTGTTTTTAGAGATTACAGGGCAAGAATGGCTTAGAGGATGGAAAGGAAGCATGCCAAAGTGGAAGGAATACAAGAAGTTGAAGGAACTGCAAAGCTGTCAGCCTGACTCTCTCGCACTAAAATAGTCATAACTTGAACTACAGAGATCAAAACAATGCGGTTCCACCTGCGTTGGAAAGCTAACGTCCGGGAATTCGATTTGATATATAATTTGCTATAGTGGCTGTTCCAAGGGTTACCTGAAACGTGTAGCTCGGTCGTCTGGAAAGGCCCGAGGTGGGGGGTTCAGGGACCCGAGCTTGATATGTAGAGTGGTTGGTGGTTGTACCTGCAATGACACTCCGATGCTTAAGTTAGCATGGGTCCAAGCAGATATGTGTAGAATGTGGAGTGAATGCCATACCTGGGTGCTCCAGTGTATTTATAGTAGTTGGCCGTGATCTTCCCTGGATAAGATATTCTTATCTTATCTTATCTTTGGGAGTTTTATCTCTATCTTTGTGGAACCGCCTTTTCTAGGCCTTTTCGGCCTTTAGGTTTTGGGCTGCGTTCCTTTTGATGGGCCTTCCTTGCTTTATTGTCCGAGGTCCGACTTTTAGGCGTGAGCCTTGGGACGAGGTCGGACCTTTTATGATTTTGCCGAGTTGGAGGAGCCCGGTCAGGGTATGAACAGTGCCCCTGCCCGAGTTCGTCCTTTTTGGGAGGTCGAGCTCGGGCACAGTAGTTTTTCAAAATTCAAAAAATGGCCGTTCCTGCATTTATTGCATTTTACCGTTTTTCCTCGATTTCCGTTCGGGCTCTGTGAAGGCTTTATTTATTTGCCCCTTTCCTCCTTTTTTCTGCATTTTTGTTTTTCTTTATCTTTTTTCGAGCACTGCTTCTTCTTTCTCTTTGCTCTGCTTTCCCGAATCTCTCCGTGTGCCGTCGTTTCGTTCTCCTTGCTTCGGAGCTCGTCGTCTTCGTTTCTTTCTTCCAGGTTTGTTCTCATGCTTCTCTTTTCTTGTGCACATATGCTTCTGTTCTTTGTGTGGCCCTTGTTTGTTTCTTTTTCTTTATGCCTGGGTTGCCCCGAAAAGAGGCGCCGCCATTGCTTGTTGTTTGTATATGGGGGGGCTCTTTTTGTTCTCTGGTATTTTTTGTTCCGGGTTGCCGTATTTTCTTCGTGGGGTTTTTGTTTCTTGCTTGGCTAACTGGGTTTTCGCTGTCTTCTTTATGTGATTTTTGCTTGCTGTTGTATTCTTCTTTGTAGGTAAGAATTTTATGTCTCGAAAGGTTCTTCAGGCGATGTCGACTAAGATTCCATGTGGTCTTGGTTGGGTAGACCCTCTTCCTCTAAGAGTCCCTTCTGTGGTAGATTCTGAGTATTTAGCTAGGTTCCGTAGGCACTGTAGCATATGTGAAAATAGAGAGTCTGAGAGGGATTATGAACTAGTAGCCCCGGATTCCGAGGAGAGAGTGTGCTTCCCGCCCTTAGATAGTTCCGAGAAGCTCTTCTTTTATGCTTATGATTGCTTTTTCTCCAAGCTGAGTGTCCGACTTCCTTTTACCGACCTGGAGTCCGAGGTGTTATGGTCTTGTAACCTTGCCCCTACGCAGCTTCATCCAAATTCTTGGGCGTTTTTAAAGCTGTTTCAACTTTTGTGTCAGTTTTTGGGCGTCTCCCCCTCTATTTCTCTTTTTTCCTATCTGTTTGTGTTGACGAAGCCGGGGTCGGGTGGAGGGAAGGTATCTTGGGTCTCTTTTAGGGCTAACCAGGGAAGGAAGTTTTGTACCCTGTATGATGAGTCCTTTCATGATTTTAAGAACTTTTATTTCAAGGTCCGGGCTACTGGAGACGTCCGACCTTTCTTTCTAGATGAGAGTGGGGAGCCTTCTTTTCCTCTTTGTTGGCAGGAGAATGTAGTGTCTGCTAAGTATACTTTTGAGAGTCTAGATGAGGTGGAGCAGGCTTTTGTGGGTGTGGTGAGCAGTTTATGGGGTCGGGCACCTCACTTGGACACGAAGAAAATGTTGGGAGATCCAAGCCTTCTCCGTTCCGAGTTAGGTAGTTCCAACCTTTCATTTGTGTTTTGCTTTATTTTTGGTGGAATTTCTGTTGTGGTAATCCCTTTTATTTCTTGCAGAGATGTCTTCTCAGGCGGATTCCATGAAATTCCTTCGTCGGACGAAGAAGTCTGTGGCTGCTCGAAATATCGAGGCTGGGGAGGCTTCTGCCCGATCTTCTCCGCAGAAGACTACTGTGGGTGTTCATACTCGGTCGAAGGCTATCCCGACTCCCCAGTTCCGAGCTATAGGTCAGGATCCTCCGACCTCTGGGCCTGCTACCTCTTCTCCTCCTTCGTCCTCGGGTCCTCCTCCCAAGAAGCAGAAGACCTCTCAAGAGCTTGCGGGTTTTAATGACAAGGATTTTGATGCTCTTGGTTGGATTGAACAGCATATTCTCCCTCAGACCTTTATTTCTACTGATGATGCGTCTATGGAGCATCATTTTCAGTATATGGCGCGGAGCTGTGTCCGGATGGCCAGTCTTCATGCTGCTATTGCCCGGGAGTTCAAGAAATCCCCCCTTGG